>NC_141820.1:39941677-40253284 GCF_982586985.1 Callionymus lyra | reverse complement strand
TTGTATTAAATAACATGTTTTGTTTTCAAATAAAATTTTAGTGTCTGGTTATGTAAAAATAGAAGATTAACAAAGACAGCAAGACAAGTTGCCACACTCAGTATTAACCATAAGCAAAAAGTGACCTTGATTATGTCAATGATAGTTTATATTCAAATCCTTTACTTAGCTTGTTCCTCTTTGTAGGTACGTCCTCTTACACCATATTTGTCATCCGTGGACCTGTTGCTTTCCAAATAAATCAAAAATCAACAATCCTTTAAGTTGGATTACGCAATGAGTTATCGATAAAATTCACTTAAAATACTATAAATAATATGGGTGAAGTATTCCATTACATTCTTTCACTTTCTCCTGCCTCTCTTGCCAGGATGTCATTAAAGTGAAACATTTAAAGATTCTGCTTGAAACAACATTACTTTGATATGTTTTGACTTCATTTGGGAGTCAGGGCTCTGAGGAAGAGAAAGAAAAAAGGCGAAGACAGTTTTCATAGAGATGGATCAAGACAGGCAGGGAAAGTAAAAGGGAAAGAAAAGACGGATGATCATAAAAGATAAAGGAGACACAATGTCTATGAGGGTGAGAGACAGAGCATGTCCCTAGAGTTCTTACAGGGCCACGTCTCAGTGTTTAATCTGGACCTGCTGGGGCTCTCGATGTAGAGCTCCAGTAGTTGTAAACCGACTGACCTTCCCAATCCAAACAAAGCTGCGCACAGCCCACAGGAAAAGAGAATGTCAAACTTGTCTCCACATTTTCATTGTTAGCAGAAGATGAGCCAGTCACAAATGCTTTTTGCACTTCTTCTTTCACTCTCCTGTTGGAAGTGAGGTGTGGTGGTTAATAAATTATCATAAAAGTTCTGAAATATCATTAATCATTGACGAAGTCATCTGCATCACTGTTACACAGTCGTGGCTTCTATTCTCATTACAAAGGTTTAGATTGCACTTTAGAATTTGTCATTTGTCAATTAAATTAAATTGGGATTCAAAATAGACTATCTATTTGTTTGTCTGGCCTCTAGATTCCAGAATTGATCTGTTTAACCAGGTGAAATAGTTCCACACATGTATTTTACAGCTCAATGTATACCCATGGACCCTTCTGGGGTTCTGCGGCTGTCAAGTGAATGTGCGAAAGAGCAGCAGGATTTACTTCTCAGCCTTGTCACATCGTGCATGTGGAAAGGCCACGGTTTTCACCTGCTACACTGTTTGCTGTTTTAATTTTTTTGTTTTTGTTTCAAGCTTTGGGCCCGCATTGCCTCTTCATTTAGCTGTGGTTTATTTGACTTACTTCAGGTTTAAATTGTTATGAGTATATAATTATCCAATGGCAATAGATTTTTGTTGCATTAAGAAATTCAATTATTATGGCATACTTACATTAAACTAGACACAGATTAAAGAGTTATTTATTTTCCATTAATTGCAGATATGAATATTTCAGAAAAATTCATACTTTAAAGGTTACATTGAAGTAGGTTGTTTACCTTGAAAGCTCTTTCCCATGCTTTCATGCAGGTAAAGGTGAGATACTGCAGCAATGCTGTTACTGCGATAAGGTGGTCAACTAGACTCTTGTGAATAATAAGAGTTTAGTTAAGTGATAGTGGTTCTTGCTGATGGGGGTGATGTCCAGATGACACAGACTGTGCAGGGGGCAAAGGGAGTGCAGGCAGATGGTCCTGAGGTGAAGGAAGGCAGAGTAACTGACTAGGGAGGCAGGCAGACAAACAGATAGACAAGTAATCTTGTTATAGGTAGCCTAACTACAAAATGTAATCATTCAATGGTCAGGCGAAGACCTGAGCTCATCTGTAATTGCTGGCAGGTGGAGCTGATGTTTCGGGGTGTATACCAATGATCCGAGGCAGTGAACTGTTGGAGAATGGATGGGACCAGTAGGCAAATGACATAGATTTGAGGCGAGAAACATCAAAAGACGGATGGACTCGAGAGTTCAAGGCAGCTTGAGACAGAGGGGTCAAATGAATGTGGAGGACAGCTTCCTCGTATCAGTTTTCAGAGTAAGGTCCTTGGTTGACAGCCAGACCCAATCTCCCAGGGTGTAGTCAGGTACGGGTCTGCACTGGTGGTGAGCCAGATGTTGGACTGCCACATTCCCTTTAATTAGAGCTCTCTCTTTGAGCCAGTTCCCATGTTCGCCCGACATCGTCTGATGTGTGCATCAACAGAGAAAATGGCTATCTTTCCTTCCTGACAAGGGAACAAGGGTGGAAGGTTACTGTACAGGCACTCAAAGGAAGATAAATCTGAAAACGGTTGAAGAACTGTTGTGGGCATACTCCACCCAGGGAAGCTGAGACAACCAGGAGAAAGGTTTGGCATCAGGCCGCGGAGAGTCTTCTCAAGTTCTTGGTTGGATCTATCAGTTTTAGGATCGAACCCAGAAGACAGGTAGAGAGGGGCGAGGTTGGGGATGGGCTTGAAGGTGTACAGGAGGAGTTTGTAGATGATTCTGTGGTTGATGGGGAGCCAGTGAAGCTGCTGGAGGACGGGGGGATTTAGGTTTTGATACGGTGGGATGTGGGGGTTTTGGTGACGATGCAGGCGGCAGAGTTTTGAACAAGTTGAAGTTTGTGGAGGGATGAAATGAAAGTGTACTGTCGAGGATGACACTCAGACTCTTAACCTGAAGGGAGGGGGAAACGGAGGAGCTGTCAATAGTGAGGGATACATTGTCAACCTTGGAGAGGGTGGATTTGGTGCCAATGGGGAGGATTCCTGTTTTATCTGCATTTAGTTTGAGGTGAACCACGATTTGATTTAGTGTGGATATGAAGTGAGGCAGGGGGGTGACGAGTTGGGTTTGCTTGAGAGGTACAGCTGGGTGTCATCCGCTAAGCATTGGAAAATGGTGGAGGATGTGGCCGAGGGGGAGGAGGTACGTGATTAAGAGGAGGGTTCCCAGGACAGAGCCATGGGGCACACACTTGGTGACTGAGGAGAGGGTGGATATCAAAGATTTGAGCTGTAAGAACTGGATGCGGTCAGTGAGGTAAGAGTGGAACATTTGAGGGGAGTTTGGGAGATGCAGAGAGAGGAGAGTCTAAGGCAGCGGTCAGGTCGAGGAGGATAAGAATGGACAATGTACCGGAGTCAGCTGCAGAGAGGAGGTCATTGGTAATGTTTATTAGGGGTATTTCTGTGTTGTGGTGGGGGCGGAAACCGGACTGAAAGGGCTCGTAGAGGTTTTTTTGTGGAATTGGGAGGCAACAGTTTTTTCAAGTATTTTGTAGATGAAGAGCAGGTTTTTGACGATATCAGAAGGAGAGGTGGGGGGGAAGAGTGTTTTGTGGTTAGAAATTTGGTTTAAGAGGGAGAAGAGAGTTTTGGAGTGGCTGTGGATTTAGAGGATGAGGACGTAGTAGTAGTCCGATTTTGTCTTCGTAATTGAGTCCTTGGGAGGAGTCATTTGTGCTGCGTACATGTTTTTGTGGATGGTAAGACCGTTTTTTTTTTTTTATAGTCGTTCAAGTTGGCAGTTAGTGGCTTTAATGGAGCAGAGTGGGGGGGTAAACCAGGGGGCAGTAGAAGAAAAAGAGACAGAGCTTGTCTGAGTGTTGAGGAGGAGATTATTATTATCCATGTGAATATTGAAGTATTCCAGCAAAATGATATTTGGTGAGAGGGAAGATAGATGGGTGAGGAAGGTGGAGAAGTCCTACATAAGGGTAGTGATAGCCGACCTAGCTAGGCAGGCTAGTTCCAGATGGTTGACAGGCCGACACGGCTTTGCGGGAGGATGTTGAAATTTGGACCAGATGACGTTCGCTGTTGTGGTGTTGGTGCGCTGGATGGTTTTGCGAGACTCATGATGGATGTAGCGACGGCGCGGGAGCGCGATGTCCGGGTGAAGGTAGAGCTCTGTCGGCGGTGGAAGGACAGGTGACATCCAGCGAATCCAGCGGAGTTGGCAGCAGGTTTCCTGTCACAGGATGATGACAAACTCTAGGTGGGTGACGGTCGAGAGGTTTCATCGTCGAGGCGACCGGGCAAAGTCGGTTGCATGACAGCCGGTTAGCGTTGGCCGGGATAGGCCGGATTAAAAGTGCCGGGATGACGACCAATCGGACCGAGATCGTCTACTGTTAAGTGGTTATTGTTGGCAGGTTTTCCAAACAAGACAGTTAAAGACTATTTAAAAACACTTAAAATCCCATAAAAGTGACTGGCAAGCAGCGGCAACAAACACGACAGCGTCCACTCGGACTGTTGACTGTACTTTGATCTGGCTCTTGGATAAAATAAAAATGTCATCCCAAAGATTGATAGAAATTGATTCCATGATATACTTCTACATTCAGTCTCATTCAACCTCAGATTCCTGGTGAGAAAGATTGTGAAGGGGAGACTTGGGCATAACAGTACCTGGCAACCAATAGCACAATCATAGAGCTGATGAGAAGATAGTAAAATTAGCCTTCTATTTATCAAACACCATTGGGATAATCTGAAGGAACCAAAGAGAGATCAGCAGGCATAT
This sequence comes from Callionymus lyra, assembly GCF_982586985.1. NCBI lineage: Eukaryota > Metazoa > Chordata > Actinopteri > Syngnathiformes > Callionymidae > Callionymus > Callionymus lyra. Next base: position 40,248,769 of record NC_141820.1, on the reverse strand, counting down.
TTCTTAAAATCCACATTTACTAATTATGTTTTTTAATTATTTATTAGTTAATTTATTTTTTCTTTATCTATTTATTATTCAAAAGGAATTACGATTTTCTGCCAATTGAAAGGTCTCAGATCATTAAATATAGCAGGTTAATGATTTTGAATTTAGAATCATAAATAAATTGATAAATAAAACATAATATTTCAGCTATGACTCATACGTAATTTATGATGCTATAAATCGATATTTATCCGCCTAGAGGATGTAAACTAGTATCACACAACATTTCACAAAAATTCAATATAGACTTTTTGAGAAGTTATTCATTAAATCATATTTTTTAAAACCATATTCATATGACATTGTCAAAGATGGCATTTTTATGCTATAACTGGCATGGAGGTGAGGACATCATAATTATAAAATGATAGGAATCGTCATTTAAAAATGACACCCAAGACCGTGCATGTGTGTGTACAGAATGCTAATAAGATATGAATTAATGAGTAGTCAATTGAATAAGCCACTCTTTTAGGTTTATATTCTTGTAAATCTGACACTGACTCACCAACCATGAACCTCAACGCACATCACAGCATTATGCCTACCAGTTCCTCAAGGGCCTTGTCGTGGTGACCCAGGAGAAATCCCACGGAACATACTGCCTTCCGGACAGCATAGAGCAGGGGTGGGCAATTAAATTTCCTCTGGGGCCACATTATATACTGTGACTGTTGTGAGGGGCCTTCAATCCAAAGGAGAGGAGCGAAGAGCTAAAATATGACAGAAAAACTTTGAAAAAACAAAGCAAGTAAGAATAGTAAAGAAAGAAATATCAGCATAAAATAAACCTGGCTATGTCAAAACCCTTTTATAAACCTTTCTAGTAAAAGAAAATGATGGGAAAATAACCTATTTCTCTAAATATGATGTCAATAATTTTGATTGGCAAGACATTTTCATAAAAGTAAAAACAAAAAAATCAGAAAGGAAAAAAAAAAAATATATATATATATTTAGAGTTAATATATTTATATATATATATATATATATATATATATATATATATATATATATATATATATTTAGAGTTAATACAATAATAAACTCAATATTAAATTGACAGCTGTCGGAAATAATGTCTATGTTCTACTCTGACCTCTTGAGGGCCGCATGAATACAGTCAAAGGGCCACATGTGGCCCCCGGGCCGCACTTTGCCCATAGAGCTTTGGCCCTTATTTGCCTGACCGTACTGTGACAAAGAAGGGAAAGAGGACTCAGTTGCAGACCAAACTCTCGTGAACAAAAAGGTTGATTAAGGGACCATTTTGATTTCTGCTGAGGGTGATATCCAGGTGACATAGGCTGTGTAGGCTGTGGAGGACAGGGCTGCAGGTGATGGGCGGAGGAGCCAGAGTGCAGGCTGAGGTCGCAGGAAGATCATCATGGGGGAGAGGAAGGCAGAGTTTAACTGAGTAGGCAGGCAGGCTCTTAGGCAGACAGATGGATGAGTAATTATCTTGTTATATGTGGCTTGACTACAAACTGTTATCATTCCAGCCTGGCTAAGACTGCAGCACTGAGAGGCATCTTGCACTCCATCTGTAATTTCCGGCAGGTGGAGCTGATGTGGAGGGCTGGATTCCCAGGTTGGGAGGAGGAGTTGTGGCAATGACTAAGTATTCAAAACGTTTTTAATGACTGCAATTCTTTCTATGACATTGTCATAGAGCATGCAAAACACTCCCTTGACATCATTTATGTAACATTATATCTGGATTACTTTCTCAAAAACAACCATGGTGACACAGAATTGTAAAAATAATGTTTGTTCTCTCCAAAAGATGTTCTGCTGTCGACATTGACTGCAAGTTGTAACACCTTTACAGAAGTATTTTGGTTTGGACATGATAACATCCCACGCAGGCTTGACTTGAATTGTGAGTTGCAGTTAGGATTTTCTTAATACGTTGGCATTCTTAAGGGGGCCTACTGAAGCACTCTTGAGTCTCAGTAAAATAGGAGCTGAGTAGCTGCTGGGCAGAGTGAGTAAACATTGTAAAGAGTGAAAGGCTTGTGGAAAAGCTCACAAATTCCTTCTTTAAAGAAGAGATGAATTGTTTTTTTGATAAATAACACAGAAGAGTGTGCTGAATATTTTCCTGCTTGTTCATGAAGATATCTGATTAGACCATTAACTATTCCAGTATTTCAGCAGTAGTGATCCTTGGCTGCTTTCTACCTCCCTACCTGCCTCTGAAAGGGACTGGCCCTCTACACAGAACCTCCTTGCATCCTCCCCCTGCTTTGTTACATGCTAATAAAGGTTTACACATTGGCTTATTTAAAAAAATGATTTCAACAGCATACTGTATAATCTTGAACTTAGATTACAACAAGGGAAAAATATTGAAGGAGCAGATTTGAGCCACAATGTCAGTGGTAGAGCTTTGGATCAGTGAGAACTTGGAATGATGTGGGCTATGCACAAACATAAGTCAGCAAAATGAGTTTTTGGTAAAGCTTTTCTGGTTTGAAGTCAGAATATTTCAGTTTTGGGAAAGCCTCAGAGAGTCCGACTGTTTCATTCTTAACAGCATCAATCATTGTGCTTCACTGTATATACCATTGGGCAAAAAAGTATCGGCAGCTACTGATTCTGCAAGTTGTTACTCTTAAATTTAAGAGGAGATACACTTCACCTGTGAGAGACAAAATTAAAAAAAAATAGTAAATCTCATTTTCTGATTTTCAAAGAATTTATTTGTATATTGGTGCACAAAACAAGTATTTAGCACAGAAAAAAAGCTTTAATTCTGGCCCTTTGAGATCTTTTGATTCTTCATTAAGAAGCTCTTCTATGATCCAGATGTTAACTTAAAGTAGGGAAATACATTACTTCATGAGGGTAGTGATAGCCGACCTAGCTAGGCAGGCTAGTTCCGGATGGTTGACAGGACGACACGGCTTTGTGGGAGGATGTTGAAATTTGGACCAGATAAAGTGTGTGCTGGATGGTTTTGTGAGAACCATGATGGATGTAGCGACGGCGCGGGAGCCCGATGTCCGGGTGAAGGCAGAGCTCTGTCGGTGGTGGAAGGACAGGTGACATCCAGTAACATTACTAACACAGTAAAGACATTTATTACAAAAACAGATAAAAGAAAGTACACTTGTTAAGTGCTTCAAGGAGTATCATTGTATTGAATCTAAAGAGGAAGAAGAGGAAGAACAAATATTTTGTTTGTTCATTTGTTTAAAGTCTGCCAGTAGATCACCATGACTTCATTTAAAGCTCTTTCTTACCATTTTTGTCACAATGTTTGTTTGGTCTTTGTTTTCACTTTTCTTATGAAACTAAGGACTAATCTTTGATTTTTGCTGAAACTCTAATCGTCATTCTGGCTGGAATTATCTGTGAAGAGCAAAAAGGAAAATGTAAAAAGGGTTGTGCATCCTATTAGGTCTAAGCAAGTAATGCAGACCAAAATGGAACTCTTATAATTTATAAACGAAAGCATGGGGGTGGAAACATTAGTCTCAGGGACTGCATTTTTGCAAAGGGGACAGCATGACTAATGATTAAGGAAAATATAGTGAATGCATTGTGAGATTTTGATAAACACCTCATTCTCAGTGACTACATTGACAATGACAATGATCGCAAAAACACTTCCTTGTCAAAGAAGGAGTGGCTATGTTAAAACAATTTAAAGGTTTAAAAGACAATCTGTGGAAGGAGTTGAAAGTAGGTGTGGCTGAGAGACAGCTCCAAAAAATTCACAGCTCTAGACGATCTGCTTGGAAGAATGTGCCAAAATACAAATGCATAGTATGTGTAAAACCTGTAAGAGGTTCAAAAAGGTTTGACTTCTGTTACTGCTAACCAGGGTACCATTAAAAAGTGGGCGTGTCAGACTTATCTTTATGTTTTACAATTATCCTGAAGACGACTAATCTCTCTGGTAAAGGTTCTAGGGGAAGGGAGACTTGACCAGGTAAAAGGTTAGGGGGCACAGAAGATCCCCTTAATATTAATGAAGGGTTGATGGATGGATGGATGGATTTATGGATGCATAGATGCAAAGATGGATATAAATAGTATGATAGTATAATAGAGAAAAGAGATAATATTTTTAAATCAAAACTTACACAAATAATGCAGGGGATTCAAGCTCCTTGTCTATATGGATATAAAGAAAGTTGCTTGTCTTCTCAAAAGTTCTCAGTTTGCCAAACCAACTTATTGTTGCATTCACCAGTAGTTAACAATTCCAACACTAATTGTTTTTTTTCTCACACTTCATGTACCAGATGGCATGAACTGCATGAACAAGGACCACAGCTGCGCCCACATCTGCAGAGAGGCAGCAGGCAAAGGAGGCGTGACATGCGAGTGTCGGCCTGGATTTGAGTTGGCAAATAATCAGAAAGATTGCACACGTAAGTCACAATAATTACTCAATACTGGTTTTTCATATAATCCAAAAGGCGAAAACTAAACACATTAAACAGATTTTCTTGTAAAATTTTATTCAACAAGCTGTGCAAAGGTGCTAAAATCCCACTTGGGATTGTTAATACCTAAAGGTGTATATTTTGAAGAGAATCCTATTTCTAGAGCTTTTAACAACCTAATGGACAACTGCAACTGACTCCCAACTGCACACTTCATTTATTGGACAGCAAAAGCCAAAAGTATTGGAAATTTGCACATTAATCTTTAACAATGTGTTGAAGTTTTAACTGGTTGTTTAAAGAGGCTTTTGAGTGTAACCGATGAAGAGCATATTCATCTGTTTATAAACATACAGTTCTATCACAAAGTAAATATTAGTGCTTAACTGGTGCATTCATTTGAACAATAAATGAAACATTTAATGTTTATTTATATTTAAGTATGCTATTGCTACATTAAATGCTTTAAAGACATTCTTTAAATGTAATACATATAAACTGTATTCTTATGAGCTTTGCTACATCCAATACTTTTTTTGACACTCTGTCAGGAAAGATAAAGATGTTTACAATGGCTATACACTTATTACACAATTTACTCCATTGTTATATTCAGATTACATTGATCATCATTCATTCCTACCTTTAATGTCATATGGCGCAGTGTTTAGCCTCACAGCAAGAAGGTTGCTGGTTCGCTTCCAGGCCGATCCAACTAATGACCTTTCTGTGTGGATTTTGTATGTTCTGCCCTTGTTGCATTGGTTTATTCTGGGCACTCTGTTTTTTCCCTCGCTGTAGTATATATATTTTTTTAAGTTTTCATTCATTTTCTACCACTTTATCTCTCACCGGTGTCACAGGGAGACTGGAGCCTATCCCAGTATCGTAGGGCTTGAGGAAACTATATTGCGAATACTAAGGTTTTATAGACATTATCCACTCTGAACAGTCAGAACATAACTAGGACTTCTCATAATGTTTGACCGTATCAATATAACTACTTGTTTATTCTGAAATGTTATAGCTGTTTTAATGGTTATGCCAGAGCCTCCTTTGATTTTGTGAAATTTTTGAAAAACTTGGACGACAACTAATCTTTTCTATGTCTTAGTGACATGTAACTATGGAAATGGTGGCTGTCAGCACACATGCGACGACACAGAAACAGGACCAGTGTGTGGCTGCCACCAGAAGTACGCCCTTCACTCAGATAGCAAGACCTGCATCGGTGAGTGATTCACAAGTTTCCTCAATTTACCGTACACACAAAACACTAGAGTAGATATAAACGACTATATATAGACTATAAACCCCTTTCTCAAATGTGTTTTATCCACTATTTGATGTGTACTTCTTTGTTATTAACTTAGACCTAAGGCTATGACACTTTGATACTTCTATGATGTTTCATTTTGCTAATCTTCTATCAAACCAAAAACTTTTGTAAAACCCTTAAAAAAAACAGAATATATATATACTTTCCAAAAATATTATCCCTCAGTTTTTCTTAGGTAACTTCCTCTGCCCAATGGAGTAGTCCCAGTAATATTTTTGAAATAGCTACATCAGAATAAAGTATATCTTCAACAGATCCCACAATCACTTTAATCTTTGTTTTAAGTAACATTGCTTCTTGACAAAAAAAACATTTTGGCTATGTATTAATATGAAACAATTGAATCTTATTTTTCAGTTAACGATATCACAATGAAAGGCAAACAAATTCATCATACCTACCAAAAAAAAATAACCTAAGTACATTGATTTTTGAAGGAATATGTATTACTATTGGTTAAATTTAACAAAAACACTTGAAATCTTTGGTTAACCACCTGATGCTGTTTCCTTGGATATCTCCAAAAAAGTAACTTGTACTATATGGTAAGTTTCAGCTGGTCCTGATTATTTAAATACAAAGTTGGTGCCACATTCCATTTGTGATTTTTCTTCTTGCTGTGACACAGCTCAGACACTAAAATATATTTGTATCTTCACACCACATAATATGGACCCTCTATGGCATAGATTCACCAACTAATTACAATTAGCTGATTTTTTCTTGATCTTTGTTTTTTGCATTTATTCCTGATGACAATTTTGAAGATGGAATATGTCCCAGGCTGTCTTGGTGAGATTTAGAGGTTGTCTTCCTAATGCGCTGTATAATTTGTCAAATATGTCGAAACAAAAAAATGCAGTTTTACTTTCCTTCTTGCCTTTTCAAATGTTCATCATCTCATCTGTTAACATGTTTTTCCTTTTCAGCACTTTGAAGAAGTGAACATATCGTCATTAAAGTCTGTGAAGAGGATACACAGTCAAAATGAGCCATAACCTCTCTTTTCCTCAGAATGTTCTGTGTGTCTGTTTGTGGCGTGGTCTACTATTCTGTAAGAGAGACTCTGTGTCATTGATTAAAGTGTCCGATCTTTTATATGGGCCTCCTTTTGATTCCCCCAACTCTTTTTACCCATTCTATGTACCACTATCAACCTACCCTTCTCTTTGTCCTCATGCTTTCTGGTGATAGTACCTGATTGCCTGTCTTGTCTCAGCATTCCTGTTAAAGCAGGTGAAATTAGGAAATACCTTCATCAAAGAGTGGTTTTGGGTGGGTTGGTTGGGTAACGGAATACATCATAGGGTCTGTGGCTAGGAATGGAAATCTCAATTGCAGCCTTATCTTAGGCTCCGCTCTTAGGAAACTATACCTAACCACCACTTTCACTTCCTTCATATTCCTTCTTGTCATCACAAACCAAACAATAAAAAGACTGATTTCCCACATACAGTCTTCATGCAGTTCCATTACTACCCATCAGCCTTGTCAGCTCTGTCTTTCTCCACCCTCTCACATGTTTAAACAACCTCAGCTCACTCAAGGAAATTGTTTGTTATGTTTTTGCTCATCTAAATGCATGGAACATCTTGCACTGTTTTTTATTTATTTATTTATTTATGTATTTATTTTTAGCATTTTCTGTTATTTGATGTTTTCTTTTTCACTTCTCTTTTTCCTCCTTTTCACTATTGGAGAAAATATGTTATTGTTTTCTTTAGCAAACCAGGTCCTCCAACTTCCAATGTCCCTTTTAGTCGATTATTCTCTTTCTAGATTTGGAGTGGTTTAACGCCTCCCTCTCACCGTTCTGTATTGGTTAGGCTGTGTAAAACACAGTGCACATTCAAACACTGTATAAAACGAATAACCCTTCAGAAGCCATTGTCCAGGATCTTGCCTTTTTTCTCTCCTTTTCCCGAAGCTTTGGTAAAACCCTTACTCTTAGAGAACAGTTTTATTACAGGCTACTCATTTTTCATTCACACAATCCACGCTCACATGCTTGTATTCTGGCTTTCATCCAAACTCCTTATTCAATGTTTTTGCTTCCAACTTTCTCCTGATGACTGATATGTTCATTCAGTTGTGAGTGTACTTCAGAGTCCTTCACCTTTTCTAGCACTCTCAGGAACAAAGCGGGAAAACATGGGTTCAGGTCAATAAAGGTTTAGTAATTACGTCCCCACAAATACAAAATACTTTATCTGAAAAAAAAAGGACAGACTATAGACAAAGTAAGAAAGTAGAAGTGGCCAGTCACAGGTATGCTAATTCAAGCGCTAATGATTTTGACCAAAGGAAAAGCAACCCCACTCAAAACGGATCAAATCATTGTAGAGATTAGGGACCCTTACCTAGCTTCACATTTTTACCAAAAACTACTAGACTGATTAGCTTAGATGAGAGTACGTTGTCTAGGTTTTTGTTAAAGCCAGATTTAATTTGTTCCATAGACAAACAGGCAACCAGTGCTGCTCCCAGAATTACCTTCTTCCCAGTTTCCTTCTGCTGCATGCTCCCTTAAGCCCTACCTTATGCTCCCTTCTAAAACCTCATTTTGAAATGTGTGCACCCCATTTCTTCATGTATCTTTTCCATCTTGTTTGATGTACTGTTTCTTTCTGTTTTTTAAATTGCTTCAGATTTGGGACTAACTTAAACTTCCCCCTTTGTTACCGGACAACGTCAACCGGTGTCTTTACCTTTGACTCTGTGCCCATATTTAAGATCTTTTGGAAAATGTTGAACATCTTTCCTGTCTGCCTCATGCATCATAATAGTTGCTGAAAGTGTTGCTGTTTTATATGGAAGACAGAAAAATTGATCATCGAGTGACAACAGCAAAATTAACATTAGATCTAGAACCCCCGATATGATTATCTAAACCCAATGGCCCTCTTAAAATCCCAAATCATTTTGTCCTTCACTTTCCTCCTGCTTAATTTTAAAGCTAAACTTTGATACTGATCATATTTCATTCATTTTGTTTTGCCCCTTTTTGTTGCTCTGGGAAATTTCAACATTTGGGGTAAATTAACACTCTAACAGGGATTTTGGCACTTCTTCATCGCTTCTTGCTTCTTGGCTTTGGTTATTTCTCAAATGCCAAGAGGGGCTGAAGGTCTGGTCATTTGGGCTTCTCATTAACCTGCTGCTCACTGTTTGTCCCCTTGTCACTTGTGTTTTAGAGAAAGATGAGGCTGCAATTGAGAGCTCTGAGTTCAATGCCACGTCAGTAGCTGATGTGGACAAGCGGGTGAAACGGCGGCTACTTATGGGTAACTCTTTTCTTCCTCTTTCTATGTGTTGCCATGGCGCTTGTGCTTGTATCCCAGACTCTACTCCTCTTGTTCCTCCTTGTTCCTTTCTCCGTCTTCATTTTGTTTCGTTTTTTTAAAACCTTTGGTGCCCACCGTGTCTACTCCCACAGTCATTGTCTCTAGGTTGATGGAAAATAAGCTCACTAGGTTGATGTTTTCATTTAATAATGTCCTCCCTAACCATGCCTACTTGACAGTTCCCGACTTGTTCTACATAGTGGTCACTACAAAAAAAGGATAAATTCCTAAACTGTTGTATGGAACTTGTGCCTTTACAGATGGATGATTAGGTTTATTTTGTTGCAATCATTTATTGCAACCAATGTTGGCTATAAATGATGTATCACAAGGTAGTGCTAAGAAGCCATTTGGCAAATAAGAAAGAAATAAAGGACTCATAGAGCTCATATACTAACTGTTTAACATAGCAGCTAGTGCATATTGTGGATAACCAATGGACGGTTTATTCAATATGGAGATACATCCATATAAATGACTCTAAATGAACGTTGAATATCACCAGAGTTAAAAACATTTACTGGGATGTATGTGTGAATTTAGTGTAGAAATAATGCTATTGCAAAAAAGGTTTGGAGGTTGCTGACACTGATGAGGTCTCTCACCAAAACCACTGGCATGGCAGCAGCATCACTATGTTAGATTTGACACCGCTATCATTTAGTCTACTGCCTCTGACATGTGGTACAGTTGTGTCTGCACCCACAGTCATCACTGTTTACAGTAAACACAACGTGTCACCCTCGACAAATGAAACTGTGGGTGAGCCAGACGTGAAGATGCTACAGAGAAAGGCAGAAAAAGACACAAGGGAAGAGAAGAGTAGAGCGTGGGTCTTGATGAAACGATATAGATATAATAGTGATTATTGATATCGTAATCAGAGCGAAACAACAGTGAATAAATAGAGTATATTCCTGTGAGTTCTTAAAATCATGCATTAGGTTGCCCTTAATGTAGATGTGTGTCTTTAAAACAATGTTTAGTTCTGCATTTCCACTGTACATGAAAAAAAAAAAACTTTATTAGATTTCTATGGAATTTTAATAAATTAAGGCCATTTTTGTAATTGGTAGAATGTTAATCCATCTCTGATGTTTGATTTAATGGTAATTTAAAAAACTGGTATTTAATATATTGACCCAAAAAACTAACATAAGCCACTTGCACATAATTGACCTCTGTCCTTGATTGTGGGAGGAAACCAGATTGAATCCTCTTGAAGTGAGACTTCTCTCTTGAACATCTTCAACAGGTGCTTCCTTCATTGTGTCCAGATTCCTCAACTTATTTAGCGCATCACAGAAACTGACTGACGGAAAAAGCATTTAGACTGTGAGACTCTGCTGTAATGAACAACACATTCCCCTAAAAAACACATATATATTTGTCAATAAAGTCACACATAGTAAAATGAATCATTGGCGGAGTTATGGTTAGGCGTTTAGACATCTGAGGTTGGATTTCTGTCTCATAACTACTTTTAATTTACATTTTCTAACACATTTGAATCCTTTAGTAATCTTTTACTAATAGATACCTGAAACAATATCAGCGCTCAAGGATTTCTGGTCATTATGCAATAATGACTTTTAAGAGTAATTCAAAGCTTTATATTGCGCAAAATGACGGCAATTTTTTAATCAGAATCTTAGTGCCCATGTTTTTAGACTAATGCATTAATGTTATAATGCTTAAATTATGTAATTGAGGCATGAAAAGTCTCTAATGAATAAATGAGTAACACGGGTATTTTATTTTAAGGTCTTTTGTGAGGTGTGTTTTGCTTTATTACCTGCAGGTGCTAAAAATATGGTTATAGCCATGCTAGTGCACCCAACACTTAACTGATAGTCAAATTTACATTCCACTACCCAAAGGCAATAAAACACTATGTTATGAATAGCCCTCCCTTAAAACGTCAAAGATTTGATCAAGAGAAACATCTTGAATAATTGAATAGATAACAATATTCATGGTTACACGAGAATGTTGTGGAAGTTTTCTTTCACAAAGAAAGACTGATCGTGGTATCTGCAGATGTTCATTTTCAATATTAGCCTCTGGGTGTTTGGTCACTGGAAAGGGGTGGGACCCTGTCCGGCACATCCATCAGGAAATACTGTCTGTGCTCTGTTGCTTAGCTTGGCCCTTGGGGCTGGGCGTGGCATGGCGAGAGAAGGGCTCTGAGAAGGACTGTACTGAGCTAATGATAGGGCCCACTATATGCAACATAAATCATGTTGCCCCATAAACACCACCTCCACATTTCCCCTCTTCAGGTTTACTTCCATGATCCACACCTTCACAGACAAAAACTATTATCCACACAGTTTAACTAGACACATTGCCCACTCATGTAGGAGTTCAAAGCCTTGCTTCCTGGTCCCTAAACCCTCTGTCTTATGTGGTCAAATGCATCAAACGCTTAACTCAATGATTTAAAAAAAATAATGCTAAAATTGATGGAAAGCCCCACAAAGCTTTCATCAAGGTTATTGAGCTGTATTGCTAACTTTGATATGTATTTTTTTTTTATTATATTTATTTTTTGGTGTGACAGCATAAATGAATTACTTTAGATGTCTGATGTATACAATGGTCGTCTTCCAATGTGTCTTAGATATACTTCAACTTGAGTATTTTAGCAGAAGAAAATGAAAAATGTTTCAATTTAGCCAAAATTCTGACTGATTAAAGAAGATAAGGTCATCAAAAACAATAACTATATATTTTTTAATTTGCCTCATCACACTAATGAAAGCAAACACATGAAACATGACAACAATCAAGGCAACAGGCTGTGACATGAAATGCTTTAGAATGATCGCTAAAGTATGATCTTAAATGAAGACTTGACCACGGAAATGCCATCAAGATAACACTCAGTTTACTTATTTCTTTAAAATTAATATTCTAACTCTATTACATCCTGAATGAGGTATTAGTCTTGAAACACTTTCTAACATTGATAATGTGTCATTAGATGGTTGGGATTGCAAAATAATAATATCAAAATCACAGTGTGCCCTTTTGTATGCAAAGGTTTTATAATAAAAAAGCTACTAAAAGGTGTTTTGTAACATCAAACATTTGTATAATGAATTTCTCTTGTTTGAGGGGCTTTCCATATAAATCTGAACAAAAAAACTGACAAATGTATCTATTCATACAAACGCTTTCAAAGCTCTTTGGTTCACAGAGTTCATGTGGTGCTTCTATTTTACGTGCTGTATGGGTTTTATAAGACATAGAAATGTGTGCATAAACTTTAACATTAACAGGTCCAAGATCTATGAAGCAGTCTTGCTTTTGTTTAAAAGTTCCTATCTAGGAATTGAAAGTAGTTTAGTGTTTGCCCGCAGACGTGAAAAAGGAAGAGCTTGGACACATCGAGTATAAACACAGCAAAGAACAAGTGCCAGCTCGGAAACCGATTAAGAAAAACAAGCCGTGAAATGGATGTGGTTTGGAGCCGCATGAGGGAACATATACAAATATTCAAATACCTTTCTGTGTCTTGATGTAGAGCGTCAGCCAGCGTGGCTCCGATGTGTTTGTGACTCTGCATTCTGAGAGAGCATTAACTTGCTCCTCTGCATGTGTAATCTGTTTACCACTTTTTTCATTAAAAACATTCAAAATGAAGAGGAATCAGTGCCAAGCCTGAGGAAGTGCCATTATGTTTCAGCTCGTTTTATTTGGATTGAAGTCAAATCGATGCTTGTCTCTTCAAGAAGACTGAATCAGGTATCCCACTTTGTCCATGAAGCGCGGATACTTGCTGCTAGTAAATCATGTTAGCCTGACAACCAAACCAGAGTTAGGACAACACAACTTGTCATTAATTTTGTTACTACAAACATTGCAACATTCATTCTATTGAACTTTCAACCGCTATTTTGGGTGTCATGTCAGAGCAAGCAATGCTACAAATCAGGGGAGGCCTTTCATAACATTACAGTATATCAAGTTCATGTTTAGCCATGGAAAATGTATTGGTAAATTATATCTAAATAATACATTAAAAAAAATATTTTATCGGTATTGAATGAATTTGTCGTGAGAACTGTTTACATAAATCATTCAGAAGCAGTAACATTTCATAACTGGTCAGACGCTAAGATTAGCATGCAGTGGTTTATTAATTATAGAATTATTTCAACAAAACAATCCAAATATGAGAGCATTAAATTGTCGAAGAACAATTTAACATCTGTTGTTTCTTTATCATGTTAAAAATATAATTCCAAGCCTTAATAAATCAAACTATCATTTAAAATACGGTGGTTGTTGTCTTACATGTTGACCCGTCAAGAGCAAAAGAGCTATCAGGTGAAACTCCATTATCTGTCACTTTATGAAATCTCTTAAAACAACTTCAAATGTTATCGTCCAGAGCAACTCAAGTCTAGTGGGATTGTATGCACTGAGCTTTGCTAAAGAAACAACAGTCGGACAGGTGAGTTAGAGTTACAGTGGGCTGGTGTTGGTTTTTGGATCAGCTTAGGCAATATTCATAAGTCCTAGCAAACTCTCACTCACTCCGCACAGCGAAAGAGTGTTTTCCTGGAGGTAAAAATACACACTGGTATTTCCAAGCGTGTTCTTAGCTTATGGCTCTCAACCCTGCACTAACCTTTTTTTCTCTCTCTTAAATGATTTCTTGTTACTTTTGGAAACAGGAGCGACCCCTGGGCCAAAGAGTACTTCACTCTCCTTCATCAGCACAGTGTCATGTGTTCTTGTCTTGTTATGTGGACTTCATGTGTGTTTTCTGTAATTTGAACCATTTTTTTTTTTAAACTTGTGACTTAAATAAGGAATATACCACTGCATGAGTTTTGTCCCTAACAGAATGTTGTCTACCATTGCACTATAACTTTTGTCTTTATGTTCCTTTTTTTTCAATCCGCTGTCCGACTCCAGAAACCTGTGCAGTGAACAATGGTGGATGTGACAGGACATGTAAGGACACAGCCACAGGGGTGCGCTGCAGCTGCCCTGTCGGTTTCACACTTCAACCGGATGGGAAAACTTGCAAAGGTCAGTCAAATACTTTTTCTTGTTTCGTAAGTGAATGACAGAAGCCAACGAAATTAACTTTCTTTGTAGTGGGACTGGACTCTCCCTTAGCTCAGTTACTCGGGAGATATTCAAATATTGTGTCCCAAATTGCGCACTTCTGCACTTACACTTAATATTTTGAGTACATAAGTGGGTCTACATTGAGCAGTGTGTGAAAATGTAGAGTGCAAAAGATTGGCGCAAAATGTGCGCAAAAAAATAGCTCACTCAAAGAGTGTATATCGATGGACACTTTTCACCCTCAACAGCTGCCATCATACCGACGTAAATGTCTCAAGAAAACACAAATTTTACCACAAAACAACACAATATATATGATGATAACACAATGAAACACAACTTAATGATTTGTTTCGATGGCAAAAAACGCTATTAGGTTTCAAAGATAGGGTTCCAGTGGCTGGTTGCAATCAGCGTTAAAAGTAGTAGAAGAAGAAATGTCGAGTCATTTCAGGTAAATGTGTAACGGACGTGTTTGATCTGAGACAGTACTACCCTGACACAATTTGTCTTACAGTGTACTGTAAAGCAGTATACTTGCAGAAGTTTCCTTGGTGTATTACCAGGAGGTATGAGAGCAAAGTCTGGATTTCTTTGCTCCCACCGCTGCTCTATGATCCTACTTTGGATGAAAGATGGTTATGATTTAATATAAACAATTGAAGTAAAGAGAGAAGGAGGACCAGGATGTGATTTTTGTTTGTGGCTTCTTTATTTGACAATATTCAAGTGACCCTTGCAAGTACCCTGTACTTTAGAGATGTCAAAGATTCCAGTAATGGTAATACCCAAAACAAAAAAAAGCCCACTAGTGTTTTAATTTGATTTGTTTTTTCCCAGATGAAAATCTTACTGTAAACTGGGGGGAAATTGTTGTATCACAATTATTTGCATGTTTACATGTTTTACGTCTTAAAAATACAGTTTGTTCATGGAATTGGATAAGCGATCTCAGGAAAAGGTTACACTAGAGTCGATTCACTTTATAAAATAGTGATTTCTGTGCAGAAAGATTAAATCTTTGTGTGTGCAAGTCGGCTTTGATAGATCTATTCTTGTTAGGTATCAACTCAACTAAACCTCCTGTGCTCACAATGTTTCAGGATTTAGTGAAATTCGCGTGGCAATCAAGTGTGGACTGTGCGCCTTGCTTATATGATTCACATCAGATATGTTGGGTGTTGTTCAGTCATGCTTGTGAGCCTATCTTGGAGTCTGTAGGATCACAAAATGAGTGTGGGGCAATTCGAGAATGTGGCATGTAAGTGTGTAAAGTCCTGGAGCCTGAGCTTTCTCAGGACTGGCAGGCAGACGACGTGTGGGCAAACTTTGAGATGTTTGAACAGTGAGGCCCGGATTGACCACAGTCTCCCTCTCGTTTGGTCTTACAGCTTTGACATACACACTCGTGCAGCACCATCCAGCTGCAGTGGCGGTAAATACAACAACACCATGCTTACACCAAAATCTATCAGTAAAACATTGTGGGTGTTTGCTTGATCAAAACTCATGATGGGTGTCGAGTGAAGTGAAGTACACATTATAATGCAAACTGTCGTATCAAAACAAATTTAACTTGTTTCCGTCATGTAGCAACTAGATGCTCTTGCTGGGTCTTAAGGTAGGCAAATTGTTTGCTTTATTGTGCATTTGCATCGAATTGTGTCCCAAAGTTTTAACTCACTTTAAACTTTCTTCTGGGATCTGACAACTCCTTCCTTTAAATAATTTTCTGAAGCAACAGTTGAATTTAATGTGGACAATCGGTCTTCGGTTGTATGTTGTCCTGCATCAAAATGGGCTACAATATGTTTGTCTGTGTGTCTACAGGTGCACGTCAGTACGAACATTCACACTCTACTACATTTCTTAAGTAAAGACAGTCAACTAAAAATAGTTATGAGGGAAACAAAACCCAAATCATTTGAAATCACTGCTCTTGCAATATTTCTTAATGAATTTGAATCCTCTATAACTGTAGTACATACATGAGGAAGAGCCTAATTCATTATGTCATGTCATACGGCTCAGTTTTGTTAAATTTCATATCCAAGCCCGGCAGCTTGTGCAAACACTTCCACTCTGCCTCTCCAGGTGATATGTTCTCCTCCAGCTTTACAGCCGAGGGAAAATGAAAATCACAGTTTCTGCTGTTTTTTTGGGGCCAGGATGAGTGGGGAAGATGGATATGAGTGCCGTCCAGCTGTACCCCGCCCATATAATTTGGCTGTGAATCAGCTGCAGGGCTTCATAAATCCCAGAGCAGACATCAAGTGCTGAGGGAAGCTAACAGACACAGAGCGGCAGCTCTCATCTATCAGGGTTATCACCTGAGGACCAGGCAGGAAAACTCACCCAGTTTTTTTTCCAAATTCCAACAATGCAGTGTAATACAATCCTCCAATCGAACGTAATTATGCCCCTTAAACTAGTAATCTAACTAATCCATTTTATTAAATGATTAAAACGTTTTAAGATACTTTTGTTTATTTCCCCTGGCCACCTTTGCGGACCCATATTTAACAACGTGGAGATTAGAACCAGTACTTAAGCTGTTAATGGAAAAGTACATCTCAAATGTTGGGTGAGTGTAGACCCAAACTATAGTGTCTTAGCCTGTTTACCACTACAATTCTGGACAACTGACATGGGTTTTTCAGGATTTACTGTACCTTTCCCACAAACATCACTCTACGCAGACAGCCTTACTGAAAGTGTCCAGTGACATCATGATGTTGGCTGACTCTGTTAAATACACTGTTCTGGTTCTCTTAGATCTGTCCTCAGCCTTAGACACAGGTGATCACAAGATCCTGCTGAGAAGACTGAGGGATGAAGTGGGACTGTCACGGTCTGTGTTATAAAGGTTCTAGTCATACCTTTCTCGGCACAGTTTCAGTGTTTCTGCCAATCAAATAAGGTCTGAATCAGCGGATCTGTTGTATTTAACTGAGAAAAATCTCTAAATTTAGGAAAATAATGTCACAATTTGATCTGGAGCTTGTAATCCATGCGTTAGTGTCTTCTCGTCTGGACTATTGAAACAGTTTTGTTTTTCTTGTCCAAACGAAAGGTATCTCACTTGCAGTTAATACAAAACTGCAGCAAGAATTCTGACCCACTATAGTAGAAGAACTCACATTTCCCTGATCCTTAAAACTCTTCACTGGCTGGGAGTTTCTTTCAGGATAATTTTTTTTAAATCTGGCTCTTACTTTCAGACCTATTCATGGTCAGGCTCCTCCTTACATCACTGATCTGATCCAGCCTTGCACCCCAGCTGGGGCTCTGTGGTCTGTGGATCAGAATCTACTGATGGTTCCTCGCCCTTGGTTCAGGACCAGAGGAGAGAAATCCTTCCAGGATGTTGCTCTTAAGTTTTGGAACGATCTTCTTCTCCCTCTGTGCTTGATGGAGTCTACTGACTCCTTCCTGGAAGTGCAGTATGGTGTGGAAAGTTATGCATTCATAGGGTCTTCCAAAATAACTGTGGCAAAGCGCTTTACTTTGGAAATTAAGGTGCAAAGGTCTTCAGCCATCATCATCACAGGTGCAATAGATTTAATAAGCAATTTGCGCTGGTCCTGTGTGTAATTTATTGTAGTGCTCATCTTACTTAATAGTTAATAGCTGTCTTGTACAATTATTTTTCTAACATGTGATTCATCCGTCATTTGGTTACCAGTTATTATTTCCAATTTAAACCAAAAATGCTGCCACGTAAATAGATGTTTGGATTACTCCCCAAAACATCCAATAGATCTTCAATCTTGGTTTCTGCCCAGATCAAAGATGTTCCTTAATGTAATTGTTTGTCGTGTTAATAAATATAAGCGGTTTCCATTTTAAATACATGGACATAGTCACCTTACATGACTGTACAGTGGGCAGTTGTCTCATGCTCCATATCAGTCACAGTTTCAGTGTTGTGACAAAGTGAATTTCCTTTTACCAGTTTTTTGTTAAACACAATCCCACACCAGGGTCTCTTAATACCTGGGTAAACACACACTGCCTCCTGGCCTGATGTCTGTCCGGAGAAAGAAAGTCAACACACCGCAGGAAATCGAGATATGCCGTGCTAGTCAATATTCGTAAAGGTTCTGGCCGGTCTGATGCTTGTCGTCTCCACCTGCCGAGAAAACCTGCTCCAGGAAAACTAAATCCCCTGTTCTCTGTCCGTAATTATTTGTAGAGGTTCGGGTTTCTGCAAATGTATTCGATTTAATTGCTTTTTACTGCAAATATTTGCTAAAACCACAAAACTCCTCTCCACTTTGAGCAGCTCGTACCCTTGAGGTATGAGCTACACATTCCTACAGCCAAGACTAAATTGGGTTTAAGTGACAATGCAAGAGTTGGTTTGCTTTGGCCTTTTTTCTACTTCCAGTCTTTAAGCTGTATAACAGACAGACACCATGCATACCAGCTTGACCCTGTGCTTGCCCTCTTACTGCAGTGGTTAAAGGTGAAGACCCGGGGCATATCATTTCTTGCTGTCGTCATGACAATTGATTAAGGCCAAGACACTAATCAATCGGATCAGTAGCTGGGTCTTAATCAAAAACTGAGTCCCCTCTGGAGTCGGGTTTCCCATTCCAAATAGTGGACGTCTGAAATACAGCCCGAGGCTCACAGCGTAACAGGCAAGGGGGCTGATGGCTTGTTTCCTTTGGCCCAAGTGGATGTTAGCAAGCCTTCTCATTTGGCCCTTAGTCTCCTCTGAGGTCAGCACAGTGTTTGTGAACAGCCAACTTCCAAAATATCTACTCTGGGAGAAAAAAGTATATCCCAGAAGGTCATGGTTCATCTATGACTATATTCATTTCAAATTCCATTGTTGTACAAAACCGTAAGATGTTTTTCTAAACCAATTCAACTTTGCAGAGCTTCATAAGCCCACAGGCTAACCGAGCTGTGGTACACGACAAGTTGAGGTTGAAAAGCAGTGATGAACACATCCAGTTTCAAAGTGATATGACGGGTAGTGTCTAGGTGATGTTCCATAGTTCCTTCTGGATTTGATAAAGTTGGAAGACTTCATCGATCACTTGTATTGCTTCGTATTGCTGCTGCTGAGATCTGTTGCTCAGCTCTGTTCATAAAAAATTAATTATTATTAATAATAATAATAATAATACATTTCTATTAATAATAATGGAAACATGATCTTAATGAGTGGGATGTGTCCTCTTTCAACTCCTATTTTTTTGCATGTTTGTCAAAGAGACATAATATATACTTAATAGCTAGCATTGTACCCAAAGATGTTTTCAATAAACCTCTAAAACTGTCCACACATGCAATTATCCTAAAGTGCAACTAATGTTAAAACCCAACTCTCCTGACTTACTGAAATGTTTCAATTGTTTAGGTGTTCCTCTTCAAAATGCAGTAAGTCCCTCATCATGAGGATGCACCATTTTGAAGTTATTTGTTTATAAAGTTCTCCCCCATCTTAAATCTTAGCGCATGAGAGGTTACGAGAGCAGAGCCCATTGTGAGGTAAATAACAGGCTTCACTCGTCCTATACCAACAAAAACACCCTGCTCTTCTTCCTTTATAATTATATAAACAATGTGGGGTTAATTGCTGACTCTTACATGTCCAAAAGTCTGTGCCTGTATGGTGGAGTGGATGTATGTCTATATTTTCCCCTCTGATGAGCTATCTGATGTGTCACTCAACTTACCATATGTAGCTCGGTGAAGCTTTTACTCCCACCAAAACCAGTTAAGGGCATAAACATGTTTTTTTTTAGGAACTGTATGTCTCTAACTCCTTGTTATATGATGATGTTCTCTTCCTCACCTCCAGTCCAGTTTTCCAATGTTTTGTATTATTAACAATACAATTTGACAATAACAACAGCATGAAAGTTAACATTTCTAAATGTCTGTGAGATCAGTGTGATATTTAACAGCGAGACACAAAGCTCTGGGCAACAGATGGAGCTATTGATTGAGGACCAGAGTGAGATATTGATCGTCTCAAATAAATGTCAGAGATAAACCCAGAGAGAAAGGTCCATCCATGAATCTGTTTGTGACTTGTGCGTAGACCAATGACCAGAAGGATGGTTTTCTTCTGTGACATAATAGGATATGCATTGAGTGTTATTGGAATCGACTTCTTGCTCATTTGTCGGTGTATATTTACATCTAAACAGTAATTATCCGCCTCCTCATTAGCGAAGGCTTACTGAGAGAATCCTTTGGGCAACACAGATGTTTGTGCAGAAGGCCACTGATGGGCTGATTCATGTAAAGTACCATATTTCAAAAGATAATGGAATAATAATAGATATTTAGACATCATTCAAGTTCACAACATTACTTTGGAAAACAAAATAAATAACATAATTTTCAATATAAACTCTGTGGTATAGACTTAACCACATATTTTGTACAAAACAGGCATAACCTGAAGATAAGTTGTTCAGGAGACAACACAACTTTATGTTGAGCTTCATTTTCATATTGGATGAAAATAAAATATACAGTCCCGCTTTCTCTATCTGAGAATTCTAAGTCCTGTGATACCTTTGCTATTTTTTTTCTCTCTCTCTCCCTCCCTCCCCTTTTCTCCTGATGTGAGGGGGCCTAATGTATTTATTTAAGCTCAAAGCTTATTTAAACTCCATTAAAGGTAATTATATACTCAGTCATAAGGCTCAGCCATCCCAAGAGGGGCCATTTAGAGTGGGTAGATATGGTAGTTTCATGGTAGAGTCATTAGGAATCTGTGTCGGTCGACTCAGGGTAATGTGACTCAGGGTGGTGTCCACTGCTTTTTACATGTGCAATAAAGAGAGACACTGAGGGCCTAGTGAGGTTAAATAGTTTGTGTTATTCCTGAATTTCCGCTGCAAAATAACACTTTAAAGACAGTTTTAATAAGTTGACGTTAAAAATCAGAGACTTGAAAGAGTTATCTACTTGATGATGAAATCATAAACAGCTTGAACAATGTGAAATACAGAATAAGCCTGTTGAAATATTTAAAAAAAAAAATAAAAAAAAAAAATGAAAAAGAACACCCAGGTAAAAGGTAAAAAGCCCATTCACCCAGGTATATTCTTCCAGACTGAAAGTCTCGGCTACCTAGACACCTTTCAAACGTCCCGCCGAAGGACATGGGTATTTATCGGTGTCCCCTTGGATTCCATGTAGTGTCAATGCTCATCCCACTTTCAACAACTAATTTACTGATGTCAGCCCCATGTAAACCAGTCACTGGTGAGTGTCAATTACACAGTCTTAACTGCTCTACCCCATATGCAGGATTCAACAGGTGACCTTCTCGCAGGGAAGCCATTGTGAAGTTATAATGATCAAAACAGTGTTATCTGTACATGTGAATGTTTTAGCTGGAGAGTTTATGTCACAACCTTCTGACATAGAAGGACACACAGGTTACTATACTTTTCCAGCAGCGCTGAGCCAACTCACTTCAGATTCCTGACTCGGCTCCAAATTTAGATCAAGCGTTCATTCAAAAGAAGTTCCCAAAGGATCTAGAGTGAGAGGATCAGGCTTGAATTCACCTAGGTGGAAAAACACAGTGGCTTTATAAACACTCTAAAATCCTTCACTTATAGCTATTTGATTGGAGATGTCTGCTCTGCCCACCACATCCTGACCATGGTACTAGCGGGTCAAGGAGTTTTAGATAAACATATAAACCAGTTAGTAGGTTCAGCTTCAGCCTTCACTTTTCGCATGACTTAACCAGAGATGACAACAACTTAATTTGGAGAAGAAGGATGAATCTCTGACACTCTTAATTTACCCTTAATAAACTGGTTGCATTGTTTGTTTTTCCAGACATTGATGAATGCCAGGAGAACAATGGCGGCTGCGATCATTTCTGCCGGAACACTGTGGGCTCCTTTGAATGCAGCTGTCAGAAGGGACATAAACTTCTCACTGACGAAAGAACATGCCAAGGTCAGTGGCTGACTTTGCAGCATTCCCCCCTTTTTTTCTCCTACTCTTCAAAGGGCTATTAAAAACCCAGCTCTCCTGACTAACTCACATGTTGTAAATGTTGATGTCTTTCTCTCCAAGAAGTCCCTCATCATGACCATGTTTTGAAGTTATCAAATTAATATAAAGTTCTCCCTCTCTGAAATCTCAGCCAACGAGAGGTTATGAGAGTGAAGTCCACTATGACGCATATAACAGGATTTACTCTTCCTGCAGCCATTTGTAATCACAAACCGCTTGTTTATAGACAAGTCCCTTGGAGGTGGAGACTTCCAGGATTGTTAACCTCCATGTTTGACCAATCAAAGTAGAGTGGTTGGGGTTAGGTTGAACAAGATTTAATCTCCAGAAAGTTAAGCATTTTCAGTGCGCAGGGGTTAAGCGCAATTACTAAAGTAAGATTTAAATTAAAATAGAGTTTTTTACAAACAGACACCTACTGATGAGTACAATAGATAAATAGAGAAATTTAACTCAACAGATTATTTGCCCTTCAACCCATACTCCTTTTTGATCCAAATTCTTTGTTTTATTTAATGTTCACATTTTTTGAGATGTATCCATCCTTCATCTATTTTGCATGGCTACCTAAAAAGGCATATATATTGCACAATAAAGTCTTGGTCACAAGAGAAAATGAAATGATGTCTATGCTTTTCATAGTAAAGAAAGAGCAGAGCTGACCCGAGCTGACCCGTTGAAACAAAACTAAAACCAATTAAGATCATGACTTTTTAAGAAGACCAAGACCTGACAACTTACGGTTAACAAAAGTTCAACCATGACTTGCATGAGTTGTAGATTATTAGCTACATTATTTTGCATCAAAGTACTGTGCACGTTGATAAAGCTTGCATTATTTACCTAGAACTATCAACTGGGAGTGAGTGGTACAACACCAAGTACCCGAAAAAGTATTGTCTGATGTGATGCATATAGTGTAGTTCTGACAGAAAACACCTATTGTACCTGGTGACTTCACTACTGTCTATCAAAGTTTCAAGACCATGAAACTTGCAAAAGTAACATAGTTAATAAATGCTGAAGAATGAAATCATTATAATGGTGTGTAGATTAGTAAAATACTTTTGGTGACATGGATCTATTGCATCTGAAACTTTTGGTCATTCATGTCATATCTTTAAAAGTTATACTACTTCATTTGGTAAAGCAACAAACAGAACACCTGCTTCAAAAACTGTTATCTTTATAAATATTTTCAACAAGCAGAATTTTACTGAACTCTGCTTTATCCAAACAGTGAAGCTAGTCCTTGCGGCTATGCTTGCCTGGAGTATTTACAGAGCCAATATCCAGGTCTTAACTATTTCCTCCACATGACAAACTCCATTATAAGAGCTGGTATTTTTAGCTGTTGTGAAGCCCAGCAGACCAGTCTGAAATAGATCAGGTGAACATGGACTCAGGATTTCGTTTAACTGAGATTGTGTAGTCAACAAGGAATAAGACATGAAAATCTATGAGAAATGTTTGGATAGAGTCTCTTGGTGATGAAAAAAGATACCTGCAAAACTTGCAAAACAGATTTGGTTAACAATAATACAAATCTTGAGCCAGTCTTTCCCTGTGAAAATGTCCCTGGATGCCTCCTAGGCAAGTTTCTATGAAGAGAAACATGTCTTCTTAATTCCCCTCAGATATTGACGAGTGTTCCTTTGAAAGGACATGTGACCACACATGTATCAACTACCCGGGCAGCTTTGAATGTCTCTGCCGCAAAGGTTACATTCTGTATGGACTCACTCACTGTGGAGGTAAGTCAATTTTAAATATGTGATACATTTGAATCAAAGGATTTACGGAAATGACCATTCAACTGCAAACACAACTTCTAGCAGAAACTGGGAATCCAGATCCTTACCAGGTCTTAACCAATAGGCTTCTAGGAAATGCACGGAGAAGTACCTAAATACCAAAATAACTCCTAACTATGATGTTATGGTCTTCTTAGACCTGTGTCAATTATCGTGTGCTTGGCACTGTTATGTATCAAACTCAGATTAAACCATTCTATTTAAAAAATATATATATATTAAATGATTTGTTCCAGGTATAAATCCAAAAGAATAATGAAAAAAATTCTCGTCAGTCACACACCACCTCTCTGACACAGTTGGCAGGATGGGTGGCTGGTATTCTCAATCCCTCTGGGATGCTGATTCTTATTGCGCCCTCAAGGTCTGATGGTGTGAACCTCCCTGCTCGTGCAAATTAGGCTCTTTGGTATGCGCGCGAAGGCAGGTTGTGTGGGTAGCCGACATCCCCACAGACCCCTGGCAGCTGCTGGTCGCAGTCTGTGACGCATGAAGGGCATAGGGAGAGTGTGTCTGCAACGTCAGTGGCACTGGAGATGAAAGAGGCCGAATGTGTTTTGTGGGCAGTTTATGAAACACATTTAGAAGTCAGAGAAAATCAAATTCAGATGGTTTCATCTTAAACAGAAGATGTCCGCATATATGCAACTAACGTAAATTAAAATAAAATAATAAATCACATAAAACACACTTTTCGACTTTAGTCACATCCCAGTAGACATTGCACTAGGATCATTGTGGATTAATTTAAGAACCTGCTGACCTGGGTGTGTGTCTGTGTGCATGTGTCAGACATCGACGAGTGCAGCATCAACAATGGAAGCTGTGAGCACGGCTGCATCAACACACAAGGAGGCTATGAGTGCCTGTGTCCGCCGGGTCAGAAGCTCCACTGGAACAAGAAGGACTGCATCGGTATGGACCAGCTCTTGTGTTGCTGCTGACCCTTGGTTGATGTGTTCTACGTGACTGTGTGCTTCTCAGAGGTGGTGAAGTGTCTGCCTAATGGGAAGCCTGCACCCCGAGCCCAGCTGACCTGCACCAAGAATGGAGGGGCAGAGGTCTGCTCGCTGTCATGCCCCTCTAATGCCCTGTTCCTTGCAGGTAAACACAATCTAGTGGGTTAAACTGCCCTTTCAAACACAAACACATCCAAATGCATTTATGCAATAATGAGTCACAACTTTGTAAATCTCCAAACTTTTATGAAGTCACTCGTTTAGTTAGAAGGAATCCATCCTAATCATGACCTTTGTTGACGCATGAAAGAAACTTCTAACGGCCATGGAAAAAGGTTGGATAATCAAGCTCACTCATCTTCACAAAGAAAGTAAGAGTCTCACAATGAATAAAGGTTTATCATTTTAATTCAACAAAAAATGTTCTTATCCAAAAACGTCCAAATGATGTCACAGTCCAGTAATATCAGCTCTGAAGAGTCCAAAGTTAAATGAGAGACTAGACATAGAAAACCAAAGTTAAATCCAAACATAGTGGAGACAAAAGAAAATCAACCCTATGGTTAAATCAACTCATAATGAGCATTTTTATTATCTTTCTTTGGTTAATTATACAGTGTAAGTTCTTCTTTGGTGTCAATTATCCTTTGCTGCCCTCTTCTGGTCAAAGCGAAAGCGGTTTCCTGAATTTCAATGCGTTTTCTTCTCGAACTTCACATATTTCAGTCTCACCTGGTTTATCGGCCCATTTGCTCTTTTATGCTTCCAGCCTCGCGACGCTACCAAACACATCTGTAAACTGATTACATTCATCAGCGCATGTTCTCTCTGGCCCATTAAAATTGGAGCCACAATCCCTCAGTGATGGATGGCTCTATTTATTTTTCTATCTTCCTGGAGTGTGTCTGGCGTCTGTGGGAGAGGTCACCGTGTAAATTCCTGTGGCAGAACAAAGTTTTGGCTCCCATTTAATCGTTTTTATGGGCTTTTTTATGAACTCCTCATTCCTCACGGCTTACATGACTTCCACCCATCTGTACCAGGGATATATTGCATCGTTGCATGAGTCTGTCGATGACGTTTCTTCATATAGATATATTCATTATGTCATTTGTTGGTACACATGCACCGATTTGGTTACATTTATACAAATTGTATTTTAATGATTCAATTGCCTGGATGCACTTCCTTTTATTGAATGATTTCCTAGATGATTGATTGTCTCAAAACAACAACGCCTATTTAAGTGGTGTTGACTCAGTGTGAGTCCGCTAATATACTTGGATTAATTCTATTTGCCACATGTGGAAAAAGGCTGCCCAACCCCATATCAAGTCCTGTCTTGGTCCAAGGTTACACAATATGAACTCATGAATGTTTGTGCTTGTTGCAGATTCAGAGAACAGCTACACATTGAGCTGCGGTGTTCCTGTTCAGCCTGGTAAAGTGGCCATTGAACCTTTATATTTCCTGTGCCCTCCTGTAATGATCCAATCAACTGTTGTGACCTGTGAACCCGTGGGCTTGAAGTTATCCCCGAATTTAAGACAACAGCCTGTGTTTCCCAGCACCCAGACAAAAAAAAAAAATCTAACTTATTTTAAAAGCATACTGTTTGACGAGCCAGAGGAGAAAGTGGATGTTTTTAAATGTGCAAATAATCTCCCCTCTCTCTTAGCAAAAGCTTTAAACAATTCCACATAATTTGATCTTTCAACTGTAGCAGAAAATGCAAGATGAGATTAAAAGCCAGAAAAGCAGTAAAGGATGTTTTCTTAGAGAACAGCCACAATAGCCAGTCCATTTGAAAACAACAACTCTGTTGAAGACAGCAATGCAGCTATAAAGAAGAGGAAAGGCACAGTACTGCGGTTAGGTGAGCCTCACCAGCTGATTTTTCTTAGACTTAGACTTAGACTTAGACTGCACTTTATTGATCCCTTTAAGACGACACTCTCAGGGAAATTTCTGTTTTCCAGTAGCACAGAAGGAATAGAGAAAAACCAAAAAGCACACAGAAGAGGACGATAGCATTAAATAACAAAACAGTAACTGAATATAACGACAGTATAAACAAAATAAGAATAAAAATAAAATAAAATAAGCTAAACAAAGTGACTTTACGTTATTTCAAATGAAAGTGTCAGAGTGTTGTTAATCCACTGTAGAGGTGGAAGTGTCAGACTCCTTCCCCTCCGACTCCAGTTTCTCTGCGCTTTATTGAGCAATCAGGAGCAAAAAAATCTCTGACAAATTTATATATTTAAGATATTAAACAGGCCATAGAGACTCTTGGTGTATAACTAATATTTATTTTAAGTTTATATTGCTGTGGAACATCAACAGACACGTCATTGGATTGTGCAGTCACTAGAGAGGCACAGCTATGTCGTGCCTCATCGTGAACTTTTTTCTTTTCACCATGATGACAGGTGAGGCACAGCTTCAGTTTAGGTTCACTTCTTTCAAAATCACAGCTCTCCCTAGTGTTGAAACAGAAGATAAAGTTATCATGTAAGTCGTCCAGCCTGTCTTCAACACTAGATTTATATAATTGTTTGTACCTTGTGTTTATCAATCAAGATCCTCTAGCACCTCCGATCAAACAGAAGGCAAGGTTCAAGATCAAAGATGCCAAATGTCACTTGAGACCTCGAAATAAAGAGAAGTACCGACACACAGCCAAGCAAACTCTGCAAGGTAAAGTCATAGTTTTTTTGTTATGTACAACTTACAAAATGATTTAGGCATAGTCTATATTGAATTTAAATAGCATATGGTTTATTTGAGACATAGGGTTTAAAAGTTGTATGATTTATTAACAAAAGTAAAGAAAGAGTTTAAGATGTGACCATCATGTCAAAACCCTTGTTCCTGGTCCTTAATCGTACAGGAAGCCAGTTCCCCTGCACAGATGACTGTCAGGTGACTTTCGTCAACCTCAAATGCGACTCGTCCAAGAAACGCAGGAGGGGACGCAAATCTCCCTCAAAAGAAGTATCCCACATCACAGCTGAGTTTGAGATGGAGATGAAGGAGGAAGAAGCCTCAGGTGGGAATGGCATGTATCCCAAATACTACCATTCACCCTCTTCACTGCATGACTCATGAGGAAATACTGAGAGTGATGTTTGTCAACAGACTCGTGTAACGTGGACTGTGTGCGGGAGAGAACTAAGCAGAAACTGCAGAGTGCAATGCGGACACTCCGGAAGTCAATCAACAAACAGCAGTTTTACATCCAGTTTTCTGGAACTGAATACGATGTGGCACAGAAGCCATCCAAGGTACCAGAGGGCGCAGAAGCTTGCAGCACAGGTCAAGTGCTACAAGACGGAAAGTGCGGTAAGTCGACATAATTTAGCTCACACCAGCAGATGTTGAGATGTGTCCTTTTCCTCAGTGAGCTGTGGGGTGGGAACCTACTACAGTGGAGCGCAGGAGCAGTGTGTCCAGTGTCCCCCGAGCACCTACCAGGACATGGTGGGTCAGCTGTCCTGTGAGCCATGCCCGAGCACTGAGGGACATGGAATTGCCGGAGCCAAAAATGTGTCTCAATGTGGAGGTAAAACGTAATAGTCCAGACAAATAGGTGCTAATCGACTTTAATATTCTCACCAAAACACATTTTCTACATCATGCGTGCTTTACGCCCTCTACAGGCTGTCGCTATGGGTTACTCGTTCCACTTGCTGAGAAAAGTTAATGCACTCTGTACCCAGCAGGGGGCAGTAGGCTGCCACTAGATAGATAGATAGATAGATAGATAGATAGATAGATAGATAGATAGATAGATAGATAGATAGATAGATAGATAGATAGATAGATAGATAGATAGCTAGATAGATAGATAGATAGATCGATAGATAGATAGATAGATAGATAGATAGATAGATAGATAGATAGATAGATAGATAGATAGATAGATAGATAGATAGATAGATAGATAGATAGATAGATAGATAGATAGATAGATAGATAGATAGATAGATAGATAGATAGATAGATAGATAGATAGATAGATAGATAGATAGATAGATAGATAGATAGATAGATAGATAGATAGATAGATAGATAGATAGATAGATAGATAGATAGATAGATAGATAGATAGATAGATAGATAGATAGATAGATAGATACCAGTCACCAGTGAGTCCATGCCAACCACAGAGCCAGCCCTCCTGATCAACCTGTCCAACCTGTTGACACACCTTCTGGAAACATTCCCACCACAGCATAAAACAGGACACTGGCCACCACAGACTGGTAGAACATGCAGAAGTTGTTTCCTGCAGATGTGAAATGATCGGAGCCTCCTCAGAAAGTCTACTCTGGACTTTCTTATAACACATGGTCTTTGTTGCAGGACCAATCCAGTTTATTGTCCAGAGACACACCGAGGTACTTTTAGTTGCAAACTATCTCCACCTCGTCACCTCTGATGGACACTAGACACCCCAAAGTCCAAGACCAGATCCTTGGGCTTTCAGGTGTTCAGCTGCAATTGGTTCCTCTCACTCCAGTCCACAAAGTCACGTATCAGACTCCTGTACTCGTCCTCGCTGTTGTCCCTGATGCATCCAACAATGGCAGTGTCGTCAGCATACTTCTGGACGAGACTCAGCTTGGAGTTGTAGCAGAAGTCTGTGTTTATGGTGAAGAGGAGAGGGGCCAGTAGTGTCCCCTGAGGTGCTCCTGTACTGCACACCACAGTGTCAGATGTGATGTCCTTCAGCCTGATATACTGTGGTTGATCAGTGAGATAGTCCCAGATCCAGGAGACCAGACCAGGGTCCAGATGCATTTTTGTCAGTTTGTCCTCCAAGAGAGAGGGCTGGGTGGAATAAAAGGCACTAGAAAAGTCAAGGATCCTCACTGAGCCGCTTCCTTTATCCAGGTTGGAGTAGGCCAGATGCAGGAGGTGAAGGATGGCATCTTCTACGCCAACCGTGGGCTGGTAGGCAAACTGCAAGGGGTCTTGTGTGTGTTGAACTTGTGGCCTGAGACTTTGAGGACCAGCCATTCCAGTGTCTTCATTAGCTGTGAAGTCAGTGCCACCGGTCTGTTATCGTTCAGCTTGCTCGGCCGGATCTTTTTCAGGATTGAAACGATACAGAAAGTTTTCCACGGGGTTGGTACTTTCAACAGCTGTAGACTGAGGTTGAAGACATTCTAGAGCGGCTCAGCTAGTTCAGCAGCGCAGGTGCTTAGCAGCCGACAGACACCTTGTCAGGACCAGCAGCCTTCCCTGGATGAATCTTTCGAAGTACATCGCGTACCTGTAGTGAGGTGATGCTGGGAAGCATTTGTGTGGAGCTGAGGGAGGCAGAGGAAGGGGGGGGGGGCAGGTTCTGGGGATGGATCCCTGCACATGTGTCTGTTTATGGAGTGACACTGTCTGCTACAGTTCAGCAAAACTGAGTGTTTGGAGTCTCTGATTCAATCATTGATCTGCTGCTGCCAGACTCAACAGAGTTAGAATGGCCAGGCAGCCAAGAGCATGCAGGCACAGGTGTGTGGAGGACGATCGTCACTGACATGAGGCTGACCACATGTTGATACTCTTTGGCCAGCATTTGTCAGTGGAGTCAGAGAAGCGTGAGGCCCAGCATGTATTGAACACAGGTCTGGTTCGCTCCAGCGGGTCCTGATGTCACATGCAAAGGAGGACCGCAGCCAGCGGGTGTTCAGTGATATTATCCAGCTCTAGATTGGATGTACCTGAATCCCACATGGCCTGATGGATCTGTCATGATGTACGACCGCAAATAAGTGGGTGGCAACCAGAGAGCATGCCATTGATACGTCACAGCAGTCATCTGCTGCATCTTGATTACAGTACCATAGTTTGCTGTCTACACACACACATTGCAGTGTGTGATTTCACCTCCATCATGATCCAATGGTGGTTACAGGAACTGTGTAGCATTTTCAGGCTGTCCTCCTGCTTTGTCCTCATGATCTCAAATAAAAAAGGAAACTAACGCACGTTGTGTAACAATACTCCGCTATAGGGGTACGGGCTGATCCAAACACTGCTTAATGATGACAATGGTAGATCTTTATCATATCCTGTTTTTTCTGCAAAGGGAAATTATAAAGTTCATGAAGTTAGTTTAACAGCAGCGCAACTGTAAACGGTGCTGTTATAATGTCTACTTCCTTCATTGTGTTTATATACAGAATTATATGTCACGATCCGATCAGGGCAGTAGACACCGATGGGGAAGCAGTCGATAAACCAACGGAAGGAAAGTTCGGAAACAGTCTTTATTATATCTAGAACGGTCCGTTATAGGAAAAAAAGGAACAAAAACAAAGGCACGGCTGGAGATTGGGGTCTCAACGGCAACTGAACAAAAAGACAAATGGACTCACGTGAGAAAATTAGAGTTTTCCACCGGATTATCAAAGTTCAGATCCAAGGCGAGGGGCGATAACGAAGGGAAAGCCAACCTGGTCTGGAGACGCAATACTAGCGAGTTCTTCCAGGTAGAAACGCTCCTTATCAATCCGCAACTCAATCATCCCCCGCCGCGTGCCTGCCAGCGTCTGTCAAAAGAAGGCATAGGGGAACATAAAAACGGAAAAACATTTCAAAATAAAACAGGATGAGCATAAAACATGACATTATAGGTGTCATCAGTTACACGTGAGTGTAGAGTGTGTCTCTTGTGTTCCTTGGATTAGACACGAGTCATCTTAATCAATCAAATCACGCCTGTCTTCTGTGAAGCTGACAGCAATAGATTTTTGAGATTTTTCCTTGACAAAATTAAATTGATCAAAGAGAAAATCTCTTGTCCTTTGTGTTGAACCCCTGCTGTCACTGAGCCTGTCTCCTCCTCGTGGTCTTCCTTCAGGGCTGTATCTCTGGGTGATATTTCGGCACTGGTAAGCAAGATGAAACCCTCGTCTTGCACAGAAAACGTCGTTCCTTGTAGGCTCTTCATCAAAGTATTTGATGTAATTGGCCCCTGGGTTACCAATATGGTGAACCTCTCCCTTTTCACAGGGGTTTTTCCCAATTAATTTAAACATGCAATTCTGGAGCCTTTGATGAAAAAGCCAGGCTTAGACCCAACTGACCTCAGTAATTTCAGGCCTATTTCTAAGCTACCTTTCTTGTCCAAGATCTTGGAGAAGGTGGTGTCTGAGCAGCTGGCATTGTTCCTGGATCAGAGTGACATCCATGAGAAGTTTCAGTCTGGCTTCCATAAACATCACTTTACGGAGACAGCTTTACTGAATGTGTCTAGTGATATCATGATGTCGGCTGATTCAGGTCAATACACTGTTCTGGTTCTCTTGGATCTGTCCTCAGCCTTTGACACAGTTGATCACCAGAACCTGCTGAGAAGACTGAGGGATGAAATGAGACTGTCTGGCTCTGTTTTACAGTGGTTCTCGTCATACCTTTCTGGGTGCAGTTTTTAGTGTATCTGCCGATCAAATGAGGTCTGAATCGCTGGATCTGTTGTGTCGAGTCCCTCAAGGTTCTGTTCTGGGTCCTTTATTGTTTTTGCTGTACTTGATTCCCCTGGGTAAAATCGTTCAGAGATTTCCTGATGTTTCTTACCACAGTTTTGCTGATAATATCCAGCTCTACTGCTCATTTGATCCAACTGCTTAGTCAATTGTTTGCTAGAAATCAAAAAGTGGCCCAGTGAAAACACTTTGCAGCTAGATGTGGACAAAACTGAAACTCTGATTATGCTAGTGATGATAAGGTTCCAGAGTTGAGTCAGTACTTGGGTTACTTAGGTCAGTCTGTCAAACTGACCATGAGAAACATGGGGCGTTGTATTAGACAAAGACATGTCTCTAGATCAACACTGCAGAAAACTGACCAGAAACGGTTTCCTTCAACTGAGAAAACTGTCTTCTTGTTTGGATTAATATAACAGTTTGTTTTCATGTCTTAACAAAAAGGAGCTGTCTCGTCTGCAGTTGATTCACAACTCTGCTGCGAGAATTCTGAGCCACTCAAGTAGAAGAACTGAATCTTCTGATGGTTCCACGCACAAGGTTCAGGACCAGAGGAGAGAAATCCTTCCAGGCTGTTGCTCCTAAGCTTTGGAACGATCTTCCTCTCTCTTTGAACTTGATCGATTCCACTGACTCTTTCAAGAAAAATCTTAATTGTGCCAGCTTTTCCTTTTTTTTCTGGAACTCCTGTGTTGTTCTCGGTGTTGTCTTGACCTTTTAAGTATATATTTTATTGAGTATTGTTTTGATTGTTTAAGCGCTTTGTGACGTGGTGAAAAGTGAATTGAAAAGGGACATGTTGCAACTCGGAATTTCATTCAGTGTCTCCATTTTACTCCTGATTTAATCATGCATCAAGCTCCTCTACACTCTGTTAACACGGCCTCGTCCTTGACAGCTACAGCTGAAACTTGTCTGCAGTTTGTGGAGCAGCGATGTAGCTCTCCATTTTAACCTGCTGGCTTTCAGGATCGGCTATGCAGTGTTTAAATGTCTTCTTTGTTTGACTCTTTTACACATATCCATGCATGACCCTGCACACAGATCTCACGTGTTCCGCTGAAGTTCTCATCCGGGTGAGCAAGTGCGATTCAAGATCCATGCTGATCACATCGCTTGACAGCTCTGAGATCAGCACTGTGTAAAGGGCACAGACACTTCTAGTGTCCACCAGCTAGTTTTCTTTAGCCACTGTTTGCTGTTGTATTTTCAGAATAGACAGTTTGTTCACACTGGCTTGTGTTGGTGTCAGCTGACGTGCTAATAAGCTGTGGGTTTCTCCTCAATCCTGATTTATCTTTGTTGTCGTGAAAATCCTTGTTCACACACTGTCTATATTTTGCTTTCTGTCCATTGTTTTGTCCAGATTTAGATTTAGTGGTCTCCTTCTGGGTTTCATAGCCCCCCCTCACTCTTTCAGTAGGTACTGGCTGCCTACTGCCCTCTGGCAAGTGCATTAACTTTTCTCAGCAAGTGGAACGAGTAACCCATAGCGACAGCCTGTAGAGGGTGTTTTAGCATTCATAGAACCTCAGTTATAATATATATAACTCTGGGTTAAGCATATATACTGAAAACATGTGTCCGTGCTAAATTAACCAACGTTCTGTGTCAATGAACCTCAGAGAAGCAAAACATAAGATTGAAAACGTTGTTTTTGGTTCCTCCAATGTCAGAAGAGTCTAACTTCAAAGCTATGTAACCTGATCTTTTCACATACTGCATGTTCATTTGTTTACAAAACTAAATGTTTTTTTTACTTTGATTTCCCTAATATGAAAAAATCGTCCCTGACTTGTTGCTGTAAAGCGGCTTGCTGGTAACATGACTCTATGCAAGTCGTCAAGACAAAGTTATTTAGTGGAGAGCATTGTTACAATTATTGTTAGAGACTTATAGTGTGAGTCATAGCAGACTGTCTCTAGGTCGTATTTTGTTTTTAAAATGATGCCATCTAGTGGTTTACTCTATACCGGTTGCAGAACCTCAAAAGCTTTTCATGTGACAACATGAAACACCGGGACATTGAACCAACATCACTCTGGATTGCTTTTCCAGGTCAATGTCCAGCGGGTTATTTCTCCACTGACGGGTTCCGGCCCTGTCAGGTGTGTCCACTTGGCTCCTACCAGCCTGAACCAGGTCGAGTTCTCTGTTTCCCCTGTGGAGGAGAGCTCATGACTAAGTATGAAGGGTCTGTCTCCTTCAGGGACTGTGAAGCCAAAGGTGTGTTTATTTACCTGTATGAAATAACATTTTGACCACTCTAGGGTAGTAGTAGTAAATTTTGTAGCATCTAGAAGGAAGGATCAAATCTGGCCGTAAATGTAGTATCAGTCTTAAATACAGCAAAGGTTAGTTTTCCCGGTCTAATAAATTTAACTGAAAATGTTCTTTGTCAGTCCACTGTGCTCCTGGACACTACTACAACTCCAGCACCCACCGCTGCATACGCTGCCCTGCAGGGACCTACCAGTTTGAGTTTGGGCAGAATTACTGCATCACCTGTCCGGGTAACACGACCACAGACTTTGACGGCGCCACCAACGTCTCCCACTGCAAAAGTAATGCTTCCTGTATGGAAAATATCTATGTGGGTGCTGTTTTTTTTCACGTGTCTCTGTGTCTACAGATCAAGTGTGTGGAGGTGAATTGGGAGAGTTCACCGGTTACATTGAGTCTCCCAACTACCCAGGAGACTACCCCTCTAACGTGGACTGTGTTTGGACCATTAACCCGCCTCATAAGAGGCGGATCCTAATAGTAGTACCAGAAATCTTCCTGCCGATGGAGGATGAATGTGGAGACGTGCTTGTGATGAGGAAGAGTGGTAAACAAATAATTCTGTTTTATAGTTTATTAAAAATTGGAACTGACACATAGATGCTGATCACTTTGTACGTTATAAGTAAAAACTGTAAATATGTCAAATATTAATGGTTCATGCATGATTTTATGATCAAGAGTATAGTAGCTTGTAATATTCCCGTCTAGCTTAATGCTTTTGATCTATTTAACTTATACTGTTGGAAATGTATTTATATTGCATTTTTTTGTGTTTTTACTGTATTGCTTGTTTGCACTGAAGGGGGGGTTCTAATTTCGTTATACTGTATATAATGACAAATGAAGGCATTCTATTCTATTCTATTCTATAGCTCTGCCAACTTCCATCACAACCTATGAGACTTGCCAGACGTATGAGCGTCCGATTGCCTTCACCTCCCGTTCTCGAAAGCTCTGGATCCAGTTTAAGTCCAATGAGGCCAACAGTGGCAAAGGTTTCCAGGTGCCTTACGTCACTTACGATGGTATGTTGACTCAAAATCTCGCCTGTGATAGATTGTTTAAGCCTGGAATAAACTGGAAAAGTTATGTAAATTACTAGAAATAGTTGTGATCTGATCATTGATCAAAAGTCTAAAGAAGGTTTGAAGTCTAAAATTGCCCCCATCCTTAAGAAACCACATGTTTGTGGTGCACATGTTCTTTAAAGGGCCATTAATTTAAAACCCAACTCTACTAACCTACTTATATGTTTTAAATGTTGAAGTCTTCATCTCCAAGAGGCAGTAAGTGAAATCTCTGTGAACGAGTCCATTATGTTATATTAATGGGCATCACAGCAGAGTGGCTGTGGTTATGGTAAAGAGATTTAATCTACAGATATTACGTGTTAACAGAGGACAGGGCTTAAGCACATTTTCTAATGTAAATATTTGAATTTAAAGATAGTTTTGTACAAACAGACACATACCGAGTACAATAGAGGTCCAAGATCAATTTAAGACACACTCAAATCAACACATTAGTTGCCCTAAATATTCTAGTTGTTTAAACCCAGACACCTTGTTGTAAAATAACTCTAGTAGGCCATAACTAGCGTTTCACTGTCATGTGTCAGAGGATTACCAGCAACTAATAGAAGACATCGTCAGAGACGGGCGGCTCTACGCCTCAGAGAACCATCAGGAAATACTAAAGGTAAAAGTGACATCTTCTGTGGACTTGTGGATTATCACTAACTGTATGTGTTTCCAGGACAAGAAGCTCATAAAGGCCCTTTTTGACGTGCTGGCCCACCCGCAGAACTACTTTAAGTACACAGCACAAGAGTCCAAAGAGATGTTTCCTCGCTCCTTTATTAAGCTGCTGCGCTCCAAAGTCACTAGGTTCCTCAGGCCGTACAAATAGACCCACGTCAGTCCTGTTGGAGACTCCGGTCATTCCTTCTTTGTTTTATTTCCTGTCTATCATTCCTGATTTTCTGTTCTGTTTGACCGATATCTTGCAGCAGAGACTGTGTGTATATATTGTTGCTATGGATTAAATTGTATATATATCAGACACTCCAGACTGACAGTCAACATCTGTTGATAAATAACGTTTGCAGGCTCCAAGTACAAAATAATCAAAAGTGACGTCCCAACAGTACATGCTTCCAATCTCAGTCTCGCAGTCACTTTTATGTGGTCTGAAGTCTTGTTATTGGCGGTTGATGGTCTTTGGTTCACTCAGTCTCAACCAGACTTGGCCCTACAGTTGAAACCAGTATGACATTTTTCTTCTAAAATTCATGCAAGTAATAGTTTTTTTCCCGTCTCATTTTCACAAAATATTTTGTTTTGGTCTCGGTCTCAGCCAAGGTGGTGTTGAAAAAATGCTTGGTCAATGTAAAGAGACCCATAGCTTGCTCTCCAAAAATAATTTCTAGGTTTTCTATTGTCTCATTCCTGTGTCCATCTTGGCTAAAGCATTTCACAAAGTAGACCTCTTGGCCAAGAAGAAGCACTTTGATGGCTCTACTTTACGCTTCTATCCTTCTCTTAGAGATTGAATTAAAAAAAAAACTGTGAAAGACTACCTGAATAATTGAGTGAACTTAGGAAAGGCTCCTACTCAAAATGTAGTTTTCACATGCTGAATCTTGTTGATAGGAACACCCACAACAATATTGGTGGGGCAGTGTTTCAGATCAATTGAATCAATCGACATTAGCAGCTGTTATGAAAAACGGCTGTTGATTTAGTTGACTACCATTAGCATAGCGACATAGCTACCACACATAAATGAATTGAAGACTGCTACCATATTTAGGCCATAGAATATCAAGGAAAGAACGCAAAATATCGGTCAAACACATCCTCTACAACTCCATTCTTTACCCTTCTACCAGACTTTTGCACCTTCCCTAACATTCCACCCCCTCCTTTTTGCTTTTTACTGTGCCCCTTATTTGTATCTTTTATGTTATATTTATTCTGAACATTTCAGAATTACACATGAACATGCAGGATGTAATGTCATGTATGCCAGCCCAAAAAGTGTCCTCAATTTGTGTATTTTGACCCCCAGTGTGCACAAGGCATACATAGTGCACTTAAAATACAACCCAAGAGGCCAGTTTAAAGGATAAAAATGGGAAGTATTGAGCATCCTTTCTTCACGGTGGTGAATCATTGGAGCACAGGGAGAAGTGTTGACTCAGAGAGACTCTTAAAATATGATAATGTTTAACAAGAGGAGATACTACCTGTCGGTTACAGAGTGTTACTTTAGAAAGAAATGAATGTTATGTAACTAATATTTGGAACTTTAATTGCACTTGAATTTTATATTATTTTTGAATTGTAGGAAACAAAGCTCTAAGTTACACTTTTTTAAGGTCTATGTTGAGTGTTTTGAATATACAGTAGAGGTGGAAAACTGTAGTTTGCTTGTTACTAGCACCCTTACTCTGACATACAGAATGCTGACAAGGCAATGGGCTTAGGCTTGACTTTTCATACTCAACTCAATGTATCAGTGTCCTTCCCTCTGGCACTAGTGTGTTGACAAGATCCTTCGCAATGTACTGAAGATGTATGCTAGGACTAAACAATGTCCCAGGAGTTAAAAACAACAAGTCACGTGTTTGTACCTTTGTTGATTGTAGCAGAGGGAGTCCTTGTTCATTATATGCTGGTTCTGTATTTGTTTATGTTTCTTCCATGAAAAAGAAAAAGAAAATGGGCAAGCCTTACCCCTGTAACATCCCCAGCATTGTTGTTTATCGTCTGGTCTTTGTGCTGGGCACAGAGCAGATCAGCTTGTCCTGAATATTTTGTAGAAATTGTCACAAATGACAAGAACAAACCAGAGCTTTTAGTTATTTCTCAGCAGACTGGTACATTTCAGCAGAAGATGCTACCAGTACAGATTCAAGGTCAAAGCAGCTAGCATAGAGATAGAAGATGGTGAATCCCCCATTTTTTTCCTTTAATTTAATGGTGGTGTTGTTGTTTTTAGAAACACACTGAGCATCGAGCTAGGCGTGATAATCTTAAACTTATGCTCTTAAGAAGAAGATTGTTTTGGGAACACAGTAACCTAGCAAAGCTTCTTCATCAGAGCAAGAAAGATGTGTATGGAAGTATGGGGTTATTAGCCTCTTTAAGATTTCAGTCAATTAGCAGTCGAAAATAACTTGAAGAACTGGAAAGTCCGAGAAACTTTTATAAGGCTTCACAAATCGGAGAGCTAGAGCTAAAACAGAGCTGTAGCTCAAGTATTCAACTTGTGATTAATTACATTTTAATATTTAATAATAAATTCAATAAATGAATGGGGGTTTTACTCAGAATTACTTCAATCTGAAATTGGAAAGAAAATGTACATTTAAGGACAAAGGGCCAGATTGGGCCCAGGCAAAAATATTGAATTTAAGTAAGCAAGTAACTAATAGTTATTTGTAAAGCGCCTTTCTAGACCAGGGTCACAAAGCACTTGAACAATCAAAAGCAATACAAAGTTAAAAATACGTACATTGACCCACAACAACTTTGAACAGATATATAAAACTTATAATTACAACAACTAAGATTGCTAATGCTACGATTCAATCAGTCTGTTGTTGTTTCAAAACCTCTGGTTTGGTCTTGAAGGGCCATGATGTAGTAGCCCTACTGAATAACTTCGATATATAATACCGTTCTAGATTGTAGATAATCAAGAAGAGATCAACCTGTGTGTGATATTTAACCAGATCATTGTATCAACATTCTCCAAAATAAATGGGTGTCAGTCTGCGACCTACTTTGTGTTTGAGAAGGTCAACTTGACTTTTTTTTTTTAATGCTCAAAAGTATATCTTATTTTCCTCCTCTGGAGAATGTATTCTGTTGTGAACATGTGAGTGGATATGTATATGATAACGAGTGTGAAATGGAGTGTATTGGATGTGTATGTTTTTGCGTGACTGCCAGATAGACCAGAGGATTGTGTATGTGTGTACTTCAATCCATTTCTGTAGAGGAATCATTTCTGTGTTAGTTCTTTGAACCCTAAGAGAGCAACTGTAACACAGTGTTGTACCATTGTTTGGTTCATCAAACTCCAGTACTGAACAACTTCAATAAAACCAGTAGCAGAAAATACTGTGTGTTGGGTCGTCTATTTAGCCATGAAGAGCTGCCAGGAGTATTTCATCATTATATCTCTTATCTCTCCGGGGAAAATTTGTCGACTCAGCTAATATCATTAATTTCTTTAAGTGACACTGAACCATTGATCCGACGCACATCAGAAACACTCTTCATCAATTAGAGAGGGGGATTTTTAAACTTTGTATTCAGGTTTCCTTTGTTTGGAATATAAGCTTTATCAGGAATTTGACTTATGAGGACTAAAATCTAAATTGATCTAGTGACCCAGATGTACCTTGATTTACTGGCGTCTCTGCACAATAGGGAATACATTTTCCCAGTTGGCTTATATAGATGGTGGAACTGATGTAAAGGACTCGCACTGTCTTTAAAGTGCAACTCCTTTTAATGTACAACTGTTGGATAGGAAAGCACTTCAAATCAACTTAGATATTCATATAAACACTGCTATAGTGATAAGCAATTTGTACATGTTATCCTGCATGACAAAGTCATTTACTAAATGACGTTAGATAAGATAGATTTTGTTTATTACAATTAGTTACAGGATAAGTTACTAGATAACCCTTTACTTCATTTATGTTGAATCCTTGGTGCCAAATGACAAAACGTAGGCAAACATATGATCTCATACTGTTTCTTAATTAGTTGTTTTATGCTAAGCTCAATTGGAGAAGCAGCATCTCTTGTAATCTTGTAATTTGTATGTACTGGTTAATAATTTATTAAAGACAACTTCAGTTTTCTTTTTATTCATCTCAAAATCTGGAATTAGGTACAGTGAAAGAAAAAAAGTGTAGGTATGGTCTCTTAAAAAAACACCTACTTAAAATCTGTTTGTGGAAAGGAAACTTACTACTAAAGTTGTTTTGCACATTTCCTCTGTTATAAGGACTTTCAAAGATGGTAATAAAAAGACAAGTTGTTTGTTTCAACTCCTCTTTTAACGTTTGTTTTAAGCTAAGCTAACTGAGACACAAGCCGGAAACCGCTGTTAATAAATGTCAGAAAAGTGGTTTGTACTTCTACTACTCTTTTTTATAGTTATGATTTTAATTAGATCATTTGTTTTTTGATTATAATATTTCTATTGTCATTTGTATTTATCATTATTACTCTTTTGTTATTTTTGTGTAACGTGTACTCATGTCATTATGTGTAACTATGTATCTTTTAGGTTACTGTGGCAAATTTCCCCAATGTGGAAGAATTAAGGTGCATCAATATCAATGAATGATTCCAAATCAATGCTAAATAAGTAAGAGCCATTTACCATTTCATCTTTACACCATAAAAATAAAAGATTTTTATTCCATTAGTGGATTGCCGGATGTGAGACTAAAAGGACTTTAGGAAGTATGAAAGATGAAAATATTTGATTTGTATTTTCAGTCCAATGCATCCAAAGTTATTGGGGGTTCCAGTTTTTGTTTTAATAGCTGTTGAAAACCATTAGTAAACTTTAAGAAACACCACTTTACACCTAACCACTGTCCCCTATGGGCTAAAAACACATTTCAAATACATAAATAATTATAACTTGATGGGCAGAACAAGGTTTTTTTAGGATGTGCCAACACACATTCATGAACGTCAAACAATAAAGAAATCATCTTCAGCATCATTTTTAACCCTTGTGTTAACTGAGATGAAGGTGCCCTTGATGCCTGGAAAAAAATGTGTTTGTGGTATCCCTTCTGCTGTCTTGTGGTCAAGATAAACAACCTTCGCCCTTGCATATGTATATATGTAAGCCAGGGAGGTCACCTTGAACCTGAGATAACACAAGGGTTTAAAAGCCCCTAAATGAGCAGGTTACGAGTAGCTCATTAATACACCAGACACTTGGAGTAGAGCTAGGACATTTTAGGTGGTTTGAATGAACAAGACCGAATCAAACCAAGTCAAACCCACTCTAGCACAGGGCAGCAGACATCAACATTCAACGTCTGATAGCAAGTCAAGAGCAGAAAACAAACTGAGAGACATGCATCAACGTCTCCAGCAGCATCACATTTAAATAATGTGACACGAGGAAGTTTGTGTTTTGGTTTCACGTTTTCTGTGCCATTAAAAAACCATCAGCGACTGTATGCAAACTGACGGATAGCAGCAGTTAATGATTGAGTGCGCACGACTGAATCACTGTAACTCCGTTGCTCATTTATCATATTTGACAAGCAGATCTGATATTTCCTCTACGTGATCTTCCCCTGCCGTCCAATCACAACACGACATCTGCACGCCAATGCTGCAGCGCCAGACGTTGCTGATGCTGTTTCCCTAATTTCTCGCTATCTGGTGGCTCTGCTGCAAAGTGAAGTGATAAAGAGTGAACCTGGCAGACAAGTTTGTGTAATTACAAAATGATGACATTTGTGGCAAGCATGTGAGGACAGTGTGTTTCAGTGTTCAGTGTGAGTATCACACGTCGCCGTAAAGAAAGCTTACTCACTTACGTGCATCTGGTGAAAAATCTACTCTCTAAGTTACATTTTATATACGGCATCTTTCTTTGGATCGTCGAAGATGTGTATTTTTCATTCTTAGATTTTTCAGGTGAACATGGTGTATTTGATTTGATTTCTGTTGCTAGCTTGTGATCAAGAATGTGAAACTCAACATGGGAATCTTGTCTTGTTATCTTTGAATAGCAGTAAACTTAAATGACGAGTGCATGCGTGTGTGTGTGAGTAAATAGAAGGTCATCAGAATCAGAATCAGAAGTCTTTATTGCCATTATTAGTGGAGAGGGTGCACTAATTATGAATGTGCTTTGGTCAATTGTGCAACATCAAACATCAAGCTATAAACATAAATACAAGCCGATCCACCTCCCTCCTGTAGCCTTATCAAGTTTGCAGATGCACCACCCTCATTGGACTCATCTCGGACAGGGATGAGTCCAATGAGGGTGGTGTCGTCTGCAAACTTGATTAGTTGAACAGACTGATGGCTGGACGTGCAGCAGTTGGTGTACAGGCAGAAGAGCCAGGGGGAAAGAACACAGCCCTGAGGGGATCCGGTGTTGAGGGTCGAAGTGTCCGAGACAGTTGTCCCCAGCCTCACATGCTTGCTCTGGTCCATCAAGAAGTCTATGATCCACCTACGGAGGATGTCACGCACATTTAGCTGGTAGAGCTTTTCTTTGAGCAGAGACAGAAGGATGGTGTTGAATGCAGAGCTGTAGTCCACAAACAGGATCCTGGCATAGGTTCCTGGGGAGTCCCAATGCTGTAGAAGGAAGTGGAGGGCCAGGTTTACTGCCGTCTACAGTCCTGCTGGCTCTGTAGGCGAACTGCAGTGGATCCAGTGAGGGTTTTGAGGAGCAGAAGTACCAGAAGTACCAGGCGTTCAAAGGATTTCATGACTAGTGACGTCAGCGGCAGCGGCCTGTAGTCATTCAGTCCTGTGATCCTGGGTTTCTTGGGAACAGGAATGATGGTGGAGCATTTGAAACAGGACGGGACGTGCAGGACTCCAGGGACGTGTTAAAGATGTCTGTGAACACCGGAGTCAGCTCACTGGCACAATGTTTCAGAGTGGACGGGGAAACATTGTCTGGTCCCGGAGCTTCACGGAGTCGCGAACTGTCTGTAGATGACCCTCTCCAAGATTCGGAGGGCAGAGGAGGGGGGGAAGGGGGCTCTCATCCATGCAAGTTACTGTTATTTGTTATCCATTTTACCAGCAGATGGTGCTGTAACTCCAGCATGTATCACTGACTACTCATCAACTTAGGTCGATCTACATTAGGTTGTCTTAATAAAAATATTTGTAAAAATATTTTTTAAATGATCCATGAAAATAAAAAAAATCATATTTGAAGCCTGGATGTCGAGAGTTTATTTTTCCATTGTACTAACGTTATTTTTGTAATTTGGTCATTTTTCAAACTCAAAAACATGAAATGACGAGTCAGGTCGGAAATCTTCTGCTTTCCTATAACATTGTATTTCTGTTATTTCTTTATATTCGTCAGTTTGTTGTTTATATACTTTGAAAAATCCAGAGTTATACAAAACATATATCTACTTGTTGTTGTTGCGCATATGTGAGACCACATGAGGGACTCAGAGTAGAGATAAAGAATCCTGGGCTACTAGTGGACTCATACGTTCATATCTTTTTTCCTTCACCACGATAAATTCCTGTTTTTTTTCTCACATCATTGGAAATCCATTTCTTTCAGATTCTGATATAGTTTATTAAATCAGACCCAAGTAGTTTGAATGTGGAATGGATCTTCTAACTTCTGTGCTAAACGGTAGCATTCCTTTATTTCCCAAATTTATTTTAAAATGAGGGGAAAATTGTGGGCAGAAACTTTGAACCAGTCCTGTCCTGTTTGTAAACTACTTCACAGCTTTGAGCGTCGATGTCATCTCAGCAGGTCAGAGTAGTTCTTGTCACAGTGACCACAGTACCAGGAAAGAAACTTGAAGCTTCTGTCTTCTGAGTTCAACTGTGAGGAAGGCAATGATGAGCAGAAAGATGCAAAGAGGCGGAGATCTAGCAAGAGAGGGAAGCAAGTGTACGGAGAGAGAGGG
Source organism: Callionymus lyra (assembly GCF_982586985.1). NCBI lineage: Eukaryota > Metazoa > Chordata > Actinopteri > Syngnathiformes > Callionymidae > Callionymus > Callionymus lyra. The sequence continues at coordinate 40,204,303 of NC_141820.1, read as the reverse complement.
GATTATGCTGAAGGGGGGACGTGGGGAAAATAAGGTGAAGACACAGAGAGAGAGAGAGCTACTCTGTATGTTCCTGACCAAAGCATCGCTCCTCACACTCTCGTCGTTTCTTCCAGCTCCTCTCCTCCATCACTGCTGCGGTAAGTTTTCTCCACTTCACCTACAAGCGGTGTGTGTCCGTGTAGTGCAAGATCGCATGCGCGTGCATAATTTTTAATGCTTGCATTTACAACACAAATTTGGTTTACATGCAGGATGATGATTTAGAGACTGATGCACAAGAGAGATTTTTCTGGTTCATAAAACATTTTATTCTAGATTTTGAGAGAAACTTTTGAACCAAAAACACGTGTTTTATTGCTTTAAGTTTAAGTGAAATAATACTCAGTCCTTAATTATACGATGATGATTATTATTATTAAGAATATCTGTCAGCAAACGTACTTTTTTCGTCGTACAATATTTTTAATATTAACATGTCATTGGAAAACATATTGTAATTGTAGACTGAGCAGAGCGCGATTTCTTCGGGATAATATTCAATACATATTCGTTACATTACACACTTTCAAATTCAATTAAATTTTCTTTCTGAATACTGTCATAAATCTTTCTGAATATTGTCATAAATTATTTGATTTTGTTTTGAAAAAAAAAAATCACAATTGGTATTTTCTATTGAACCAACGCTGACCTTTGCATGCATAGTTATAAATAAAATAAATAATAAATAAAACACAACACACCCTGAATCAAAAGACTCCTATTTGTATATTAACTAAAAATTAAACTTGCTCCTAAAATGCCTTTTTTTAACTGAAAAAAAATGCTCTTACTAAACATAAATAAAACAGAAACATCAAATTAAAATAATTTATATTTAACTGTTCTTTGATTGTATATTAGACACACACACGGCCATAGATTTTGACTAAAGATAAATTGGACGGACCGTGTTTTTTTTAGATTGACGTGGAATAATATCAGATTACAAACAAATATAACACATCAAACAGGTTTTAACCAGCACTAGAAGAAGAAGAATGTAAAGACATGTAACATGTGAGATGTTACAGGGCAAAACATGTGATGAAGCAAAGTTTTATTAAGATTATTTAAAAAATGTATACAAAACCACAGCAAAACAAGGGAAAACATGGACATTTAAATTGGGTTTATGTTTAGCAACACACTGACATAATACTTAAAACAATAGAAAATTAAATTAAATTAAAAAAAATACAAACAAAGTTGCAGCAGAAATAAAAACATAACAGGTTAAAATGAGCAAACAGTTTCCATGCAAGAAAGAGCAAACTCAAAACATAGGAAGACGAGCTTAACGTGTTAAAGTGGAAAAAGACAAATCAAGAGAGATTTTAGCTTGAATAAAATAATGACACTTATTAAAAGACTTATGAGAAAATTCAAAATAAGATCTATTTTTTTTTTTTTAAATGCACTAAACAGTGAACAGCAACACAAGATGAGCCGTGTCAATACATTCACACCACAAGAAACAACGGTGAGTCGAATTGATACTAGACACGATATGTCAGGACCACTAATAAGACCGTTGGGAACACCTGACATGACGAGGTATGACAAAAAGAACATGTTTACAGCGATCAAGAACATCTTAAAATGTAGAATAGGTGGATGAATGAGTGAAACTCAGCATGCGTTCATTGAGTTCAGTGGATATTCAAACGGAATTAAATTAGTAAAAATCTCAAGAATTGTTTCTAATTCTTAATTCTGCCAGCATTTGGTTTTGTTTTTACAAATATGCATTGACAAGTCTTTAGACAGGAATCCAACTGTCTGCATGAGGCGCAGCGTGTATCTGTCATGTCGGCGAGCGAGGAACTGGGATGGCACACTGACATGGCACACTGGTCCAGGGCCACTTTGCCAAAATCGCCTGTTCCCCTAATTATCACCAGAGTGTCTGTATCCCATTATGACCAGGCCGTCAGCCTCATTACTAACATGCATGGAAATAAGGTGCAAATCACACAAAGAAGTCCTTGGATATGAGAAAAGACTGAGAGAGATTGGAGAGGTGGAGATGGTAACACGCTTCACGCCACTCTTCTTCTGTGTCTTAGGTGTTGATCAGAGCAATCCAGGAAGTGATGATTTCTGCTCCGCTCTCCTTATCAACACACTCCCTGAAGGTCTGACTCCAGGTGTGAAGCTATCAGCTCAGAACTGATACGCCGTGTTGCTGCCCGAACCTTGTGCCGCCCTGCAGACACCCTCAGCCCCTCCAGTCATGGCCTTTACCCTGTCAGAGATCATGGCGGCGCGGCGGCAGCAGTCCCAGAGCCACAGCCAGAGAGGAGGCCGGACCGTGGTGGAGGTGGACGAGTACAGCACCAACCCCACACAGGCCTTCACCTTCTACAACATCAACCAGGGACGCTTTCAACCACCACACGTCCACATGTGAGCGCCAGACACACAATCTACTACACTGTGTATTATTATTAATATTATTATTATTATTATTATTCTTTCTTGTGTGTAATGTTGTGTATTTAAATGTATGTCTGCTGATCCATGTGATTGTGTCTGTGTGTCACATCACGCACACATCAATTTATCCTGATGACTCCTTTGTCTGTGTGTTATATGTGTAGCTCTGTTCTTCCTTTTCGAATTGCTGATTTTATTTGTGTGTACCAGTTTGTGCAAGCCATGTGTGTTTAATTGTGGTTTTCTGTCTGACATATAGAGTGCTACCTGCTGGCTTTTTAGTCCTTATGCATGTGTATGATTGTGTCATTTGTACACACACATACACACACACACCAAGTTGTGTTTTTGTGGATACGAAAACAAAAATGTATTCGACAAAAAGGAGTTAATAAAAGCTTTATTTATAATTTCATTCAATTAATTATGAAACTTGCAATTTGTGAAAAGAGAGGTTTTAATATTTGTTTTAAGACTGGTAGAATTATATTTTTTAATTTAGTTTTGAAAGTAAAAAAGTGTTTCTCCCCTGTGGTATGTGGGTTCTTGGAGGAGGATGAGGAGCGTGAGATCTGGGTGTTGTTGTACCTGGAGGAGAGCTGACTAAAGTGGGCCACGGTTATTCACCAGCTCTTCCCTCTTGAGAGCAGGTGGATCTACACTTTAGCAGAGTCCCACAGGAGACTTGTCTTTCTTTATATATGTGCTTGATTCTGCCACCATCCTCATTTCTGTCTCTGTCGGCGCCAAGACTTTCTTGTATCCGAGGAGCCGCTTCGTCTTCATTAAACTTCTGACTGGTTACACATTTCTCTTTGTTCAGGGTGGACCCCATGCCCCACGACACACCCAAGCCGCCCGGATACACCCGCTTCGTCTGCATCTCCGACACCCACTCTCGCACGGACAGCATCCAGATGCCGTACGGAGACGTGTTCATCCATGCAGGAGACTTTACTGAACTTGGGCTTCCATCCGAGGTCAAGAAGTTCAACGACTGGCTAGGTCAGCACTTTTTCAGTAGTTAGTAGTATTATGAATTACACAAATAATTAGTAATATATAGCTGATTTTTATGAAATAAAATGTTTAAATATTTAATTTCAACTAAATATTGATATTTACATTCACTTCTGTTGACATAAACAATTCTATTCTGTAAATTGTGAAATTAAGATAAAGAATCCAATAACAGTATTTGATGAAACAAAGTAAGACCAAGAAAAATAAGTTTAAAAAAAAACATCAACACTATGTCATATTACTGAATGTAAAATACTGTTTGATTTATAAATAGGAAATATTTGGGGAGATACATATTATTTGGATTTGCTTTGCAAATCTACTTCTAATAATGCATATAAGGATGGTTTAATGAGAAAGTAATTCATTACAAATACATATCATTGTTATATTGAATAACCCAAACATAATGACTTAATGTAAACTAAAAAATAGTTTAAATATTGCTTTAACCAGGTTCTATTTTAGCTTTCAATTAATTATTATGATAATAAAGTTCATGGTAGTTTAATATCCTCTTTTCTGTGTGGCTTAAGAATTCTGATCTAAATATCTTTATAAATAGAGAGTTTTGTAACATGGTCCAAGATCTATTTAAGAGACAATTAAATCAACACATTAGTTGCCCTTCAATTCCTGTTGTTGATAAAGGCAAATGTTACTCATTAATAAGGGGTTTCAATTAATACTGATTCATACCTACGTGAGTAAAAAAGGGTCCTAAAAGACTAAACGTCGTTGAACATGGAAGCAGCAGTGTAGTCCTGTGCGGCTTTTTAATGAAAAATTAAACTTAACATTATGGTGAGTTTTCCACAAAAAAGTTTTTTTTCAGATTTAAAAGCTGCTGAGAAAAAAATAAACTAGGAAATAAACCTAGAATCCTTAAATCAGTCACAACTTAGTAAAGATAACCAGATGGACAGATCATTTATATGAATAAGATTAATGAAATTCATCATGCAATCAAACAATATGAACTCATGGGCTGGATTTGTTCTCTTAAACACAAGTTTTGCGTGTCGCTGTCATGTAGTTGTCGCCACGAGCTTTGGCGGTTTATTTCATTAAAATACATTAATTTACAACTTCAACACTAAACGTTCCCAAGATTTATCTTTGTGAACGCTTTGATTGGACCAGCCCTTTATAAGTCATTGCTAAAAGATCTAATTGAATCAGTCGGCTGTCAATTAAAACTGCTGATATTCGTAATATCTATATACAGTATATAATATAAGCTCGCTGGTCAAGCAATCTTTGTGACTCTGGACCTCCAAGATAAACATCTGTTGTCAAGAGAGAGAAGCAATCACGATTTGATGTCTATTTAACGGTGTTTTTTTTGTAAATTCACTGTATAGACCTCACTTTTTTAACTAATTTCCTGCGTGAACAACCATATTCAAATTGGTGCTCGATGTGATGAGAGATTGTTTTTTTTAGCACCACGGTACAGAGCTCTCAGAAAACAAGATTCGGCTTTCCTTATGAGTTCTCTGAAGAATATGCGTTTGTTCGATTTCATTAAAAAAAACATTTTTTATTCAAGATAATAAATTGATATCATTTTTACATTTTGTGTATACCAACCCTTTTTCACGCTTCATCACAAGGGCGGACCCAGAAATCAAAATTCAATATCTTGTGACTTCATGTCACAAGATATTCATGTGTCTTGTCTTATCATCGCCTGGCATTTCATTTCATGCGTCCAGTCCTGTTTTAGTTGTGTGTTTGTGTCTTATCTGTCTACCTTGTCTTCTGCTGTCCTGATGCTTCTCATCCCATCTACTATATTTCCTCTTCTTCTTTGGTCTTTTCCCATCAGTCAGTCTCCTACATCTTATTATTTCTTGATCATCCACCCAAGCTTATTCTCATCATATCCTCCTCGAATTCTTTCAAGAACCTCATAGGTTGTTTCCTATTTTGAAGCCAAATTTCCGTTGCAGCCATCTCGTTTTTAAATGTCCGTTTTTTTTGGCTGGGTTTTTTACGTGACTTCCAGTCCTTATGCAGCCAGCCTCTGGTGGACACGTGATGAACTGTTTATTAGCTTCACTTTTTAAAAGCAGATGTTGCCCCTGAGTCAGAACTACCAGATTTGGTCTCCCAAACGTTCCCTACAAACATCTTTGCCCCCATGATGAGCTCATCTCTGATATCTAGTCACTCCCAAAGACAACATCAGTTATATCATCTCTCACAGCGGAAACACGTGAAGAAGATGATAGAAATGAATAGAAATCATGAACTGAAAATAAAAGAGTATTCTTGTAGTTGTATCTTATCAAAGTGATCCCAGGAGGGTTTGACCTGCAGAGGAAGAGCGTATATGTGTCACCGTTGTTCATCCGTCTATCATCATCTCATCGTTGTGTCATCTCCGCAGAATCCTGTTGGTAGACGCCTTTTGTGCGTCCGCTGCAGTGAGAAGGGGGAGATGAGGAGAAGAACTTGTTGTCCTTCTCCTCCCTGCACACACAAACATATGAGCTGCGGGGAACGTGAGCTGAGAATCCGCTCGCATGCACTCCAGCAGAGACTGAGGCGGCGGGGAAGACAGGAAAGAAAAGATAAAGCCAAACTCGCCTGCTGCTGCCTCTGAAGTCACTTTCTCTTGCACTTTCTGGTTATTTCCTCCAATGTTGTCCTGTATATAAATATTTATAATCAGGACTGCTCTTCTTTTGTCCTCCTACATTGTCTCAGTATGTAGATGGATCCTGCTGCTCCGTGTGTACAGAGGAGATTTAGCAGGTTTAGCATTTTTCATTCGGAGGAAGCGTTCTTCAAACAAGTTACACCATCTGCCCAATCTGCCTATTTTTCATCCTTTGCTCTATTTCCTTTCTGCCACATTCTCCAACTCGCTCCCCCACTTGCTCGGTGGAGGAGATTCTTCCCCCCGCTATTATTTTTAGCAGGAAGTCGGTCGGCTCATCGGGGCTGCTGGCAGCTGCTCAAGGCTTTGTCAGGGAGTCCTACAGGAGGGGGAGAAGAGAGGAGGAGAGGCAGGGGAGGACAAGGGAAGAGAACAATCACACACAGAGATGTAGAAATGAGGAAATGAAACTCTCATTTTGTCTCCAGCAAATGTCCCACTGTCGAGAAAAGCAGCAGAGATCGGTGGTTAACTGAATACTTTGCAGGAATGGTTGGGGTTTGCAAGTGATGCTGCCTTCATGCTTTTCTCAGCATCTCTTTTAGGTCTTGTAACAGCCTAATGAATGATAATATCTCATCTGTTTAGAAAACCAGAGATGCAATGGTGGTCGTTCTTCTCCCGATCTGAATGATCAACACTGAATGAATTGCACTGTTTTGTGTGTGTGTGTGTGTGTGTGTGTGTGTGTGTGTGTGTGTGTGTGTGTGTGTGTGTGTGTGTGTGTGTGTGTGTGTGTGTGTGTGTGTGTGTGTGTGTGTGTGTCACGAGTCACGAGTCAGAACTTGTGTTTGTTAACACCTCCATTATTGTGAAATAAGTTACATATGTTGATACACGCTAAGCTTTGTACATATGCTACAACATAATGTGTATCCAGGTGTTTGGCTCATAACTCATGGGTCACAACCTATCTATAGTCATTTAAACACCGATCATAGCAGCTCATTTTCTTCCATGTCTTTTTTAATTGAATGTGTGGTACAGCTAAAGGCACAATTGTTTGTACAAATATAATGACAAGAAGAAAAATATCTTATCTTAAGAGTTAAATTAAAGAACTGATCAACGCATTTTCCATGTTTTCTTGATAATAATTACTCAAGTGCTCACATAGATACCTAGGAAATTGTAGTGATAATAACAGAGATTTTGGACATAATATGTTTTCTTTCCTGTATGTTAGTCACATGTTACACGCGAGAGTTATGACTTTATTGACAATCTTTTAATAAAACATTCCGCTCTAATAATTCGTACATCCACAGTATACCAATATCAAATGATAGTAAATAATGATATCGTGACATTCCATACAGGGATGACACAAAAATAAAAAGGGTTGGCAAATACATACCGAGATCGATGGGTAAGGAAAAAGGTACAAACCTTGATTGGTTGTAGGGTCTCAATTCTTTTGCACATAATTTCATCCAAGGATCAAGAAAGTGTGAGACAGACATGCTACTGTTTGTAGCAGCATAGATGGGTCGTGTGCAATATAAAGTAATTAGAACAATGAATCAGACTATAATACAAGTACATGATTTTGATACATTTGTTAGATCAGATCAGAATTTGATCTTCTTGTTTTGCTTCAAGGTGTTATTCTCTTGCATGGATCATTACCTCATGCATCAAGTCTTCGAAAAGTAGGAAAGCCATGATAAAATCCCTGACGTTTATATTAATTTAGATGTCAGTGTAACTAAATTAAAGCATTCATCTGCTGTGAGGAGCACGTCTCAACATTTGCATGCTGTTTGGAAATGAAAAGAAGCAAGGCAGCATGAAACGAAAGTTGTATTACATCAAGGAATTCAAATAAAACCGTAGAGGAAAGTGTTGCTTTATGTAAATTGCACATGATGTGATGATTCCTTGAGGTAGGTAAATCACAGTGCAGCTTTATTGCCCCATTGTCTTTACGGACACTGCTCGTCTCAACACATTTCCATGTTCATTTGATGCTGCGTCACATGTTAAGATGGAACAATTGCAGATTGAAGAGCTGCAGCTTCTAAACAGCAGTTACAGTAGATGGTGCGGGACAGGTGAGAGAAGGAAAAGCAACGTAACTGAGACCTCAGGCTTCAGTCCAATTCTCTCTAATAACGGCTTCTATGATCAGACTTTCAGCGTCATGTCAGTTTATGTGTGTTGTGAGGGGCTTCTTTATTTATACCAGGTGATGGTTGGTGTGGGCAGAGACGCAACACACTGCGACCAACAGTGTGTTTAAATATGTATCTCATTGTGCTCAGGAGTTGGCTCAGGGTCGAATAGAGAGCCTCTTTAAATCTTAAAGTCCTTTGTTTGCACACTCGTACTGCAACACACACACAACAATGACAGAATTCAAATCTGAGATAAGAAGCTTTATCTGTTGAAACAATAGAGTTTGAATCACACAGCATTGAAGAGGAACACACTTGTTCTGTCACCTCATTTGCTCCTCAGGGTACTTGCTGGAAATACACAGTCTAGTTTGAATAAATTAACATTTTAAATATTTTTAAATTTGAATCATAACCCCAGGGCATGAGCGAGGTAAAGAAAAACACATATCGATAAATGATCATCGACAGATATAGGAGGGAAGAATGTCCTTAACTCCAATTCCTCCAAAGACACGTTCGCACATGATACATGTCTATCATAAAATGATGTCATTACATGTTACTCATCAACACATTTGATGTCCAACTTCTTACAAATAACGATATGAATAAGCAGGTTATAATCGCATATAAGGTAAACTAAGTCAAAGATTTTGTATTCAGTGTATTCAATCCAAAACTCTTTATGTATTGCCAGCTCTGCTCCGTTCCCATTTCCTGCTGAATAATTGATAAGCAGTAGCCATGATGCCATCCATGTAAGCACTTTAAATACGAGTGTGTTTGTTAGAGAGTGTGTGTGTGTGTGTGCATGAGTGTGTATCAGGGGCTGGACCCCCACCAACCCATCTGAACCTGATTTCCCCCTCCTCAGCATCCCTGCCTCTCTTCACAGTTTTCTCCCTTTAGCTTAGTAACAGCGAGCACATTAAACTTACATGACTGCTGTCTTTTCTGCTGCTCCTGTCGTTCACTCCCATTAACTTCTCCCACTTCTTCTCATCCTTTCTTTGTTGTCCTCCTCTGCCCCCTCAGCCCAGATCGCTTTCTCATCAAATCTATTGTTACACTTGACCGTTTCACCCAACTCAGCTGTTTGTGCAACAACTGTTGCTCATTAACACACAATCGTAGAGTTTTCAACTACGGTCAAACCTTTTAAACTACAAAGTCAAGTTATTTACTTGTTCATCAGTTGATGTCTTTTTGTCTTTCTGTTCTTTTGTAACATTTTTCTTATTTCACAATATAATTTCTATTCATTCAAGATACTGTTTAAATTATTGGTTAATTAGTTTTTCTAGCCATTTTACTTCAATGTTCTCGGTACAATATTTTTGTCATGATTTTCTGACATCTCAGATCTAAGATATAATCATTTTTTAAGTTATGACCAGTTAAACTTATTCATCCTGCTCTACATAGCACAGCACCGTCAAGACTGATTCCCAGTCATGATGCCGTCACTTGTAAATGCTGATACGTGGTCGTAAGAGGGTGCTTTTATGTCACAAAGTGTAGTTTTATTCTGCAGCAAACAGGATTTACAGCACCACTCTTGTGTTTTCTGATATTAAAGATTCAAAGGCAAACCCTCAATGGAAACCTGTTCAAAATACCCCAACTCTAAACAAATCAAGGGCGCGCTGATAAAGAGGAGAAACTTAGGGCAGTAGGGAAAAGATCACAACTTTAGAAGTCAAACCTCGCACTTTCATCTTTATTAATGAATCTTTGTTTGTTTCCCAAAACATTTCCAGAGGTGCCGACAGCAGCAGCTCATTGTGTTCACATCTTAAACATTAGAAAGAAACGGTGTCTGCCTAATACCTCATACTCAATAAATATACTATTCCTTCATTTGACCTTTTGACCTCAAAGTTTTTACTAACAAGTCTGTTCCTTCCAGTGGATTTAAGCAATACCTGGTGACCTTTAGCTTTTGCTGGCTAATGCAGAAAGAGAGTCCAAGTCTGAGCTACTCAACAGCAAAGAAGAATAGTTGTACTAACATTTAATTAGTTAGTGCTGTAGCACTAAACATGTAGACGGTCACATGAAATTCATCACAAGATATGGAAGAATTTAGTCGTCAGCCCAGAGCCCCAAGACTTTGAATCTTGTGGATGCCATTTTTTAAATGAGAGCGAAGATGCAGTCCAGCTAAATGGAGTCTCTGTTTTTACTTAGCTCAAGTGTTGTTCACTAAATAGATGTTAGCCAGAGTTTCAATAAAGTACTTTCCTCTATTAATAAATGTTTCACCTTCAAGATGAGCAGAGAAAACTCTACAAGTCAACCAAGTGTAAATTGATGAATTACTGTCTGGAATAATTTTGTTTTAATTTAATCAATCTCATACAGCTCAAAATGATGCACCAATAAACGACTCTTGAAAGAGCAATATTGCACAGCTGGCGTCTAGCCAGTAGTTTAATTCATCAGCTTTCATCACAAGCCCACGTCCTGTTCGCACAAAACTTGCAGCGTAATCTTCAAACACATTATCCTGGAGGCGACGGCGTCACACGGCATGTGGAAGTGAAGCTTGACAGGATGAAAAGCGGCAGAGATAGAGTGTAGGAGAGACCACAGAGAGACCACCTACAAGGTCTGAGGATGATTTGCCGAATCCGTCTTTGTCCCTCTGTGTGTGTTTGTGTGTGTGTTTTGGCCATTGTGCCGGCTGAGGACAGTGTGAGGTGTTAAGAGGTGCTGCTGTTTGCTGATAAAATGTGTGTTTCGGAAGCGCCGCACAGTAAGTGGTGTTTGTGTACGCCATCTCATAATTGCTAGCTGCTTTTGTTTAGACTTTTGCGTGATTGTGTATGCATGAAGCCGTGCAGCAGTGTGTGGGCACTGGGGTAAATGATACGAGGGAGTATTACCTCTGAGACGAGGTAGGAAGACACTCCCTCACAGTCATCCATCTTGACCTTGTTATGTGTCTTTAACTTAGTCAGCACTCCTCTTTGTTTCTCCTTTAAGTGACATATCAGCTTCTGCTCACACACACGGTCTTACACACACTCGCTAAATGAATTATGACTTATCTGCACTTCTCTTTTCGCCTGGCTGTCTTTGAACATCAGCTCTGTCAAGTTTGAAGCCTCTTCCCTTTGAATGGCTATGTCTGTGTTTACGCACACAGTGATAAAGACTCACCGAAGCTCAAGTCTTCAGCGGTAATCTCAACATGTCCCATCGAGGACGACTGGTGGTGCATCACACTAATGCTGAGCAGTGTCGCACTTCTGACAGATGGCCTGTTGTTTACTTGTTAGTCGTTTTATTAGTATTGTTTACTCTTGATCCTGCCTTTTTGTAAAAGTGACCAACACCTCTCTCCAGTCCCACGTCTAAAAGTACTTTCTTTCAGCACACTAAGCACAGAACTGCCCACCCCTCAGGGGAGGATCTTGCTAACAACAACTAAGATTTGTATGCTCATATATCGGAGCATACAAAAAATGGTCTTGGTTTTTTCTGTGATGGACCTACCCAGACTGCTCGGTGGAAAGACGTCGTAATCATTGGCACTGATCATAACTCATCATAAATGATCCACTCAACTGTTCCAATGCAAATAATTTGTTAGCCTTGTTCACACAAAACGTTAAATATACAAGAGATATACAGTAGGTGGAAAACCACTAGTTACTAACTAGAACTACAACAGGAGTCAAAGGGGTCAACTGCTCACACCAAAGAGCAGCGACCACAGTCAGAAGTAGCAGCTGTTTTTTTGCAGGTGTGTCACAGGAAAGCAGAAGCAGGGTTGGGCAGGTGAGCATGAACGGTTTCCCCCTTCATGGTTTAGAATCCAGCACTGGCACACAAATATTTGATTACTGATATGACATACACTGGGGGAAAGGGCATACATTTGTTTTTTACTTATTATATTATTATATCAACGCAATTGTACAACAAAGACAAAGTTCATCAAATAAAAATGCTTCATATTAGAACATGTTTTCCATTTAGGTCCTAGTTCATCCAAAATTCAAACTTCGCTCTTTTCTACTCACCCACATGTCGACTAGGAGTTGGGATTATTTTCAGCGTAATCTGTGCTTTTTAGAGCAAGCCGTATAAACCAGAAGTAAAATATAGACTTGTTTCCGGAAAAAATGTATCTGGTTGAGGCTTCAATACAAGATGGACATTACAGACGAGCACCATGGTATTTGGATGTACATTTTTGTCTATGCTATTTATTTGGGAGTATGAAACAGCAAAGATTGATAATTTTCTGTTTACTTAAAATCTTGGCTCAAATTGGCTCAAACTGTCTCCAACGTTGTCATATTGAGGCGCAAAGTTTTTCACACATAATATAACTCATATTATTATTGAACTCATATTTTAATTTTTTCTTAGTCACGGTTAAACATTGTTTTGCTGCTGCTGCTGCTGTTTGGACTTGAAGTTCCTGAAATAGAAGTCTATTACACTCCTTCTATCATTTAAAACACAACACCCAGATTGAAAGACCTGTTTCACAGACACAGCCAACTGTAAAGAGTGTTTTTAAAATGTGTTGATGGGTTGCCAGGAATTGAATTTGATTTTTTTTTTCATTGAGTTTCTTCTACATGACTACATTCAGATATTCAAATATTTTCCTACTGATTCAACAATACACCGCAAACATGCTGAACTATTTGTTAAAAGAGGAAATCTTACCAGGTCAAACCTTTCAGAAGTTCTACAGAAGTGATGAGCAAGTGTTTTTTCACTCTTACTTTTATCTTGAGGTTTTTGCTTGCAAGTTAGCGTCAGTTCCTCCAACCAATTTGAAGCTTTTAGTCTCCATGCAATTTTAATCAGAGCAGAATCTTGTGGTGAAAATGTAGAAAGAAAGATGACTGAATCAGCAGGCGGTTCAGGAAAGAAAACAGTAGCTGTGACAGCAAATGAAAAGCCGAAGTGTAGATATATAAGAGCAGTTTGGCGTCTGTGCTTTGAAAAGGTAAAATAATTGAGGCTTACATCATCATCTGTATTGAAAATGTCATCCAAAGTGTTTTTTTGATGAACTAGAGGAACAAAACTTAACTAAAACTCCTTTTCAAGGACCAGGCCTGATTAGATGATGGCTATATTTACCTCTTTAAAAAAAATCAATGTTAATTTCTAACATTTCTATGATTTGTGAATCATCTTTTATGGAAGTTTTACAACTCAAGGGAATTGTTATTGTTATATGTTCGTATGACAGTCCTTGACAGATTTACAGCCTGTAAAATGGTTTATCTTCTATTTTCTTTTGCCCAGAAAAGTCAAAAAATCCTTCAGGAAGGATTCTTGCATCAAACTTACATCAGTTGTAACATTATAGAGTGGTGATGGTTCAAAAAACCATAAGCACAACAAATGAGTGAATTCAAACAGATTCCAACTTGAGTTTTGAGGTCAACAACTTACAAGACGGATCACACAGGAGTTAAAGTGACAATGTTGGCGGAATTTCATTCACAGCAGTGGTCAGTTGCTAAGGTCCAGACTTCTGGAAGAAGCTTCCATTTAGTTCTAGAAGAGAGGGAAGGAGGTGGAATGGGAGCGCAGACGTCAGCATCAGGAAGGGGTGGTTTTTATAAAAGAAAAAGAAGGATGTTGAAGTCGATTGCAAGTGTGACTGATTCTGAACTTCCAGTGCTTTTAAATGCAGCAAAAGATAGCAAACTATTTTTTTGTCGTTACACTGGGGATGCTTTCAGTTGTTAGCCAAAATGGAAATACTAACTGGATGCTGTGGCAGAGCGACGCTAACTCCTGGAGCTCTGTTGTAATAATTGAATCATTTTGGGTTTGGAACAAATAATTGGCTGTTATTTTTATAGTGTGCACACATTTTGCTATAGTTTCTTGGCATTTTGTTTTGGCTATTTTGTGAACACACACAGACACACACAGAGTTTCCTATTAACTTGTCTAGGGACACAATTCTGACTTCTTTCCAGTCGACACACTGACTCACACAAGCGCGGGCAGCAGGCAGTAATCCCTCTCTTCATGTGAGAGCTCTGGGCCAAGCATGGATTTTCCCCTTCAAAGAAAAGACCACCCATAACATTTGGGAACAATAGTGGCCAAACTCCGGGAGATTTCCTGCGGTGGCTGTGGGAGCCCAAGCAAACATGGAAATTGTAAGAGCTTCAGGAATACATAAACCGTAAGGTCGTGTCCCAGTCCCGCTCTCATGTACATACCTGCCGGCTGCTGGCTAGAGACTTCAGCACAGCAGCCAGCATGTGAGCACTCCAGAGATCTGTGTGGCTACAGCGAGCTACGAGATGTCCTAAAGGGCAGAGTTTGATAAAAGAGCAAAGAGGGAGATGGGATTGAAAGAGAACAAGAGTAGAAAAAGTGGGTAAAAAAGCAAAAATTTAAAAAGTCAATTTGTTTTCTATTCCTAAAAAAAGTGTCAAGCTAGATATAGATAAGGAGGCAAAGCAAAATGTTTCACTGAGCTGTATATGTGTCATGTTGTCGTAAGAAGAAGGTAAGAATGTGGGATGTTATGAATATAATAACTTATATCTTAATGAATGACATTTTTGTATGTCATCTTATAAATAACACTTTTGATCATAAATGATAACAAAAATATTTTTTAACAATTCTTTATGACGTTATATTTACCGTTAATTCCTATTTAATTAAATCCAACAAAAGTCGTTTATTTTATTTCGTTTTAATCATGATATATTTAAACATTTGTGTAGCTTTTTGTTGGTAATCTACAACTTATTTTCTTGTTAGCTTGCTGATAAATATTAGCTCATACAGTAAAACGTTGACATTCTAAATATACATTTTTTATTGAATAATCAGAATGTTCGAGTCTTTTTTCAATACTTGTATATTTTTTAAAAAAGTACCATGTAGAGAAAATGTAATAAAGGAAACGTTTGTATTGTAATATATTATTAATTATCAATAAGAAAATGTTAACTGTGTACATGTATTTACATTTTTTATGACACTTAGATTGGCATAAAACTATATATATAAAATTGCCCATATATAATGTTGTGAAAAAGTATTAAAGAAATATATATATATATATATATATATGTATATATATATATATATATATATATATATATATATATATATATATTTTACTTTTTTTCTGCCTTTTTGTTGTCAATCACATTTAAAATAGTGTTATGCTCAAAAGCTTCTCTTAAAAAGAATGATGAGAAGAAATGTTTTTTTCAAGGCATTATTTTTTATCGCACACCCCACTTACCAAACATCTGCCCACGTCCTGTCCTCTTTTGTCTTCTGTCTTCAGGCACAAAAATTATGAATTATGATTATGAAAGATACTCCTATTTTTCCGATTGATTTTCTGTGAAGCAGCACAATAAATGTTTTCAATCATTTTTTCTGTTCAGAATCGTCCAATTCTTAAACATTTAACGAAACCAACTGTTCCGTCTTCATCTTTTGTCCTCAACAGACATCAAAACGTAATTATTTTCTCTTGTGTCGATTTGTCCATTATAACAGAGGAGGCGGTGGTTAAGAAAACAACAAACACCCAAGCTGTGTGTGTGGTATATATGATCATTGATTCCTGTCTTGAGTTTCTTGGAGCTTCGCAACAGAGCAGCTAAATAGAGATAAAACAAGACCATTATGCTTTTGTTATGTTGTACAAAGGTTGATAGTGACGTCTCAGAATTGCTTTAGTTTGTGTTTTTTTTCTGGGAAGGTTCTACTCTTTCTTTTCATGATCTATCTATCTTGCAAATATTTGAATGATGAATGATGTTTTGAAACTTACATATGATTTTGATGTTGTTCTCAGTATAAACTAACTTGTTAAGACTGTTGAATTGTGTCTTTACAATAATGTTCTCAGTTTATATATTGAGCTACTTCAATCATTGGGATATTTAACGTGGCTTTTAAAAAATGATCATTCACACAGTTTATTATAACTTTCTCAAATTTCTATCCACTTCCAAACCAGTAACCATTCCAAGTGGTGGTTTGGGGGTATTTTTATTGGTAATGTACTTGTTGCCACATGCAAAAGCGGCAAACTTTAAGAAAAAGTTATTGAAATGATTTTGTGGCCTTAACATTAATGCAAGTGCAAGTTGTTGTTTTTTCTCAGCTGTATTTTGTTTTCGCCTGCTTGAGACTAGTGGCCTTTGATGACTCCCCTCTGTTACTGTTTTGTTGTGGCTTGTATTCCTTTTTTTAAGGGAGGGATAGTATATTTGATCTGGCTTAGATTTGAAGGACAACCTCTCTGCTTTGAGAGAGGCAGGGGTGGTGGGTTGTTAATGTCTACCAGGAGCATTTTGCATTTGAACAAATTATTTGTAATGTTCTTCAAACTGACACATCATAATCTCGAAGTCAGCGCCAATGATCTTGTATATTCTGGGTAAGGATTCCATCAGATGGTTTGTTTCAGCCCCACTTTGTTCTTCCTTAAGTCATTTGTTCGTATGCAAGTGTGTGTCTGTGTGTGTTTGGTATCCATCTGGTGCACGTTTATATTCCTTCTGTGCTTTATGTCTCACGGTTTACAGTTTCAGTCAAACTTTACGCCAATGGAACTGCTCACGCTGCTGAATTTCCGGGAGGACACTGATCGCATTTATTTGCTCAAGGATTAATGTGAATAGTTGCGTTGTCAGAAATACAAGCGCTGTTTTCCTGACACATTTTATTTATTGTTTACCAACAGCTTTCCCAGTTATATTTTCTGTTTCACAAACACCTTTTTCACTCTGGATTTCACTGGAGGGAAGGAAATGAATACTCCCAGTTGTTCTTCAAAGGACTTTACTGCAGCCCCAAGAGTTTGACTGGCTGAAATTGGAATACACAATAATATTATTGTGAACTGTTACATTCTTTATAAACGCATTAGGTCATTTGGGGGAAATGGAAAACTAAAGTTTGTCAAAGAGAGCAGAAAACAAAGTATACATGAGGTAACTTGTAAAAACAAAATAATCAACTGTATCATGAGAACCGATTCAACCGGTTCTTTAATGGTTCCCTGATCTGATGTGGTCATTTTTTCTCTTTTAAGCCAAGACTTCAAACTTTCACTGTAATCGGTCAACAAATTAACAATTTACAGAACATGAGGTAGAGAAATAAAGTGTTGTTGGTACTGCATGGGGCAACATTTGCTGATCAGAATAAATCAATGAAGAAAAAGTGTACAAGAACATAAGGGTTATTGCGACTGAGACGGTCACCGACCGCTGTGGCTTTGCCTGTACCAGCTTGTGCTGTAGTTTTACCGGACAGCAGAGAACAATTACATACTTTACAGCATTCATATCTGTTGTATGTATAATTTAAGTATGAAAGCTTTTTATTATAGGAAACAACCAGATTTTCTTGGACGTGACATCTGCTCAAATGCTTTTCTTATTCACAATCATACGTTATACTTAACAGTGGTGAGCCGTCAGGGCCTGCAAAACCTTCTCTGCTGGCCTAAGAAATATTGGAATTACAGACTTATTTTAATTATAATATTTGTAAATATAATATAATTTTTTCCATTGATAGCCATTTAATAAGTCATCCCAAATGGTTTTTTCCTCTCATAGCTTTCGCCTGGTCGCGCTGCTTCCCAACAATGAAATGAGTTCAGGCATCATCAGTTGCTAGTTTGCCTGGAGGCCTTCACCGTCAGTTCTGCGGGCCCTGAAGCACAACATAGGTGTCGATTAGACTGACGCTTCAACCTAGCAGATTTTGAGTTGACGACGCCAGGGCCTTCGCCGAAGGCGTACAATGACATAGGAGTATTCCAGTCCTTTAATTCGCTAATCAGAGAGCACGCTAGCTATAGGAACAAACTAAATGTTGCTAGCTAAACAACCATGAATATAGCATAAGTGTGTTTATTAACAACCCACAATGGCTGAAGTAGGAGAAGAAATTAACTTGGTTGCATATTTACTATCAAATACTTTTTAAGAAAAGCTAGACATCGTTAAGAAAGTTATGGCATCCCCAGTCATATGATTTGTCCACATATTTTAGTCCATTAACTACGTGAGTACATGCAATTTTCCTAAATAATGTTAAATGAGGTTATTAGTGATGCTTTTGTGTGTGTGTCGCAGCTGTAAAATAGACGTGTGCATTCAGATTTTGTTTCCTCACTAAAGTTAGTAAGTAAGTAAGTAATTTGTATTTATATAGCGCTTTTCCAGACCAGGGTCACAAAGCGCTTTAAAAATCAAAACAATATATACTTTAAATGTCAAGATAAAACTAAGAAAAACACAGGAGTTCCAGAAAATCAAGGAAAAGCCTGCGTAAATAAAAATGTCTTAAGATGTTTCTTGAAGGAGTCAGTAGATAAAGGCATTTATTCTGGCCACACAAGTTATATTGTCTGTGATGCAACAGACAATATAACTTTTTTATACTGCCTTTCTGTATAATAGTTTCTTTAAATCCTCGATATGTAAGTCTGGATGAATGATTGACTCCACATGGTTCTCATTCCTGGGAGTCAAAGAGGATTCTGACGCTTTGGGTCGGCGGTCCGGGCTGCATTATTGTATTATTATCATTGATATAATCGCGAATCTCAATGTAACGTAGCTGCTGCTTAAATGCTGGCTGTGGTTGTTTCTCTGTGTGTTTTTTGTCTTTACTAACTTTCGATGCAGGAAACATGTATTGTTGCCGTGGAAACCACACAGACTCATAGTCGGAGCGATATTTTCAGTGATACACTGATGTTGTGCTCATTTGATAATGCTCTAAACATCTTATTGACCTAGAACAGTACATGGTCCGATTTACCTGGTGTATAAATAACCTTTAAGTAGTTATTGAGCGGTGGATTCATTCAAACGAGCGCCAATGAAGGCCTATGTGTGGAATGCTTGTAAATCTCATTAAATTAAGAATCAGTAGTTGGACTGATTCTTAATTTACTGCGGATTTCATTGACACCTATTGCCCTTAAAAGGAACTATCTGCATCCCAGATCTCTAAGGGATATAGCCTTAAATAGTTTTTTTCATCCCTACGCTGTTTGTGTTTATGCTGGTCATGTTATGTTAAACATTTAAGTTTGCTTCAGGAGTTCTGAATTCTAAGAATTGCAGTTGACTCAACTTTAAAAATAGCTGGATTATTATTCATCCAAAATATAAAGATGGATGATGTTCATTCTCATGTACCTATTCCTCTCATTTGTATACAAATAAAGTAAGTAAGTAAGTAATATTTATTTATATAGCGCTTTTCGAGACCAGGGTCACAAAGCGCTTAAACAATCAAAACAATACTCAAAAAAGTACATACTTTAAAGATCAAGATAATACTGAGAACAACACAGGAGTTCGAGAAATTCAAGGAAAAGCCTGAACAAATAGAAACGTCTTAAGATGTTTCTTAAAGGAGTCAGTAGACTCCATCAAGCGCAAAGAGAGAGGAAGATCGTTCCAAAGCTTAGGAGCAACAGCCTGAAAAGATTTCTCTCCTCTGGCTGGTCTGGGTAAATAAAGAATATATTATGAAGGAGGTATGAATTAAATAAGTGGGTCATGCAAAATGACCTGTCAATATTCTTACTTTTGGTAAAAACTGCATTTTTAAACCAATGATTTCCTCAGAATCATCATGTCTTGCTCAATAAAATAAACTTGTTTAGGAGCAGCTATTGTTTTTCAAACTGTTGACTCTGTCAGTAGATCGCTAACATTAACCTTGATACCACCATTTACATTCAATTATATCTGAATATTATGATTTTTCCTCGCTCAAAGTCTCTTGCAGAGATGCAAAAAGTCAAAGATTTGCTTCGTTTGCACAGGTTTCTCTTCTCTGTGTTTTTAGCTCTGAGTGCCTCCTGACTTGACGGAATATCCCAAATTAATTCAGAAAGATTTAGAAACCTGAGATGATGCTTTCTGCCTGCACATTTTTTACTGACTCTCTGCCTGAGTCAAGGTAGTTTTTCAACTGATATGTGGGGAGCAGCTTGAGATTTGGAGGTGCTGATTTTCATGACTCCATCGTCGCACATTGATCTACTGGTAAGACGGTGAATAATCATCAAAATGAATCATCAAACAAACCTGAATCTGTGAGTCGTTACAAAAGTTTTTGGTGTGTAATAACTGATTATTTATCTGTTTGTCTGGCCATCTCATGTATAGCTCAATATTTGACTTCGGTCTTTGAAAACGTATCGATCACACTGTCAAAAATAGCTTTTTTTCTCTGGCGAAAACTACAGACTGTACGTGCTCGAGGACCCCACGGGCGTCAAAGGAAGCCAATCAATGCTAACAATTTCTTATTGTTAAGTAGAGTTTTTTGTGAAAGCTTGGTTTATCCGGGGACGACTATGTGAAATTCTGACACCCTGGAATTCAAAACATTATGCAGATAGACTCGGTGGAGGTGCAACGCCTCTTTTATGAGGCATTTGACGTCTGCCTGACAACCCAACACAAGCCAAACAAATGTGAGCAGCGTTCAGGGGGGAGAGAGGAGGGAGCTGCTGCCCAAACTGCAGCGATGGGCATTTTGTGACAGCCGCTTTCATCTTCTTACCTCCTTTACACTCCAGGATTTTTTTGGGCTTCCCAAAGTATTCCTGCCACTCTCCCTCCTCCTTGTCCCTTTCTCTGGGTGTCAGAGCCGTGATTGGCTGTTGTGACAGAGCCGTCGCCGAACTGTCAGACGCTTCTAAAGCTCACTTTAATTACTCCTTTTCACCAATAAATTCACACACAGGCGCAGTACACTACGGTTTCTCGCTCAGCTGCGTGCCACGGCATCCTGGCATCAGTGAAAGGAAAACGCCATGCTGATGGAGCTCTATACCTAACAAAGGAGAACCCCAGATGTTGCTGTTCTCAGCCCACCTACCCTAACTTGAAGGAGGGCAGCTGCTGTTAGCTTAAATGGCTGCAGATCGATTTGAGGCCGAACTCTGAATCGCCAATTAAAGCTATTGAACGCAGGACACTCGCAATTGAAGGAGTTTGATTAGAGGAATAAAGAGAGTGATTGCCAGTTTAATATTCAGCGTCATAGCCTTCACACTTAGAACCGGAGCTGCCTACCATCATTCATTTCCCTGTCAGATGAAGATCCCCCGACAGATGTGCTCAGCTCTGCGTCTATAAACAGAAGCCACTGGTGCGCTGGGTTGAGACCCTGACTGATGGAGGGAAGCTCAGACAGATGGACAGATTTGCTGGAAATGGAAAACAATGAGAAAGCCTTGTTGCATGTGAATGCCGAGCTGTCTGGAATTGGTTTCATGTCATCCTTTATTTTCTCTTTCATCTCTCCACCTTTCCTTTGCTTCCTTCGCAAGTCTTCCTATCCTACGTCCTCACGACCATCTTTAACCGACCAGACCAAGTATTGTGTCAATTTAAAGATAGTTGGGAATAGCATTTAATGCTGAGACTCTCAACATCACAACTGCATATCCTATGAACTAAGTTACAAAAAAACCCTGCCAAATGTCCAACAATTTATAAAATAATTCTCACGGAGGTCAAAGGTTGTTGATCTGCTTTGTGATATTTGTCCATATGTGTTTCCCGGCCTCACAAAACAGCTGAGGCTAAGAGAGGGGATCTTTTATACACCTAGAATCAGGTAAATAATGAGGTTAATGTTGTTTAGCCACTACTACACTGTCTTGATAGGCGCCTGCATCCTGCCATCACCTGACCCTTGTAAACCAAGAGTCTGATCCACATTCATCTCATAGATAGAAGCTCAGTCACCAAGTGTGTGCCTAAAAGTTCCCTCTCCAGACAACATCTGCCACCTCCAGTGGAGATTATATTAGGAGATGTAAGTAAGTAAGTGCTTCATTAAAAAGATGTCTGGGTGACAAAAACCCACATTTGTAACTTTTACATTTAAAAAGCATGGATTCTGTTTTTCCTCAAAAAGAAAATCTCAAATTACTCGATTTAAATTGGTTTTGCACTATTTCAAAATGTCCTGATTCAGATCCTGAGAGTTATTCCCTGTGGCATTAGTTCAGTTATAGATTGGAAGATTGGAAGTCACATGTTCGCTTCTCCTCATGTCAGTCTCCTGGTGAATATATGTAAATATGCCAAATAAATGAAAACAATAATAAATGTATTTTATTTTTTTGTCTTGTAGGCACACTGCCGTACGACATCAAAATCGTGATCGCAGGAAACCACGAGTTGACCTTCGACCAGGAGTTCATGGCTGACTTGATCAAACAAGACTTCTACTATTTTCCCTCTGCGTCCAAGCTGAAGCCCGAGAGCTACGAAAACGTCCAGTCTCTGCTCACCAACTGCATCTACCTGCAGGACTCAGAGGTCACTGTGAGGGGATTCAGGATCTACGGCTCCCCCTGGTGAGTGGCTGGGGTTTGTTGATGGTTTGTTTGTTGATACCAACTGGAGTAGATGAAACAAGATGGTGGAACTGCTTCAGTGGAATGGTGATGGCTATGCAAAGAGAGTGTGAGACAATTATTGGTTTCATTACAAGTGGGCTAACTGTTGCGTCTTGTGTGAAACAAGGAAAAACTTAAAATGGGAAATTGACTGCTTGGTGTTTTTTCTCACAACAAATGTAATAAAATTAACCTTATTGTCCAACATTAACAAACTAAAATATCTTTAAAGTCACACATCTAGTAAAGACAAGACAGACAGACAGACAGACAGACAGACAGACAGACAGACAGACAGACAGACAGACAGACAGACAGACAGACAGACAGACAAACAGACTGTATTGATCTATTGTCTCCTTCGGGAAATTGTTTAGAAGAATCAGGGGAGAGCGCGAACGCAGTTACACACTACCAGGTATTATGCAGTCGAGACTCCCACATTTGAGGAATATATATATATATATATATGTTTAAGCACAAATATACAGTTTGATAATAAACAATTGAAGCTTTTTTCTAAATCATCATATTTCCATAAATAATGGAATGATATAGAATTCTGTCTTTCAAAATTTCAAGCCTGAAGTAAATTCAAGCATACAAAGGGGAAGGGGTGCAAAACTATTATAGATATCATATAAATACTCAAAGACATTGCAAATTATGAGATACTGAAAAAAAAAACTTGTCCTGAACAAGGAACAGGAAAAGTTGGGTTAAAATTAACAAAGTGCCTTGGCTTTCTTTTGGAGTCTGCAAGGTTAGATGTCACTGAGGCGGCTGAATACCCGCTGCAAGGATCTCCTGTCTCTGCAGTACAGCTGGTGAACCACAAGGTGCAGCTGTAGGTCAGGCTGCTCTTAATGGTTGACTTTTGAGCAGGTGGTGTGGAAGTTCTCCTTTTTCTTTCTGGTCTCTGTTGGGCTTTCCTTACCAGAAAGGTGATATATGAGGACCAGGTGAGTTAGAGATGTGGAGGCCAAGGAACCTGAAGCTCTCCACCTCGTTTTCTGTCTTGTCTTTCTGGGGTTTCTTACTCAGGAAGTCTAGAATGCAAGTACACAGTGAACTGCAAAGGCCAACATTGCATAAATGATTCACCAGCTAGGGGATGACTGATTAAAAGCCCAGCAGAAACAAACGTCATCCTCACATAGCTATTCTTCTGGTCCAGGTGAGGTTGTGCTGTGTGAAGAGCTGTTATTACTGCATCCTCTGTTGAACCTGTTTGTTAGGTATGCAAACCGATTCCGGGTCCGAAGGAATGGCATCTTAAATGTGGGAGAGGATTAGTAACTGTGAGAGTATATGTACGGTAGCCTATAGGGCAGTTCGCTGTGTTCTTTTTGGTAATTGGAACAATGATGGCAAACTTAATCAGGTGGGGACAAAAGAATGTAGCAGCAAGAGGTCGAAATGGTGGTGAATAGCTTTTTGCAATTTTTTATATTTTTTAAATGCTATTGACATGTAGAGGATTATTTCATAAATATATCCTGATATTAATTGCACTACACTATCTGTGAAAAAAAAAGTTCTTTAAATTGTAAGAGATGTGTGTGTTTGAAGACAATTGCAATTAAAACTGTAAACAAAAAGAACCAAATACACAATACACCCTTGGCAAACCAGCTGATAATTTAATATCATTGATGCCTGGAACTACAACATCAGTTTGATCTTCTAATCAGCAAGATAAAAGGTTTAACCTTTCAGTCCACGATGACTCTTAGAGAGGAAAAATGCTGAATTCTAAACAGCTCGAGAGAAAAGCACACACAATAACACACGCACACACACACAAACAGATGTTGGCTGTAAATTAAAGAGTGAATCATAAATTACACGATTGCTTTCTCACCGTGGCAGCAGTTACAATTATTATAATGATCAGAACGTCGTCCGACAAGTAAACAGCAGGTGATGGATTATGTTTTGCTGCAGATGCAGATTTAATGACAATTTGAACTGTTTCTAATGTTGTGACATAAAACATCACCCTTGCATGCTCCCCTTATTTAGGAATATCAAGAAGATAAGTAAATGTTTACAATCTTTTGTCAATTTAAAACTTGTTGTTTCATACCTTTTATAATATTATAGAAAGACTCTATTACAATATTTAAAATGATCTGCTACAAGACAGGGTAGGAGTACAGTGAAAATTGCAAGGAGGAGGTGCGATTGGGTGAGTTCAGACAAAAGGATTAAACTTGATTTATTCAGATTCATCGGCCGGCCACATGTGGTGCAGAGAGTGTGTGATAGTCTAGTAAGTGTGGGAGTCTGCAGGTTACACCATTATGTGTATGTGTGTCTGTGCGTGCATGTGTGCGGCTTTCCTCTTTTTTCACTTCTTCTCTAGTCGACACTCAGTTGATGAGTTCTGGTGTACACACCACCAACTGCCCCACTCTCAAGGAAGAGTTGTGGACTGTGTCTGTGTTGGTCCATGCGTTGCCATGACGATGCCATGCACGCGTCACTTTATGGCCCATTGACTACTCGACCAATAATGGCGCCACCCTGAGGTGCTACCCCAATTATCAGCCTGTCTGACAGCTGAATTATCGTTGTGTTTCTGAGTCATCTGTGTGTGATCAACGTTGTCCTTGCTCAGCTTCTTTCATCAGCAGGGCTGATGACAAAGTTGTAACATTAAGTTGGTGAGCTGTGGAACAGGTTTGCAGGACAATGATTGAATAAACTGAGAGCAAAACTGATGATTTAAAGACAATAAAAAAAACATCTGGGTCGCACAGTGCCACAGTGGTTAACAGAAAGAAGGTTGCAAGTTAGCTTCCGGGTCGCAAGGGAGCCAACTTTCTCTGTGGATTTTGTATGTTCTCTCTGTGTGGCTTGTTTTTACTCTGGGCACTCCTGTTTCCTCCCACAAAAACATACAAAGGCTGATTGGGAACTTAGAGAAATTGTCCTTAGGTACAAGTGTGTGTGTGAATGCCTTGCGACAGACTGGCGTCCTGTCCATCCAGGGTGTCCCGAGCCTAGTCTCCCACCTCTTCCTCTCCATTCCTCTGTCTGCTACTACTTGTTCAGTCTTATCCGGTCATCCTCCTCTGCTCTTTACCTCCATCTGGACCAGCCCTGGCTTCAGCTTCCTTCTCCCTCTGTGGAAGTCGATGTTGCAAGCTTCTCAGCGGGATCTTGCAGGCCCCTCCCACGCCATCAATCGCTTTCACACTTGAAACACAAGTCCTTACCCATTGCCATCTCACACCGAATTAAAATCTTCTCCCTTTTTTTTTCTCTTCTCAAATCTCCCTATTTGTCTGTGTGAATCTGTGAAGCAGAGCCACGACACACGGGCACCATTTAAACTGACGTTAATGTGGTTTTACGAGTCATTTATCACAGACGTGTTCGAGAGCCATCCTTTCGTCAGAGAGCGTGAGGGGAGAAGGAGGACAAGTCAAAGTTATATTCATACTGATCCCGACACCAACTTCGAACTTAAGGATGACTACGATCCGACAGTATGACCTAAAACCTGCTCTGATAATAACACTTTTTGGGAAAGTATAATATATATAGCAAAAAATAATTCTAAAGATGCATCATGCTGAAGGAAATTGGTCTTCAGAATACAATTCTGGTCTGATAATTCATTTTCATTCATTTTTACCATTTTACCTCAAAAAAGTTAACAAGTAACAATTCAATTTTTTAAATAATGATACAAAATACATTAAGGAAAGGCTCAACGCGAGATGTTCTTTTTGTGCATCAAAGCAGTGAATTGAAAAACATTTACTGGTAATGTTTTTTTATGTTTTCTTTAACTATTTGAAACGTATTTGTATAGAAAATATAAGTTAAATGGCCAGTAGGTGCTGGATATCATCACCAGCTGGTGTAAGTAAGAAAGTAAGTAATGGTTATATGTTCAGCGCCTTTCTAGACCAGGGTCACAAAGGAGTCACAGATCTTGCACTGATGCTCTGGATCGCAGAACTCGCCTCTTAGCAGTCAAAATTTTCAATGGCAGGAACCTCTCTTGATGTAATTCATCATTCGTGATGAGCCGAACCAGCCAAACACCAAGCCTGCATGGTTGTGCAGTTCAAACACTGCCACTTAAGGAAATGAAAAAAGATGAGGAAAAATAATTTTTTGAATATATTCAGTTGTTTTGAAAACAAAATAGCATTGTTTCCCGGAAACATGAAAGAGATCAAAGTCGGATACCTGCTGTTGTTGACTAATTACATTGTGATTTTCATGGATTTATGATTTCATTAAAATGGAAATGTATGGAAAACAATCAAACCCCTCATTAGAATTTATTTATGATTCATCTCAGTGTTCAACAGTGGAATAAGTACATAATTTACCAGGTTAAAACGCTTGATATTTTAATCTTATTTATATTCCAAAATAATCGTGGCTCTGGGTTACAATAAGAGTGATGTTGACTCTTGTGAAGAGACCAGGCACATCAAAAATTGTACATCAAGTTCAACAGTGTGTACAATGTGTTTACAATAAACAGGTCACATCATACAATAATGTATTTTAAGTCATCGAGAGGCAAACAATTCTCGATTAAGTGCAGTTTTGTCTTCTTTTTTTCTAATCTGTCGTCATGGGAATTTTTGGTGTGCGGTGAATATCTGTCAGGCTGTACTTTCTGGGGAGGCTCCGATCATTTAACATCTACATGGTCTACCAGTGGCCAGTGTCCTGTTTTATGCTGTCTGTCTGTCTGTCTGTCTGTCTGTCTGTCTGTCTGTCTGTCTGTCTGTCTGTCTGTCTATCTATCTATCTACCTACACTTTCCAGGCGACAGTAGACTAGTAAAACCTTTACTGTTTGGCTGGAGGCACGTTGACAGATGCTAAGAATAATTGAATGTTTGAGGGCATCCCTAATACCTTTTAAAACTAATGGGGTGAGAGGGGGGATTGGGATTGGAGTAAGATAACCAGTGTTGGTCATTATTATGTTTTTCTAGTGTATCTATAAAGAAGGGAGAGGAGATTCCAGAGTACAGTATAAGAAGGAGGTATTTCAATTTGAGAAGTGTTTGAGACAGTGGCAGACTCTGTGCTATTTGTTGATATTGGGATTGACAGCAAGGAGAATCAAGACGTCTCTTTAAAGGCATAAATCTATTGCTCCTGCCGTTTGGTGTGGAATAATTAAGAACGAGATGCAAAAGACTCCTTAATTAGATTTTTTAATTATTGAGGATTCACTTCTTCTCCCATAGTAGCCCAATTAGAAAAGCTCATCAAAAACTAAAGAGATGAAGAAAACCGGTTTTCTTCCTCTCTCCACTCCTCCTCTCCTCCTCCTCTACTGTACTCTGGATTGACAGAAATGGAGTACCTGTGCTCCGTTTGATGGCGTGTCCTCGCTGATGAGCAAAAAATGGAATCCGAAATTAATTAAATTCCTTTGGAGCAAGTGGCAAAGAATAGATGGCTGGTGGGGAAGAAAAAGTAAAATGCTGCCATACTTTTCTTTTAATAACAAGTCTTATAAAGTCTTGTAAGCATGACAGTGGCATGGCCCTTTTCTGGACTCACTCCAGTTTGCTTTGTTCCTCCTCTGATGAAGGAGCTTTGACTTTCTTTTGTTTATTTGTCTCTCCGTCATTGACACTTTCTTTCTCTCCAGAGGACACTAATGTTGGTGTTGCCTGTTGTACGCCATTAAGTACAAATTGTGTTCCGTTTGTTTCAACTTTTTTCTGAAATCCAATCTGTTTTCAAACCTTTCCCCCACAGGCCACATTGTGTACAGAAGTAGTAACAATAAAATCTACTTTTAGGTGAGCACAATTCCTTCACATGAAAATGTAATGTGCTTTTATTCTCATTGTGCCATTTGAAAAAGGACAATAATCCCTGCCAAAAAGACTGGAACAAACTGTAAAACTATAGAAGCTCTAAATTGGCCTTTTTGGCTCTTTGTTGAGAGGAGCTCTGACTGCCAATAGCACATTGTGAAAAATATCTCCTGTGTACCGTTTATTAGCCTTTCTCATTAGGAAAAAGCAGCTGAATGTGTTGGCGGACCATTCCAACCCACCTCCAAACTCACTGTGCTACCTTTATATGCGTAACCAAACACCCTTGAGAATACATTGCTCCCACTTTAGGAACTTAGAACATAATATTGCAGTGATGTCCTCTGTAGCTGAGGACATGTGCTCCCTCAAAGTTGTTTACATCACACAGACGTTAAGAGAAAGAGAATACCACACTATCTTTTTTTTTTTTTTAAGGCATTGTTGACCCAATGTTTGCCTCATGGCTTTCTGTACAACATCTGATAGCACATGAAAAGTAGAGTCCAGACTCTTGTCACCCATAGTCTGAGTTTATAGTCATACTTGGAGCTATGTTCTGATGCAACTTCTAAAGGTTGCCTGCTTTGCCAGAAAAGAAATTGGGCTTCATTAATCCAAGGTAACCATTAATCCAAAATGTCCAAAGACGTATGAGAATGAATTTGTTTTTGTACTTTGTGAATAAGGGCTGTTTATATCAACATGTTTAGTCAGAATTATCATGACAATTCATCTTTTCTGATATTGACATATTTTGAGATATTGAACATCCAAGTTTGCGCATCCCCAACACAAATGTTCGACTTTTTAAAATAAATAAAATAAGATGTGAAGAACTTTGGCACTAATAATATGGGCCTCCTCACTAGAGCCCACGTTAATTTAACATCTGATTCAATCTGAAACTTTGAAACCCCCCACCAGTGGGCTCAGTCTCCTCCCCCTCCCAGACCCATCCTCATGTTCTCCCACTTCCATCCCAGCAGCAGTTGAATTCCCGCTGGATGCAAACACAGTAGACTATGATCGCTGAACATTAATAAACGGGCACTTAAGGGGGTTTGTGAAGGAAAGAGGAGGGGGAAAAATTGGCCTACTTTAACACTTGTTACTTTGCCACCCCCTTATGCATCGCCTCTTCTCTCTCCCGCCTCCCTCTTGTCATCCTCCTCTCAAATACCATCTTGTCTTCCTGTATAAGCTATGTCACTTTTCAGCCCTGTAGCGAAATAAAGCGTTGTGAAGTGAGGGGGAGCAGACGAGAGGTTTTATTGTGTCATTTCCCAGGAGGGATTTCTCTTTAAATTACCTGTTAAATAGCCTCCAGGGGGTGGACTTGGGCTTACGTTGTCGTGTCTCCATTTAAGCATGCTTGTGTGTTATTACATGCCATGGGGCGTTTGCATCCATTTCACACATGTCTACCCTCCACAAGGCAAAAAGAAGGAAGAAAATAATGAAGTGATTCTGTCCTTCTGTTCCATTTTCTGCATCAAAAACACATCAAAATGTTGATTTTATGCTTCTTTTACTTTCAATAGTTCATGTGTGGTCACGTACCAAATGCGTTTGTATCAAAGGAAGAACACACAACAGAGATCACAATAAACGTTTGGTTTGGTTTGCTGAAGCATTTTCCTAAACTTGTTACTTTCTATGTTGTATACTTGGGCTCCGTAAATGCAGTAACCACTCTAGCCTAAGGATAGCTGTGTGCCTCATCAAGAAATTGAAAAGTTGGACAGGAAAAGACTCACGCTGTTAAATAAAGTTAACAAATTAGGGTATCTTAAAACAGTTGTGTAACTCATTTGTTTTTCTTCATAATTCTAAATGGCTGTGGGTCATGTTTGCATTCTTTTGCAGTCTGGATTTGTTTAGTCTGTAGTCAAAAATAAGAATTGACACAAGACTTGTTATGTTTTTGGATCAGCAGCAACAAGTCTGGCAGGCAACAGAGACAGACCTCGTAGTTTGCCTACGGGCAGCTCAATGATCCACACCAGGGTCCGTCCCTTCTGCCACACTGGCACTCACATTTGCTGCTACTTGCGCCCCAACTAATCTGTGATGCCACCCAATTTTTTTTGAAACCTTGACCGTCCCTAACATCTCCTGCTCCCCCTAAAGGCTGGAGAACTTGATGATCTGGAGTAACTCCCCTGTTTGGGTGCTGCAACACGGAACTGAACAAAGAACAGCCATGTGTGTGTCTGTATGTCCGTGTGTTTGTCTGTGTGTGTTTGCTTGTGTGTCATTGTGTGTCCCTTTGTGTGTTTTTTTGTACGTGTGGTGTAGCATTGAGTGTATGTGTGTAAATTTTTGTGTATATGGTGTCTCTCTCTTTCTGTGTGTTTGTATTTGTGCATGTTTGTCCCATTTTGCATGTTCTCCACCAAAAAACTTTGAAATCATTTGCGTCCTGTGGGCTTTTTCTTTTTTACACATTCTAATTTCCAACTAAATGGGGCATCTGTTTGAGAAAGGAAAGATTTGCTGTCGTTGTCAAGGCAACTATCAGTCTCAGAGAATAGGGAATCGGGGCAGTTTGCTTAGAGGAATAGAAAAAGAAGCTCAACAGCATTACTGGATTGTACTGGGGTTTCTTGAAGTGTCAAATAGATGATTCCTTTCTTTTAATGCTCCTCCTGCTTCTCATCATGTCCTTTCTTTTCCTTCTTTTTCCACTTTCTTGTCTGTTGCTGCATCATCTATTTCAGATCTGGGAAAACTCTGTCCAATCACTCAGAATAGCTCCACAGTTGTGTGTAGGGGAATCCCACCTTAAACTGGGAAGTAATTGGTTATTACTGAAAGAGGAGACCAAACTGATTTTCCAAGTACTTCCGAGTGTAAGCAAGACTATTTGCTAAATTACTTTTACATTTCCTCGAAAAACTGGTCGGTTGATGGTCTGAAGTCACATAAATTCTTAATTAAATCCAATCCAAAATAAAAATGAAACCAATCAAATTCAAATTCCACATGCTGGCTTTAACATATGTACCATAAGATAGCACTATAGATTAACTAAAATTCTCTATTTGAGTTATTTGGGTCTTTGGTTGAATGAATTTGTGATCATATGAATGGAGTTTAAAATGACTTTAAAAAAGTGTAAAGTTGATCTAGATCACATGGTGATAGCATTAAACAGCCACCACATTCCTACAGTTTCCAGGCAGTGTGCCAATAAATTACTCTCTCTTGATCAGTCCGAGGAATTATGCGCACAAATTATTTTGGGTCGCAGACCTGATCTTGCCATAATGCATCTACGTATATTCTAAGGTAAGGTAAGGTAAAACTTTATTCTGCTCTGTATTCTAGGTGTGGTGAATATAATAGAAGTTGCTTGCTGGTGATGCAGGTCAGTGTCATCTGTGAAATATGGCATGGTCTGAACGAACGTCACAACGTAAAGGATCTAAAGTCAATTCTGAAGAATTCCCCCACACCACCGAGGTGCTTGTCCCTAAAAAAATACTACTTGTACCTCACAAAATTACTGGGTTGACCTCCTTACCCAGTAATTTTGCTTCAGTATAAAAAAAGTGCTTTACTTGACCTAGGAAAACCTCAGTGTCCTCTAATCAGAAAATCTTTTTTTGCTTTTCTTATAAATGAGGTGACGGTATAATAGGTAAAATCTTTCACATGTCACATGTTGGTCCAAGAGTTAAATTGCTGGGGTTGTTTATGATTTTTGTTGGTGCAACTGGCTGAATTACAAGTCTGACGTTGGAACCCAAAATCATTTTATTAATAATAGGTATTTCTAGCAGTAAGAGGTTAGTGATAAAAATGAACCTTTTCTTCTATTTTTTGTTTCTTCAAATGGAAGAATTGTGGATCCTTGGGATTTGTAGTTTGGCCCAGTTTCAGCAATTTCCTAACAGAACTTTCGACAATCATCACACAAAGTCATTAAAATGATTTACTTCCTTATAAAGTTATTATTCATTCAAAATCAAGTATTACAGCACATCACCCTTTTTGTTCTTGGTAAACACAGAGGGAAGGCCTCCACCTGCCGCACCAAGAGAGCGTGAAGCTTGTGCTGTGATCCTGTCCTCGTCTCCAGCACACTCTCTGGGCCTCAGCAGGGACGTCGCTCAGCATCTGCCCATCTGTCTGATTCCCTTTTCCTGCCTCTACCTTGTTGCCGTCAAAAGTACATACCTAATTTCTCCGGTATTGTTTTATTTCCAAAAACCAGGCATGCACACACACTCCTTGCTTAGTTTTTCTCTCCCATCACTGTTTTTTCGGCATTCCCCGGGAGAATGGACTCCGGCGGGAGCTCATTATCGCCGGGCATGAAGTTGACTGCCAGGGTTCCCAGCTGAATTGTCAAATCCTAATTCCCTCCCGAAACAGAGCCCGGCAGATTGGGGGTGTTGGGGGTGGTAGGTGTTTGTGTGTGGGCGGAGTCGTCCCTCAAGGAAATATTCCCAAACATTTATCTACAATCATTGTAGTCAGATTGTCGGTAAGTTTTATGACTAATAGTTGTGTTTATAAAGATTCAGTCTTCAAATATGTAGGTGAAGAGACCGTTATGTTACAACCAAGACGATCCTTTTTGAAATAGTTAATAAAGAATTTCAATCAAATTCATGAATTGACCCAAAACTATTTTTGATCTGAGCTGTAATTGTTCAGATATTGAAGTTAAAAGTCAAGGCTCACTTTGAATGTAGCTTTTGAAGACCTTGAAAGTTAAATTAAGTGAACCATTTAGCAGACAGGAAGCAGATCCAATAGATGATTGGATGATAACACATTCATTTATCTCTCCAAATATTTACAAAGGCCAGTCCTGTGGCAAACATCTAAAGTGAAAGAGCCACACGGCCCCGCATGAACTCAGTGAGGATGGTACAAATCTTCATCTGAACAGAGATTAAGACAATGAAATATGTTTCCTCTAAATACCTAATTGTTGTCACAGGTTGACGGATCAGACCTGTAAATGTTGAGATCCTTTTTTAATCTTAGTTGATTGGAGCTATATTATATTACAATGGTGTAATGACAGAGGTCCCAAAATGTCAGATTTTCATTAAGTCTAACCGATGGGAGGAAAGTTACATTTCATATGGAACTGGTCTCTCACTCCTTTCACATTGGCCTAAAATGAGAAGGCACAGTGCATTAAGGCCAATTGAAACCTGATACAAAGTATGTCAGAGCGTTCCTCACATCAATCTTTTCAGACTATGTGCAGATATTTTTTCGTCTTGATCGGAACAGCTTCACTTTTCTTCAGTCTGGTATATTGATCGTAATGGTGACCTATAAAGGTCAGTGTTTTAAATAAGATAAGGAACATAGATTATAGATATCAATTTCCAATATGAGTGATTGGGAGTGTTTGGTGAAGGAGGACAAACACAGAGACAGTTGGTATAGATTGAGTATAAATCACATTTTTACTTACTTGCTTAAGACGGTTGGCTTCTGTCTAAGGTGTCTCTGGTTTTATCCCACCTCCTCATGGTTAGCAAACGTGCTGCATCCGTTTGTGCGCGTGGATGAGTGACTGAGAGTTAAGTGAGTGTCCAAGAAGCAGAGAAGGCCCTATATAAGAAAGGATCAGTCTGCAAATATACATTTTGTTCCGTAAACGATTTGAATCCCAGATCTAGTTGAGATACATGTACTCTAAGGACTCTCCACTGTTTGACGTAACTGCTAGAAATCACTGACGACAATGTTGACAAATCAGAATTTAGTGAAACATACATCGATCACACATATTTAGTTGATTCAGACTATTCGGCTCATTACTGAATTGTGACCTAAAGTTCCTAACAAAATCAGTGTGCCAAAGAACAAAAACTGTAAACTTCTCTTATAAAAATGCCTGCTGATGCATGTGACAACATGTCAGTGCAGATATGTCGCAGCTGGTGACTATTTTCCCTCAAATTTAAACAAAGCAGAGCATATGGATGACGGGAGCCCAATTTATTCCACTAGAGAACACAAAGTTCCCAAAGAAGTTTTTCAGAAAGACAGATTGAAATGTTCTTTAAGGAGCATGACTCTCCAATTCAAAGTTAAGCTTTAAAAAAAATATTTATTTAATGCAGATTTCCTGAAAGTTGCCTCTGTCGAACAGAATCAAAAAACATGCCATCCCACAGGATCACGTCAACTGAACTGAGTCTGTCTGACATGAAACCTTCTGTCTCCAAAGACCTGGAATCAGTTTTGGCATCAGATCTGATTGGAAGCAGAATCGGGGAAGAGGACGTGGGGTGGGGGTGTGAGATGAAACAGGGACAAGAGACACAACGATTCATCCATCACAAATCTTGTCCAGTGATTTTCCCTCTCACTTTCTAGGCCGACGCCTCCTTGCAGTTTTCTTGTTTTCTCATCAGCACCAGCTCTCTTTCACTTTGTCTTCCATCCAAAAGTGCTCCCCCCCTTTCTTCCCTCCCCTCCTGACAGCTGCACGGTAGTAGATTTGCTTTATTAAAAATGAGAAACATCAGGGAGACTGAAGCCTGTCGGATGTGTATTTGTGTGTGCAATACAGTCCAAGAGGGATATTTCAGCAGACATTTTCTACCTGAAGGACAAACAGACAGATCGATACCATTCCAAAAAAAAGTCGGACAAAGGCTGTAAAACACAATAACTTTTAAGTTAAGAATTTTGAAAAATACTTGAAGGATCAGCAGTTTCAGGTTTCGTTGTCTGTCTGTCTGAGTCGAGACATTTACTGCAATGTTGATAAAATGTCAGTGTGTACTCTTTATTTAACAAATGAACAAAAAGACTCTTCGCCGCGGAGACTTCTGGACACTCTCACTCTTTTGTGTACATCTTGTGAGTCACAACGCACAAGAAGAGAAACAATTTAACCGCAATAAATAATCAATGGATGTAAACGTGTCGACAGCCCGTTGTCCTTCATTCACTGTGAAACTGAACGTTGAAATAGATATATGTCGAATTTGAAGAAAGGAAATATTATGACAAAAGTATTTTTGTCCAAGCAGAGCTTTTAATTCTATAGTTGAATAATTATGTTTGGTTTGGTGTATTTAACGACCTGGTAAATCATGTAAGGGTTATCTTGTTGTCTGGCTAAGTTAGTGGTTATTTTTAACCTTCCAGGTTTTTCTTACAGACTTACAAGGGAGAGCATGTCGATGAGATGATCCAAAAATAGCACTGATGTGAGACATTTGAAAATAATGGACGGTTAATAGCACAAATTATTAAGTTTCTCAGTGACGTTAGATGAATGCATCAGATCCTTTGTTTGATCTGAGCGACAGAGTTCGCTGATCTTATTCTCGTCTCTCTGCGTTTGTGTGTCCGTGGATCTGAGGGCTTTAATGTCTTCAATCTGCCCATTGGACTCTCAGTCCCCACACAGCTGGCATCGGGTCACAAAAAGGCAACAGGAATTCTTCACGCGGTCATAAATTATTTTTGAAATTGAGTATACCAACAACTCTTGACAATCCTGACACTGACAAATGGTTTTGACATGAACATTAACCTGAAACTAGACTGTTCAAAAAATACCTGGAAGCAGAAAACATGAGCTTTTAACTTGTGTACAATAAATATCCCAGAAGAAATGCCAAAACACGGATCAGATTTCCCTGCACATGTGTCAATGAATTGTTTTAGTTAGTTAATGATTCTGAAAGGAGTCTGGTCGGCTCAAACTGTTAAT
Source organism: Callionymus lyra (assembly GCF_982586985.1). Classification (NCBI taxonomy): domain Eukaryota; kingdom Metazoa; phylum Chordata; class Actinopteri; order Syngnathiformes; family Callionymidae; genus Callionymus; species Callionymus lyra. The sequence goes on along the minus strand of NC_141820.1, from coordinate 40,168,057 downwards.
GTCGTTCTAGTAAGTAATGTAGTTTTAGTAACTCAAGAACAATGTTATACTTTTCAGAGCAGATATGCAGAGAAACAGTGTTGTTCAACGTGTGATGCATATCCACAATGCTTCGTCGCCTATGCACAATATGTTCATACAATAGCTTTTCATGTCTTTTTCACTATCTAACTCATCCGTTCATTTGGAGAGGGAAATTGTTTAGCACTGTGTAGGTTGTTATCGTTATTATGATGTATCTGTTTTGGACTAAGCCATGTACAATATGTAGTGCAAGGTGGAGCGATGGTCCAAAAGTATTTGATTACATTTTACTCTTACATTTTAGACTTTCTGAAACCCAGCAGGGGATGATTGGAATAATTTGTTGGTACTGTAGAAAAACACACACAAAAACACCACTGCATGTTTGTTGGATTTTCAATGGTAAGTTCATTAGGCTGTTACATGCAGATGTCCTCTTTGACTCAATTTAGGTTGACTTCATCACATGCTCAATCTCAAACACTAGAAATTCACTGCCGTCTGTGTCTGCAGTGTTTTTCTGCCGCACTGAATAATTAAATCGACACGGCGTCTTTTGGAAATGTATAAAACAACTTTTTTTCACTGTCAGTCTTTCCGACTTGGTTTCCCGCTGTGCTGAGTGGGTCGGCTGGTTCTTACTTGAGCTTTACACTGTGTGCCGTTTGAGCACAGGAACATTATCTGCAAAGCTCTTTATGTGCAAGTGTTTTTTTCTCATGTGTTTGAGGAAGCAAGGCCATCTGAATAATGGTTCGATCTGTGCCGTCACGCAGTGTCTTCTGTCTATTCTTGACATTCTTACACAACGTCCTCATTGCTCTCAGACAAATGTTTTAAGTGAATTTGCAGCAGTTGTTTGCTTGTCATTGTATATGGAATTGTTTACGTAAATGTTCAGTAGCTGTCAATAGTAGTCCGCAGCTCAATTCAATTCTTTAAGATATCTTGAAACAATTTCATTTGCTTGACTTCAGCATCTGTTGAATAGCTTTTGCTTTGATCAATAACACAGCAGGTTTGTGGAATCTGCACATTGTGGTTACGTTATTGACATCCATACAAGTGAATTAAAACTAAACAGGTGTTTAAAAGCATCAGTACTTTGTGGTTGGTTGCTACCAGGCTTACTCTACAATACAAATGATAACTACAATGAGAACTGGTACCTTTGTGAGTGTGGCTATGAAATAAAAGACCTATTGTACAATTCTACTAATGCAGAGCAACAACTGAATCTCTTATATTAGATCCAGTGATCAATTTGTGGTTTTGATTCAATTCAGAAATTCCAATAGTCTAGTTTAAACCATGATTTAGACTGTAGATTTAGTTTCCCTCTATTATTGGTTTGATCAACACAAGCATTGATAAATCATTTGATGATTATTGAAATTATCTTTAAATTTTTTCAAATTCTTAATTCAATAGACTGTTTAGCCGAGATGTGTTTAGCAATATTTTGGAGATGTGTGCACGGTTTGTGGATGCCTTAAAGCTTCCTAAACAAATGAATGAAACAACAGTTTGGAAACAGAACCTATTCTTCTTTGATAATTTATCACCAGCCACCACTTTTTCTTAATATGTTTCCTCTAAATACCTAATTGTTGTCACAGGTTGATGGATCACACCTGTAAATGTTGAGATCCTTTTTTAATCTTAGTTGATTGGGGCTATATTATATTACAATGGTGTAATGACAGAGGTCCCAAAATGTCAGATTTTCATTAAGTCTAACCGATGGGAGGAAAGTTACATTTCATATATAACTACATCCCTGTTTGTTGTCGTTATTAATCTTTTTTCTGTCTCTCCCATTTCCATTGAAAAGTTTAAAACTGTGATTCATGTCAACTCAAATTGATCCATCTTTTGTTGAGATAAATGTAAAAAGAGGAAGTTAAATGGTTCTGCCTGGATTACGTGTAAACAAAACAGCAACAGCAGCTGTTGAATGAGACGGTAGCTGGAAGAATCATTAACCCTTCTCAATGTTCTCAGCAGGTAAATCACAGAGCAGCCATAATGAATTCTGGTCGACTAAATCAGTGGCGACCAGCAGGGGTTTGGAGGGGTCTCACCTGCCAGACGAAATTATTGCTGACTTTGCAGTAGTCCCCTGTGGTGAAAAGAAATCCTGCGGGACAGCAGCCTCCCCAAAAAGCTGGTTTAATTCAACCAGCTCCCTGATGAGTCAGATATAAATAGAAACATGCAAATAGATGAAGATGTCAGCTCTCATCTCACAAACCTCACAGAAAAGCACCTGTTTGATACGACTATTATGGCAAGTAGTGATCAGTAATTGAAGGACGTGGACCTCATCATGGTGCTCGTCTTTAATGTCCATCTTATATTTAAGCCTCAACGGAAACTTGAATTTTGAGTAGGCCAACATGTGACCTTTCTGTGTGGAGTTTGTATGTTCTCCCCTTGTTGCGTTGGTTAACTCGGGTCTCCTCCCACAGGTTGATTGGGAAATAGTCCTAGGTATGAGTGTGTGTCAATGGTTGTATGTCTTTGTTTGCCCTGCGACAGACTGGCTTACTGTTCAGGAAACACTGGTTCAGGGTGTCTCCTGGTCTTGTCCGAAGAAGCTGGGATAGGTTTTATTTACAAGACGAGTTTCTGTTGTTCAGTTAAATAATGAAAATCCCTCATCCATGCAAACATGGTGGACACTTAACCTTGTCTGCATCAGTCAGCATGAAGACACTGCTACTAAGTTACGTTTGATCTTATCCCCTCCTTCCCATTGTCATTAATCTTTATTGAGATATAAAAATTAACCTTGGTTCTTGTTTTACTAATATGAGATGAATATAAAACCTCCTAGTTGTAGACTATTAGTCTGAAAAGAAAAATAAAAGGTATTGCTCTTAAAATCAGCTCTTAAAGTATTTATGTATTCAACTCCAGCAAACTAATTTAAAGCATTTTTAAAATTAAACTTTTTCACCTAAGTGTCTGTGTGTGTAGGAGGTAGGTGTGCGTGTGCGTGTGCGTGTGCGTGTGCGTGTGCGTGTGCGTGTGCGTGTGCGTGTGCGTGTGCGTGTGCGTGTGCGTGTGCGTGTGTGTGTGTGTGCGTGTGCGTGTGTGTGTGTGTGCGTGTGCGTGTGCGTGTTCGTGTGCGTGTGCGTGTTCGTGTGCGTGTGTGTGTGTACATGCAAGTGTGTTACTTTGGACCACTGATACCACGGTAAATCCATGAATCATTGATTCACTGCTGCCAGTCTCTCTCTTCACTCACTCCCAACTTCATCCCTCACCATCATTACATCTCACTCCCTTTCTTTGGAGTGTTCCACATTCTCTGCTTATTCTTGACATATTTCTCTATCCGCTCGCTTTCTCTTCTTTCCTTCCTGTCACTTTCCCCCCATTAGCTGAGGGGAGAGGCAGCGGAGGGGAGCATGCTCTCTGAAAGGCTCCATTTGAGTCAGCGCTCTGGGGTCCATTGAAGAGGAGCTGGGGACGGGTCAGAATGAATGTGTTACTTTTTCCACAGTGTCACCGTGGACCGGCAGCTGTGCAAGTGGCAAATCTCTTTTTAGTGAATGTACCTGGTTCTGAGGAGGCTTTAGTCACCTAAATGAGTATTTGGCTTTACTTTAAATAAAACAGTTACAGCTTGATAACTACTAACTATGAATTGATTTATGTAGAGTTATATGTAGTGAAATGCTTCATTTTGGAGATGATCTATCTATCTATCTATCTATCTATCTATCTATCTATCTATCTATCTATCTATCTATCTATCTATCTATCTATCTATCTATCTATCTATCTATCTATCTATCTATCTATCTATCTATCTATCTATCTATCTGTCTGTCTGTCTGTCCGTCCGTCCGTCTGTCTGTCTGTCTGTCTGCAACTGAGAAAATCTGTAATTTACAGTGGATTTATTCCATTTTATACCTCGCCTAGCCGCTTGGTAATGAGAACTGATACAATTTTAAATCCCTTAGGATTGAAAATCAGTAAAGCAGTAGTGGAGGTGAAAGTAAGTAAGTTTTATTTGTAAAATAAGCAAATCATGATCAATGTTGTATGTTGTTGTCCTGGCAGGATGATTTTCTTTATTCTCAGTTTTATCGTGGCACATTCAATGTTTTTCACATTCTGTGTTTAGTTAGTACAAGGTTTTTTAGTAAAGATTGTGTGACATTGTTGTACAAATATAGATCAATATTCCATTGGCCTGTGTTTGCTCGATTCCAATAAATAGCTCTGGCTCCGATGTGGCCACAGTTCTCAGAACCTGCTTAAGTCTGGTTCATGCAGAACGCAGAATGCAGAAAGAATTTTCCCTCACAAGTTCTACTCCTTCAGCTTCATCACAGACTTGACCAGGTCTCAGAGGACACCAGGGGACGTCTGTTCAAGGAGTTGTTTCGATCATTCGATCTTATATTAAGATATTGAAAGACAAAATCTGCTGGGATCTGAATTTCTTATAAACATGTTTTTAAATAGAAAATAGGGGGAGGTATATACAAACATAGTTTTTCAGTTTACTGTGTTTGGATTAGTCTTGATTGTAGTAACTTCAGAAGAAAATCTTTCTAACCCCCCTTTAAAGAAGTATTTTAGGAGTCAATTTTGTATATTAATCGTCTTTTCTGGGGTTATCATGTGAATCAAACCCATTATTAACACAAGTTTTACTTAAAATAAGACATAAACGTATTTAAATGATAGTTTGATTCTTACCATCAACATCTGGCGTAGAGTCATGCCAGGTGAGAACATGACAGACTCGATGGATTCTTCCAAAACTGATCATTTTTAATTATTTAATCATAATATAGAATGTGATAAACATGGTCGTGTATTTGCCAAAACATCAGTCGACTCTGCTGTTTTACTGTTCAGTGTGTGAAAACAGCTCAGTTTAGCTAGCTCCAGTGATTAGCAGCCATTGAACTGATGACGGTCTTGAAAGAATAATAATAATTAAGTAAAAGAAATAACAACTGAGTCAAATCATCCTGCACTATTGTCTCCAGTACAACTGTGGCTCGGTCCATGACACTCTCTCACCCCTGACAAACTGGTGGCCAAAGATGTCTCGTCATGTCACCGCCACTGTTTTCTGTTGGATCCACCTGTTATTGTCATCCTACACACTCCTGCAGTCGTGTTCTAGCTTTCACATATAAACTGCGAGTGTTCGTAAACTAATGTCTCCGTAAAGACATAAGCTGTATGAAAGGAAGTGATGTTGTGTCCTCAGAGAGTGATTGATCGCACAAAATTATGACACAGTGAGCCGCTTCTTTAAAAGATGCTGTAATCCAGCTGTGACAAGTTGATTGACTCAACCGTCAGTGTTTCAGGATTTTGCTTGACAAGCTTTTTTTGATTTACAGTTTATTGAAGCGCAAAAGTTAAGTTCTTAATTGGAAAAATAATACTTTCCAAAGTTTTGACAAGAGTGACAGTAATCGATGACGGAAAGCTCACGCCTGCAGAAAGATGGCAAGCTTTTCTTTTCAAGTCCATTAAGTACAACTATCTCTGCATCACTGTCAGACGTTTTCAAATCATTCCGAAAGATAGATGAGGATTTCTTTTTGCTCACTTAAAGCTCTGTGGAGAAATGTTCTCTTCAGAAGATATATTGTAGATGAAGTCGCTATTGCCAGTGTTGATTTGTTGTAAAGAGCCATCTGGAATTGTTGTCTTTGGGGAAAACATCTGACTTGGCTGAAGAAATTAATAAAAATGAATCAAAAGTTGTTGCTTTTTCAAGAAAACTTTCTTTCCTTCAGTACTTATTCAGATATTTCTTGGGTATTTCGCGAACTATTATGCTCCATCTGGTGGAATAAATAAAGGTTGCCTTTTTTAAATGTTCCCTCTGTTCTCGTAGTAAAAATGATATGTAGCAACTAAGCATACATTTCTCATTTCCTTTTATAATGTACATGACAAGCACTATGCTAGTGTTCCAAAATTCGATCTAGATCAGGGAGTCGTTTGAAGATTCATGGACGAAGGAGAATCTATGAAATTGATGTTTAAAGGTTTTAAATGGTTCGGGAGACGAGTAGAAAAGAGGAATCACAATATGGGAGGGATGAGCTGCTTGGCAGAGGTCAGCACTCTCTTACGAGCTTATATACATTGAAGATTTCTGGCATGTTTTTTTTACAACAACATACCACAAGACCAGGATACAGGAGTTCAACACAAGTTAACATGTAGTATGTTAGCTGTTGTCTACCTGAACAAACACTGCGTTTTCAGAAAGAAAATATTTGAGGATACCATAGTTTTGCTCCTAAAACAACTCAGGATCCAAGACAACTATGACACTATGATTTTAACAGTGTTTAGTCTTAGTAAGTGTATGGAATCAAAACTGTGTTTTTGTTGTTTTCAAAACATAAAACAGCACTATTCTTTGCATAGATAGAAGAAAGGAAACCTATTTAACCAGATCATTATCTTATCTTCAAAAACATGCATGAGATTCAAGATGGAGGAGAAAGACTTAATTGAAAACCAAATCATTCGTTAAAAAATGTTCTTAAATAATGCAGCGGTGCACTCCGAGAATAACTTGTGTCTCTCCATCCATCCCAGCACCTCATCTGTCCATCTCATGAATCTAGATCTGTAGTTACACTCCCTACCTACATCATTGAAAGTGGAAAAGGCTCCATCACACTTGTCTGCTTGCCTGGCACTCCTGCAATGGGAAAGCGGAACATCAATGCGCTCGCCCTGCTCGTTTCAATTTAATTGAGATCTCCACTTAGGACACATGGACATCAATATTACATTATATATATTCATATTCTGGGGCCAGCACTAAATGTTTTTAATATTCACAGTGTAAATTATTGAAACTCTGTTCTGATCATTCTGCTGAAATGTTTTGAGTCCCTGATGATCGGTGGGTGATGGAACTTTAATGGTGCTCACTGACCAATCCTGTTCAAATGGGACACTTCTGTTGGAAGTCTGCCAGATGTGGCTGACTGCCACGAGCTGGAGCGCTGATTGTCTTCAGACATGAGGAGGTGTTACTGTGTGTATCAGGTCACTCCTCTTTCACGTTTCTTCCATCTGCTTTTGATGTCCCAGAGCGTGTCAGATGCACAAAATATCCCCACCTCAAAAAGAAAAACCCTCATCTGATGTTCCAGTGAGCAAAGACGAGTCCATGGCGATAAAGTTGGTGTTTCAAGTGACTGCTCCCGGCAATTTGGGGGGGAAAGGCAGTTGCACAGTGCCGAATGTCGTTGCCTGCGGCCACACACGCACACACACTCACACACACACACACACACACACTCGGGCGTGAGCACATGGTGGAGGAAGATGGATCGGAGTACAGAGTGTAAGTGACATGTTAATTTCTCCTGCGTCACTCACAGCCGTTTTGTCTGCGATGAAAGTAAAAACGAGATGCAGCCATCAAACCCACTCTCTTCTTTTTCTCATTTCATCCTTCTTCCTCTCTCGTTTTGCTCCACTCACCGGCACGGTTTCATCTCCTTATCTGCCAGTAATGTTTGCAAATGTGTGACTGCAGCCATCCGACACACTTGGTTTGTGTCAGGGATTAAACTGTAGCGTTTTCGAATTGGAGCAAAACACTTTGTTTTGGACTTTTTTTCTATGTCTTGATGGAGGAGCAGACTTTCTTCTGTGTCAGCAACCTGCAAACTTTCCCAGAGATTTTTTTATTTTTATTTTAGGCACTAACACAACAATATGATTAGTTTGAGAGGAGCCAAGGACCCAACCATTGCCCATTCTGAATGAGGTCAAAGAGTGAATATAGAAGTGCCAACCAAAATTTGAGCCCTGCTCATTTGGTACATGATGGTGCCCCCCCTGTTTTCATTATGTCCTGGCATTAGAAGGCCAATATAAGGTGCAGGAGTTCAAGCTAATGTGACCGTCATCCTTGTTTCAAATGCAGACACAACCTAACCTGACTTTGGTTGTTACTGTACGCTTTAGCATTTGAGGACGATTCTTTGCTGTTGAACATGTGGCTGTCAAACAACGGTTCTGCATACTGAGTACCATCAGCTGGCAGTGAACTGTAAGATGGGGCACAGCTGCAAGGAGAGAGGTGTGAAGTAGCACAGTGGAGGGGGAAACAGACTTCGGCCTGTAGAGTGGAAGCCTCCCTCTGGATCATTATGATTTAATCAGGAGTCGGGCTTTAAGGGAAAAAAAAACACTAAAGGAAGAAGAAAAAACTGTTATCCCTTGCCAGGATCTGTGTTTGCTCCTGACAGCACAACTACTGACTGTTTCTGTGTTTCAATATAGCAACTAAAATCCTCATAAATTCCGGGTCATGTGACGCTTGTCTGTTTTTGTGTCGTCAGGCAGCCCTGGTACTACGGCTGGGGCTTTAACCTGCCGCGGGGTCAAGCGCTGCTGGACAAGTGGAACCAGATCCCAGACAACACAGACATCCTGGTCACTCACTGCCCCCCACTGGGTGAGTCACACACTGCAGACATGCATCTTTATGTGTTTACATGACGCACAAATAAATCATCTCTGTCTGTGCACACATGAGGTTCAGAGCACTAATCTTGTTGTTAGTGCACACATCAATAACACTAATAAACGCCCAGTGACACACAATGTCCAAAAACATAAAGCACAGGTGATTCGTAAACATGTGTTTGATCAAATTCGACACATTCTCTCTGTTCACTCAAATGTTATAGATTATTCTTAGCTGAGACTGGTAGACGCCATGACAGTGAACGGTGGAACCCACTCTTCTCTAAGTGTGTCGGAACTTTTTCTTGTCTGATTCAACCTTCAGTTTCTCTTGCACACACACTTTCACAGCTCATCTCCCGACACAGATGTGTCATTCATGAAAATATGTGTGATTGATTCCTGCGCCATCATCTTCCACCGTTTATTTTCTGTTTAGCTCAGTCAGGCGTCCCCAGCGTTTCTCCTTGTGATGCTGCTAGCATATAGAGCTAAAGACATCAAGCTATCAAAGCATGAAACTCACAGACGCCAACTGAGACACACATATTGACCATTGCAAATGTATAATTATTGAAAAAGTAAATTGAAGATCTTTCACTGAAGTGTACATGAAACGACACATCAGCATGAAGAAAACATGTCTTCATACAGGTTTTTATTTTCCCAACAATGTTGCTGTGAGTAACACCTGTCACATGACTTCTTCATCAGTGGACCTCCACAAAGCTGCACAAGACAATAAAGAAGCTTACTGGTCACAATTATTGTTTGTAAATACATGGTTTGTGTCAGCATATCCATGGCTGTCTCTGAGTGAGCCCTGATTGGCTGCCGACCTAGTTGTAGTTATGTGGCAAAGAAAGAAGATGAAGAATAAAAGTTGCGATTGCAAAGGTGTTGGCAGGTGGTAAAGAAAGAAGAGTTAAAGTGTTCTTGAGAGGGGAGTTTGAAAAGACACTAACACAGACAAACTCTTTAACAACTCAGCACCACTTCAACATGTTTCATCCTGTAAGTGTTTTGGAGGACAAAGATGTGTGTGTGAGTTTTTTATGGCATCAGAGATCCATTAGCTGCTTCTGTTGTTTTAAGAGTTTAAGTGACACTGCAAGTGGACGACTGTCACAGGGGAAAAAGTTGAAAGCCAGCAGCAAAAATATGCAGAAAATCCAAAAATGCTCTTTTATAACAACCCTTTAAATCACAGCAGCATGACAGTTTGAAACAGCTTCAAACCAAAACATAAACTTAGTTAACTATTACTAGTTCTACTATTGGTTTTATATTTATACGACTATACATAGCTATATATATATATATATATATATATATATATATATATATATATATATATATATATATATATATATATATATACTGTATATAGCTATGTATAGTAACAGTTTATTTTCGTGTCCAAACAAGAAGATGCCGTCTCGCTTGCAGTTAGTAAAAAACTGCAGCAAGAATTTTCTGAACTGCTCTAGTAGAAGAACTCACATTTCCCCGATCCTTAAAACTCTGCATTGGCTGCCAGTTGCTTTCAAAATTCTGGTTCTTACTTTCAGATCTATTCATGGTCAAGCTCCTCCTTACATCAGTGATCTTATCCAGCCTTACACCCCAGCTTGGGCTCTAAGGTCTGTGGATCAGAATCTACTGATGGTTCTGTGCACATTCTTCAGGACCAGAGGAGAGAAATCCTTCCATGCTAAGCTTTGGAACAATCTTCCTCTCCCTCTGCGTTTGATGGATCTACTGACTCCTTAAAGAAACATCTTAAGACATTCTTATTTGTGGAGGCTTTTCTTGGATTTTCTGGGACTCCTATGTTCGTCTTATGTTTTAGCTTTTTAGAGTTTTTAAATTTGTAGATATTCTTAAATGTGTATTGCTTTTGATTGTTCAAGTGCTTTGTGACCCTGGTCTAGAAACCCGCTTTACAAATAACAAATTACTCACTTACTGACATACTTACTATATATATAAATATATATGCTCTTTTTTAAGCTCAAATTTGCATGGTGAACATTCTTAAAATATCTTCCGACACACTCTAAATGTTTTTAAATTTTGTTTTTAATTTCACCAGGATTCCTGGACTGGGTCCCAAAGAAGATGCAGCGTGTGGGCTGTATGGAGCTTCTCAACACGGTCCAGAGGAGAGTCCAGCCGAAACTACACGTGTTCGGACACATCCATGAAGGTGCATGAGGGTTAATAAGTTATCTACTTAGAATAGAGAGGAGAAGACATGGCAGTTATGTATGTAAACCAATACAGTTACATTTGATTCATTATTTTTAAAAGAAATATGTAAGGCATGAAAGAGTCAAATCAAAAGACATTTGATGTACGAAATCAAAGGTTTAAGGCCAAACATTACAAGCAGTTTTGTGTGCTACTAACTACAATTATATATTCATTGTTATGCTTCCAAAACCTTGGTTTTAATCATGAATCAAAATTTAAATTATTTCAATCAAAGTCAATATTTGGGTCAAATCAAAAAAGAAAGAAAGAAAACAAGGGGGTTAAAAAATTCCTGAATGGAGTTCTAAAATAACTCTTATTTTACAATAATCAACAATGTAACAAGTTACTTTTTCTATTCATGGCTCTGATCAACTACAGAATAAACCATGCACATGAAAGTTAGTCATTTGAAGAGCAAAATTACTTTGTTCACTGTTCTGAACAACATCCTCTTTTAATTTAGAAGGTTTAGACATTCCTGCCAGCGTCATCGTTCACACACTTGCCTATTTCCACACAAAATAAAGTTTCTTTAATTGAGCAGAACAAACCATCCAAACATTAATTTACCTGGGGAACATAAGTCTGCAGATAGATTAATGTTTCTACACACACAGGCATCACAGGAGGGAGAAGACATGTAACAAGGGAGATCCAGTCGAGATAATTTAAACTCCGGACCCCCGCTGTGTTTCATCAGTTTTTCCTGGTGAGCAGAAAAATTTAACTCCACAGTGTGTGACAGAATCATCGATTACCGAAACAAGATTGCAACTTGAATGGTGAAGCTCTTTTCTACGTGATACTGTTAAAGTTCCTCTTTAAAAGTTGTGCTGAGATTACATATTTGTAAGGTAGTTAGTCATCTTGTCTCTGCTTAAAGTTCTCAACCAATTTTAAGCCTCCGACAAACTGTCTCTAAAATACCCCCTTTGTGCCCTTTTCTCTTGAACTGATGGAGTTCTCCTTCCCCGTAATTAGTAATTTGGATGATGGTCTAATAACTTCAAAGAGGTCATTAGTCACATTATCATTTTCAAGCTTTTTTTGCCAAGCAGTTTAAGGGTCTATCAAAAATCCAGATCAGGCAGACGCACACACTCCACGTACATATATGCTACAGTATTGCCTATATGAATAGGCATTTATATGGTTGACCACTGGGACTTTTAAATACTTTTAATGACAACAGTTTGACTTGATGGTGAACTTATCTCTGGTCACTCTGCAGGCTATGGCATGATGACCGATGGCACCACCACTTTCGTCAATGCCTCAGCCTGCACCGTCAACTTCCTGCCAATGAACGCACCCATTGTCTTCGACCTGCCCAACCCCCGGACCACATGACTAGAGGAGGCCGGCCTTAAAATATCAACTCCGGCTGATCCAGAAAAAAGGGCCAAGAAAGCGAGGTGAGGTCACAGACCACAGGTTTACTTGTAAATATTCCAATGAGCTGGTGTTGACTCAGCCAAGGTCATGTCATGTGGCTCGTCACTGCAGTTTTTCTGCATCGATGTCGTTACTTGAAGACTAGAGGAGCCAGCAGAAAATAAGTTTTATTCCTGTGCTCTTCTACTGCAAAGACAATCTGACTGCGGCTCTCTGGAGAACTGCCGTTGTCTTCAGACCCACAAGAGAAAATCTTCTCAGCCTCATCTGGATCAGAAATGAAGATCGCTGCAACCTGGAGACTTTTATCCTGAGCAGGACAAAGACAAAACTCTAACTGAATGTAACACGCCCACAGATGAAGGATCGTCTCCAGAGGTGGAGTGTACGTTTCAAGAAGGAAGATCTTCGTATTACTGTTTGTAAATGTTCTGTCAATGTTATTTAATAATGTGTTTTCTCCAACGTTTTTAGGTTGTTAAGATGTTACTATAAAAATGCAGTTTTGTCCAAAAATAATTATTTTAAGTTGAGTTTCTCAGTGATGTAAACTGTTGTTTTTTTTCTGTAAAGTTTTGTAATCGACTATTTCAATTCATAACAAGAATGAAAATGGAAATGTCAGCTTCAAGTCAAAAGTGATGTAGAAAAATAAGTTTTAAAATTAGACAGAATTTGGAAAATATTACTACAGTGGCTCGCTTGTTAGCAGTGGGTCAACCTCAGTCTCTCCTGGATGACCGAGCTACTTAATTTCAGATGTATCTGCAATTATGTCCTCCTGAAAGATCTGCACCACAGCTTTGTCTTTTGGCTTAGTTCTTTCTTCATCACGATAGACCGAGACTGAAGGCGCTACTCTGACCCTTCTGCCAATTAAAGAAAACGTTCTGGACAGGACATTCCTCCCTTTCACAACTGAGAACCATTGTTTTGAATTTAGGAGGAGCTAATCCTCATCGCCTACTGCATAAAGAAGAAAAGGAGCACATGTGCAAACAGTTATGTTCCACTCCTCAGAAATGCTAAACACTACAAATATCATTATGACCAGTGTTGTGCATTTTGAAAATATTTCTTACATATTTATACAAAAGTCAACGGAGGGAGAGGTCAGGAGTTTGTGAATCAATGGTGAGGTTTGTGTAGGTTTGTTCATTTTTCTTGTTGGATACAGAATCAAACATATTCCAGAAGCCAACCACTTCTCAGAGAACAGGGGTTACACGCATCGTCAAAGAGCCAGGTTTATCACTCTACTTCAAAGCCCTTTTTCTTTTGTAGAAAAAAAGTGATCAAGTTTGGCAGCGAGGGTTTGATGTGGGGTGTAATTAACTGTCGTTCCAAGACGAGGGAGTGTTCAGCCTCGTTATTTAGTCTCACAAGCAAATAGCTTCAAGAGAACAACAGTAAATTTAAAAAAAAAAGAATGATGGTGGGAAGTTTCATCTTTTTTCTCACTTTGATGCTCTACTGCTTTTTGTTTTTATTTTTGCAGGGAGAAAAAAAAACAACTTTATTTAACAACGCATGCTTTTGAGCCGCTCTAATGACGACTTCTTTGACAATCTGTGTGAGAGATATTCCATGTCTGAAAAAAATGATTGACCGTTTTTCTTTTTTAATGTCTTTCTTCTGAATCTCCTGTTTCAACTTGGAGGTAACTTTGGATGGAACCGAGTGGATTTAAGGAAAAGTCCTGTAAAGTTTTTAATTCTGCTGGTTCCGAGAGATGATTCACAGATGGAATAAACTTATCTGTGACCGACTGATCCAATTTCTTTATTCCTGCTCCTCTTTCATGCCTCCCGTCCTTCCCATAGCTCAACTTTCTTCATCTTTTGTTTCAATCAGTCGTTTCTGTGTCTCATATCAATTATAGAGTTAATTTCCAGCAGATTCTGGTTCCGCAGGTCCTCTACACCTCGAAACATTCTAATGAGAACCCTTGTTCAAATAATTACATTAGTAATCCTGAGGGAGCCCTAATTTATTCACAGTCGGATTTCTACTTTTCCATTAATGCAACCGGCCTTTATACACTAGTCCTGATTTCTTCACACTCTCTGTCGTGCCGTCGCTCCAACCTAGAGCGTAGATAACTATTTCTCGGTGCCTCTCCACGTCTTGCTCAGTCTGCTGTTTCCTTTCATATTCTCTAAAACTCCTCATGCTCCATCTCACGTCAGATTAACAGAAATAGGTCAAATAAAAGTCAACACTTGAGTCAACACTGTCAATGTCCTTTTTGTGTCCTGATGAATAAGTGCAGACCCCCACAGACTGCCTGATCAGCCTTCCTACAATTAGTTTGAAGTCCCCTAAAGGAATAAAGCTGGACAGCATTAGCCTCTGTTGTAGTATTTTCCAGGTTGCAAGCACAGGAGAACGCCGTTTGTCAAGTTCGGACTGACGGGATGGCAAACGAGATAAAATCCAGGGACCGAGGCTGCGATTGGACTGTTTCCGTGTCAAATATGTGGACAATTAGGAGGGGAACATTCCAATGATGGAATCTAGATAAAAAGCTACCAAAAAGTGGTTCTGCGCATGAAAAGTGAAGATCAGTTTGTGAGAGAGTACAATGTACAGTGATATGTTAGGGGTTTACAACCAGTTACAAATCTCAAAGCCCCATGATACGCGGCATCCAGCAGTTTCAGGGAGTGAGCAGAGGCATTCATATACACAAAATCACCAAAATCCAGGAGTGGCAAGAAAGTGGCTGCGACAATACGTGTTCTGGCTTTAAAAGAGAAACAGGCTCTATTTCTGAAGAAAAAACACAGCTTTAATTTCAGTTTCTTCAGTAACTGATCAACATGACAGTTAAAAGAAAGGCGATCATGTACTGCCTAGATACTGTGAATTTCTCTATGGAGATTAAAAAAAAAATCGATCTATCTCTAGAACAACGGTAAATTAAAAAAAAAAGAATGATGGTGGGAAGTTTCATCCTTTTTCTCACTTTGATGCTCCACTGCTTTTTGTTTTTATTTTTGCAGGGAGAAAAAAAAACGACTTTATTTAACAACGCATGCTTTTGAGCCGCTCTAATGACGACTTCTTTGACAATCTGTGTGAGAAATATTCCATGTCTGAAAAAAATGATTGACCGTTTTTCTTTTTTAATGTCTTTCTTCTGAATCTCCTGTTTCAACTTGGAGGTAACTTTGGATGGAACCGAGTGGATTTAAGGAAAAGTCCTTTAAAGTAAAGTTTTTGATTCTGCTGGTTCCGAGAGATGATTCAAATAATTACATTAGCAATTTTTTCAGTAACTGATCAACATGACAGTTGAAAGAAAGGCGATCATGTACTGCCTAGATACTGTGAATTTGTCTACGGAGATAAAAAAAAAAATCCATCTATCTCTATTTATAAGTGGCCATAAAATAATGGGACGCTACCTAACCTTAATCACGTGCAATATTCTGTGATGAATGTGCAATCTGACTCGAAGAGTCATAAAGGGTTATTGGTCCAAGATCACTGATAGCATCCTAGAGACTTTTCCAGCTACTGGAGAAACCAGAGACACACACACACTGAGAGACAAACATCTTATATAATGAGAATGGAAAACATCTTGTGAAATCGCCTTGGCCGAGTGTCCAGACATCGTCACTCCGAGGAGTGTCCGGAGGGCGGACCCCCCTGTGCACTGTATAAAGTCAATTGGTGCTGTGAAACTATGATGATGATGATAATACTGATGCTGTGACATCGGAAGGATTGCTTGTGAATTACCTGCTGGGCTTCGACCCACAGTTAATAAAATCCATCAACCCGTTGACCTGGTCTGGGTTCACTAATTTCCAGTCGACAACCTCTTGTTTCCTTCTTCAATAACTGTATGTTTAAGCACGAATGACAAATAAATGACCTTGAACCTTGTTAACTGTTTAGTATAACAACAGCCGACTTAATAAATCATGAATCTATTGGGTGATTGTGTCGGGTCGTGGGGACATCAGTTAAGCTGAAGGAGTCCAGACTGTCTCTAACTCTCGTAATGTTTTCAGGTCAACTGAGAAACATACCCTGCTCTCTCTTCTGTGTGAAGCTGGATGAAGGAGACAAGCAAGATTCCCTTCACTGTGTTGTAAATAAACTTGTAAGAGAGCAATGAAAAACATGTCCGCGGGACTCAAAACATGATTTTAGTCTAACAGCTCCTGTTGGAAACTGTTGGAAACGTCAGCTCTTCGGTTTGAGTGTGGACAGTTTTGCGTGTCCTTGAGTGTGATCCGAGGGTTTGGAAGACGTCACTCTCCGCTGGGTAGCTAATTGTTTCCATCGATTTGCGGCGGAAGACTCGTCTTCACTAAATTGTCCCGCAGTTAAACGACAAGGACAATAAAATTCTGAGTGTCGAGGTCTCTGTTCTCTGGGGCCGAAATGTCAGTCGGCTCTTGTCCCAACATAATTGAACAATTAGAGGCTGTAAATTGGCTGTCAGACAGACAGGTGTGTAAGTGTGTGTGTGCATGCTTGCATGTGTTTGATGCTCGTCAGTGTCATAGATTTCCAGTCTAACTCAGCTCCAGCTGACATTTTCATTGCAGTGACACAATGTCCGCAGAGTCGTCGATAATTCTTTAAGTTGCAGTTAAACTTTGAGTGTTTGACATCAGCATTATGGTGAAATGTGGAGATGTGTGATTCAAAGGTGAATTTAACATCCAGTGTATGTCTTGAGTAGCTAATAAATTGTCATATGAAGATTTAAAAAGACAAAGAAGTACAAATTACTCGGCAGGGGATGTTGGATGATAACAATGCTATATTCGAGCTCGGAGAGAGAATTCCCAAACTAAGAACCTCGCCCACACCGAGCTTAAAGAAGACTTACAGTGGGGGGTGTCTGTGTTCCTTTTACATCAGTGGAACAGATGAAAGTGCACAAATGTCTCGCCATGGGAGATTGTGGTGGTGCCCCAGAGAGTTGAGGCTGGGTCCCTGCTTGGCTGAGAAGCTTGAACCAAACAAGATAAAAAATGTAATCTATATACGGACGTTCTCCTTCAGGATCATGTTGTATCCCCTTACATTTGAGCTTCATCATTATAGTTCTACTTGAACAGTTCTGACATAAAACCAACGTGATATTTGCATCAACAATTTATTATTATCTTAAACTTTGACATGCCTTTATTCGGAAACGTGTTTTCTGTTCCCCTCTGAATAACTTTACGACAGAGCGTTAATTACTGGTCGCTGGTGTCTTATTGACGATGTACTTTGTTTCTATGTTTCATACGTTAATGTAACTGCACATTGTCCTTTTAAATAAACTTAAATACGCTATATACACCAATATACATTCGTTCTTAGTTCTCTGTATTTATGCAGACGTAAAAGCATGGCCTTATGAATCGAAATTTTTAATGTAAGAGATGTCAAGTTTTCTGTTGGAACTGGTGTTTGTGTCTAGGTGAAATTAGTGGTGTATTCTGTTAATAAATCGCTTATCTTGCATTTATTATTCACGTACATATGTGGACTTAGCTCTGACTCATTAGACACAATATCAACTTCTGCTGGGACTCCCTGGTAACTGATGACTTGTTGTCACACTTGGAACTCAAAAGTAAAAAGGAAACTGTCAGTGAAGCAGTCGCAGGGTGATGTGGAGAAGGGGGGATGATGTGGGAACCCCGGAGAGAGCAACCCAGCGTGTACAGCTGACTAACTCAGTCAATAATTAGCTGCAACCATAAATTAGATTTTGATTAGAATAATTAAAGTAAACAAATCAGACTAAGTGGAAATGTAGAGAAATGTAGATTGATGGTCTCATTTGTGATTATGGAGTGAAACCCCACGTGTGTCATTTACGCCTCGAAAACACTAAGAGGAAGAAAAGTCATATCGAACATATAGTGTTTTTTTCAACCTTTTTCAGTCAAGGCACAAATTTTAAATCACGAGGCACACCATATTTAGTCTTTATTGCCATGTGTCTTTCTGCTGATAAATAATAATTATTAATATTATTGGTATTTAATAATTAGTTCAAGCTGAATTTGACGCACATTAATCCCAAAATAAACAAGCAAAAAAAACTTTTTCTTAATTTTCTTGCTTTTTTCGGGCTACTATGTTGTCACGGTGTTGACTGAACATGTTTACCTGTCTAAATTTGCATGTATCTTTAAATGTGTTTTTTTCACAAGTGCTTTGTGACCCTTGTCTTTGAAAGGTGCTTTACAAATAATTATTACTTACCTACTTATTTATATTATCAGTAGTCCATATTTAAAAAGTACTTCTATAACAAATACCACAATAACCATAAATGCAACATTTGAAGCTAGGGTTGTAACAGGAACCCTATTTGGTACTATCACTTCTATCTTTTCCAGCGCACAGCAACACCATTTTGCCTGCCTCATCCTTGGACTGGCTAAGAGATACTGATCTGGCAACTATATCTTGTCTGGAAATAAAATTGTATATTAGATGGCTACATTAATCAGCCTTTGAACATCTGGGTTCATTCTACATAAAAAAACATCTAAACAAACTTATCAAAGATAAGAAAAAGAGTCAGAAATAAATTGATTTCAATTTGCTGTTTTATTTTTCCTTGATTCCAAATGGACGAGAAACAGAATTTTCTGCATCAAATTGAGTAAATATACAGTATACTGAAGATTTGTTTCAATCTTTATTTTCTGAGTAACATATTAGTCGTCCCACATTCAATCACAAATCTGAGATTGTTTAGTCACAAGATTTCCACCAACCACCTCATTAACAATCTACCTGGGCACCAAAGTTGGCATGGAATCTGAACGATCAGAAAAAAAACGTATCTTTGGCTGCCAGCTTGAAAACTCTTCTGTTTGATCTCTCAACAATTCAATAGAATTATTAAAACAGTTTTGGGAGAATATGGGAGAGAGATGCATCAGACTCTGAGAGAGAGAAACAAACACACCCATAAAAGTTGGAAGCGACTGTTGTTTTATGGCATAAACATCAAACAAAGTTGTGAATTAATTATGGAAAAAAGCTCTGCCCCATCCTCACATATTGCCTCTCTGTTGAAGTCAAACTCAGAAGTTTAATCCTGTTGAAATGGACTGATTTGAAACCAAAGAGGCATAACTTGATGTAGAGACATTGTGAAGCTAATGGCTGTCACTGAAACATATGGCCAGTGACTGAGCAGCTAAGGGGTGGCCATATGCAATCATCTAATTAAGTTTATGGGCTTCAAAATCTGTCTGTGGTGACGGTCTCGTTTGCAAGGCTTGTCGTCGCTGATGTTGAATAGATATAAATTTAACAATCTGCTGAGATTGGTCCCTCGAGTCCACGCTGATAAGATTTACCAGCATATTTATGTGTCATTGGAAAATCTCAGTCTCCTGTCAATCATAACTACACATTTTTGATAGAGTTTCACTAATGTGGATCCTTTGCCTGTTGTCTGTGGATAGACAGTCGAAATAAACCAGCCCCATGACTGGACAACAGAAGTGATCCACCTGATCGAAAGAGTAAAAAATGAAGCTGACCAAATTGCGCTGTTGAAAGAGAACTTAAAAAAAAATTCATGAAAGCTCAGTCGAACTTGGCTGCAGTCTGAATCATAGCTAAAAATAAATACTTCTACTAGATCCAACAATGGGATTTTCTGGGCTTTCTTTGAGACAAAATGCTCATGTTGTCTCAAATTAAAGGTATACTTATGATGAAGATAACAGGCCATTTTTAAGATTGAATAGTGTTGTCGTGATTGAAAATGACTCTCGGACAGTTACAGAAATGTTATACAGTCACTGTTTAGATGAATCCATCTGAAATACTAAATCTTAATATCTTCTAATTTTGTTGAAGGAGTTTGTAACCCCCCAAGGCATTGACGGGGTCCAGTTTCGTGGCAACAGGACTGGGTCACTGCTTTCTGTACTGTAGACGACATAGTCCTGTTTGCTTCATGACCATCAGCTCTTGCTGATGTTGAATACAACCAAGTGTGAAGGGGCAGGGATGGAAAATCAACACCCTAAAGTTTCAGTCGAGTGTTCTCAGTCAGAGTAAGGTGAGGAACCTCTGTGGGTTAGGGATGTGACCCTACCCAAGTGATAAAGAGGAATGACGTGGGGATCACCAGGATGGATGGTTTAGCTGGAAAAGAAAAACACCAAGCATACCTGCTGCCCACACAGATAAGTTGACTGAAGACAAGATGAGACAAAGTATCAATTCCACAGCAGTGTTGACCAGCTGCCTTCTGGTTCAACCTGCTGACATATGAAGGCTACAGAAGTAATTTAGGTTGTCCTATTGAAGTGAAGTTTGGCAGGAAGCATCAATGAGTTGATGCAGAGAAAAATGTGAAAGCTCAGTCCTTTCAGCCTTCCACTGCAGCAAGTCATCGCTCCTGCATACCTGTGTGGTATGGCTATACTGCAACACAGAGCAAGAACTGAAAACTCTGTTTATGGTTATTGCTCCTGATGATAAGGTTCCAGGGTTGAGTCAGTACTTGGGTGACTTGACTGAGAAAAATCTCTGGATTTAGTGAAATGTTATCACAGCATGATCTGGAGCTTTGTGTCTTCTCATCTGGACTATTGCAACAGTTTGTTTTCATGTCTTAACAAGAAGGAGCTGTCTCACCTGAAGTTGATACAGAACTCTGCAGCGAGAATTCAGACCCGCTCAATTAGAAAAACTTACATTTCTCAGATTCTTAAATCTCTTCACTGGCTGCCAGTTTCTTTCAGGATCAACTTTAAAATTCTGGTTCTTACTTTCAGATCTATTCATGGTCAGGCTCCTCCTTACATCACTGATCTGATCCAGCCTTACTCCCCAGCTCGGTCTCCGAGGTCTGTGGATCAGAAACTACTGATGGCCTCGCACACAGTTCAGAACCAGAGGAGAGAAATCCTTCCAGGCTGTTGCTCCGAAGCTTTGGAACCATCTTCATCTCTCTTTGCGCTTGATGGAGTCTACTGACTCCTTTAAGAAACATCTTAAGTCACTTTTATTTGTTCAGGCTTTTCCTTGATTTTCTGGAAATAATGTTGTGTTATCAGTTTTATCTTGCCCTTTAAAGTTTATACTTTATTGAATATTGTTTTGATTGTTTAAGCGCTTTGTGACCCTGGTCTGGAAAAGCACTATATAAATAAAAATGACTTAATTAAAATGACTTATTGTTTAAGCACTTTGTGACCCTGGTGTGGAATAGCGCTCTACAAATAAATAAATTACCTACTATACCTCTGTGTAGCTGGTCGTAGGTAGAATCGGACAATAAAATACGCTGTCAGATTACTTTGCTGTTATTACGACCAGAAGAACAGAAACAGATTGAAATATCAGGGGGAAACTGCCTTTAATTCACTTCAGCTGAAGCAGAAAAGAACCTGCTGGGTGTGCTGTTTGCACACAAGGTACGGTACTTGTGTGTTTGTTTTATTCATTATGTTTACATGTCACCATCTGGCCCTTGTCCTCGTATCAGCTCCTGAAGGCAAAGACCCAAATAGGCTCTAAGTGACACGTCAGGATGCGAATGGCAGCAGGAACACTCAGAATTAAAATGTTTGCCCAGAAAAATCAGCTCCTTGGTTCATCCATTAATCAGGACTAATTTGTACAGAGACACGAGTGGCGCGTTTGACTATTCTCGAGTCACTCTGGGATGGTTTCCATGGTAACCACAAGAAGATGTGACTCACTTTCAGTCTTTATTGCGACGAGAAAGACAAAGCAAAAGAATGAGAAAGATGTTTGAAATGTGAATGGTCGCTTGTGTTGGTTTCCAATTATCTTATCTAGTCCAGGAGCTGCCAGGACTGGAAGATCGTTTTTTCAACTTCCGTGATAGATTCACAGGGATAATGACCCGACACAGTTTAGTCATTGACTTGATTCTGACTTCAGTCCAGCTTTAAAAACAACTTCTTCTGTCTATTGCATGAGTATGAGAGTGAAAGTCGCAACTATCTGATAGATGTTGGAGATGAAAAACAATCACTTTCCTCAGTATGAAGAGATGTAGAAGTCAAGTTGCCTGTATTTGCTCATTCCACTGCCTTTTTGTTTTAATGCTAGCTTGAAACCCCAGAAAATGTCTATGAAGAAAAGAGGTCACGTTTCAATGATGAGTAGTGTACAAATCACAGACAAATGGGTTTGCGGGAAGAAAACTGAGCAATGAAACCAATTAAAACCAGTGGAAATGAACCTGTCACTCAGAATCCTCCAGAGCTGCATCACAAAAGTTAAGCGACAGTTATGGAGTAACTGTGACTGCAGGGTCTCATGTTTAAAAGTCAATTAGCTCTTTTAATTCTGAGGTGAAGCTGATCAGAGTAATTCTAGCAAGCTCCCAACTTCCTACAGTTAGGAACTTTGGGTATACAAAAAAACTGTAGCTTCACGGTCGGATTGGAGATTGTGGAAAAGAGGTGAAGAAACGTGTTCAATCTGGGTAGAATGGCTGGAGAAAAGTGTCAGGGGTAATGTGTGATAAAAAGAGTATCATCCCGAATGAAAGGAAATATATACAAGACAGTGGTGAGACCAGCAATGCTTTTTGGTCTAGAGACAGTGGCACTGAGGAAAAGGAGTGACGAAGATTGATAGGATCAGGAATGAGTCAATCAGAGGAACAGCACATGGTAGATGTTTTGTAGATAAGGTCAGAGATGCCAGAATGAGATTGTTTGTCACCCAACATTATGTTGTTCATTCATTAATTACATTTTTACCTATTATTACTTTGGTGCAACTTCTACCTTCAGTAAAACATCTTTGTAGTTAAAAAAAAGAAGTTTGTTTTGGTGTACTCCACTAAGCTGTAGAAATGGGTGGTAACTGATGAATGACTTTGGAGGATAAGCAAATCAGAGTTGGACGATGCTGACTTGTTGATGCAAACCCCAACAGGAAAAGGCAGAAGGCAAGTAAATAACTTTGAAATGTCTGAACAGAGTTGGACAATACAATGCTGTTTTAAATTACACTTAGCAGGAGCTCCTCCATGGTGAAACTCTTACTCACACGAAGAGGCATCGCAGGCACAAAGAGATTACATCTGAATCTAATTTGGAACATTCATAGACCAAAGAGTTGGAAAATCCTGTCCCACCTTCCAATGTCGACCAGCTACAGTCATAGCTGCGGGGCACCTCGCTAGGTCTGGTAGAACAGGAGGGATACTAAATATACCCCCAGTGACTCTTGGGTAATCAAAATCCTCTATCATTGAGAGAAGTCCTCGTCTAATTGCGGCATGATTAGATGAGCTGCCAAGTCGGAGAGAGGCAAGCATGGAGGCTCCCTCAAGTATTGTTACACTGACTTTGTCTATAGAAAGACAAAAAGACGAAGAAGGCAGATGGAGTTGATGTGAGACTGAAGAGAGAAACCCACCTAGAAAGCATGAGAAAATGAGAAAAAAGAAAATCCAGAAAATCAAATTGTTCAATTTTTTTCAAAAGGTATTTGCAAATAATGGAAAAGGAGTATTTGGTCAATAAGAAAATTCATATCAATATAACATTTGTTGGCAATGAAATGAAATGAAATTTTATTTAAAGTGTCATATGCTAACAAGTCATCTCAAGAGACTTTACAGTTTAAGTATGACTATGGAGAAAGGAAAAACAGATCCCAGCAACCCAACGATGAGTAAAGCACAGTGTGGCGGTGGCGAGGAAAAACGTCCTTTTTGAAAGCAGAAACCTTGAGCAGAACCAGACTCGGTGTTGACGGCCCCCTGCTGCAACCGGCTGGGAGGGTGGATGGGGGGGTAGACAGATGGACGGAGAGAAGAGTGAGGGAGCATTAGCACGCGCAAGACCCCCTGCAGTTTGCCTACCGGCCAGCAGTTGGTGTAGAAGATCCCATCCTTCACCTCCTGCATCGGACCTACTCCCACCTGGATAAAGGAAGCGGTTCATTGAGGATCCTGTTCCTGGACTTTTCTAGTGCCTTCAACACTATCCAGCCCACTCTGCTCCAGGACAAATTGACACAGATGCATGTGGACCCTGGTCTGGTCTCCTGGATTACGGATTATTTTACTGATTGACCACAGTATGTCAGGCTGAAGGACATCACGTCTGACACTGAGGTGTGCAGTACAGGAGCACCTCAGGGGACAGTACTGGCCCCTCTGCTCTTCACCATCTACACTTGAGACTTCTGCTCCAACTCAGAGCTGAGTCTCGTCCAGAAGTATTCTGACGACACTGCCATTGTTGGATGCATTAGCGAAGACGAGTATAGGAGTCTAATACGTGACTTTGTGGACTGAAGTGAGAGGAACCACTTGCAGCTGAACACCTCAAAGACCAAGGAGCTGGTCTTGGACTTCGGGAGGTCCAGGACAAAGCCATGTCCAGTGTCCATCAGAGGCGACGAGGTGGAGATAGATGACAACTATAAGTACCTGTGAGGATGGACAGTAAACTGGACGTGTCCTGCAACACAGACCATGTATATAATAAAGTTCAGAGTAGACTGTACTTTCTGAGGAGGCTTCGATCATTTAACATATGCAAGAAGCTCCTCTGCAAGTTCTACCAGTCTGTTCTATGCTGTGGTGTGTTGGGGTGGGAATGTGTCCAAGAGGAGTGTCAACAGGTTGGACAGGTTGATCAGAAAGGCTGACTCTGTGGTTTGCATGAAGCTGGACTCACTGGTGACAGTTGCTGAGAGGAGATCACTGGACAAACTACTGTCCATCATGGATGATGACAGTCATCCTCAGAACACTGTCATCAGTGAGCAGAGAAGCAGAATGAGTGCACGAATGCTCCTTCCCAGATGCAAAACAAATAGACTCAAGGACTCATTCATTCCTCGGGCTATTCAATTGTACAACTCTGAGTTCCGGGGCCGGAGTTTAGTCAAAGTATCATGTTCTGTTCTATGTTACTCTTTGTATCCTTTGTCTGTGTTATTTTTCTTTGATCTATGATCTTTAGACTTGGTGGAGATCCTGGATCAGCAGCAGCTCTGGAGGTGGAGCACCGGGGCTCTGGGAGAGAAGAAAAGTGTGGGTTTAAACTGCACAGGTGATGAATGTAATGCAAATAAGAATGATACACAGCGAGAGAGAGCTGTTGTCTGAAACTCATCCAACAATCTCAGCATATAGCAGCTAAGAAAAAACAAAAAGGGCTGGTTAAGAGCCAGAGTCAGTCCTAACTAGAGGCTTTATCGAAAAGTAAAGTTTTAAGATGACTCTTAAACATAGAGAGGGTGTCTGCCGGTTGGTTCCACAGCAGAGGGGCTTGTAAACTGAAGGCCCTGGTTCCAAATCTAAATTTAGAGATTAGTGGTATAACTAATACATCTGAGTTTAAGGAACAGAATGTCATAGAAGGTTGATAAATTTGGATGTTATCTTTGATATATGTTGGTGCTAGGCCATGTAAAGCTTTAGAGGTTAAGAGACGGATTTTGAATTGTATTCTAAATTCTACTTGAGAGCAAATGTAAAGAAGACAGCACAGGGGAAATGTGTTCGCGCCTCTTAGTCTTAGTCAGGACACAAGGTGCAGAGTTCTGAATGAGCTGAAGAGTTCTGAGAGACTCCTTTGAACATTGTGACAGAAGAGAGTTAAAATAGTCCATCCTGGAGGTAACAAAAGCATGGATGAGTTTCTCCGTAGCATCCAAAGGAAGTCCTTGTCAAAGCAAACACCAAGACTCTTTACAGTGGTGCTAGCAGCAGTGGCAAGTCCATTTTGGAAAGCTAGATAATTAGTTAGGGATTGTCTGAGATGTTGTCGACCAACTAGTAGAACCACAGTTTTGTCTGAGTTCAGTAAAAGGAAGTTTTCGGTCATCCAGGACTTGATATCTGTAATACAGGACTGTAGATGTGTTAGCTGATTTCTTTCATCTGGCTTCATTGACAAGTAGAGTTGGGTATCATCACCATAACAGTGAAAGTTTATAGATTGTCTTCTGATCAAGTCCCCTAGTGGGAGCATATAGATTGTGAATAGGATTGGACCAATAACAGGACCTATGGACACCATAGCTGAGAGGTGCTTGACATGTACATTATGCTTTCTGTCTGATAGATAAGATTTAAACCAGTTTAGAGCAGTTCCATGTATGCCTATATGGTATCTAGTCTCTGTAGAAGAATTCGGTGGTCAAAAGTGATCAGAGGCCATTCGCATGTCGTGACTAACTTATAAAAAGGATGGTCTCTGTGCTGTGGTGTTCCCTAAAACCAGACTGAATCACTTCAAGTTGATCGTTGTCATAGCGATAATCACAGAGATGACTCATAAACACTTTCTCCAGAATCTTTGAAATGAAGACAAGATTAGAGATCGGCCTATAGTTAGTGAGAAGCTCTGGATCAAGAGTGGGCTTTTTAAGCAGAGTTTAATTAATGAAACTTTAAAAATCTGAGGCACATAGCTTGATGTCATTGACAAGTTAATAATATCAAGTATGAAAGTGCCAAGTAAGTGGAACACTTCTTTAAGTAGCCATGTGGGAATAGGATCCAGAAGACATCTTGTGGATTTAGAGAAGGAAACAATCAGAGAAAGTTGTCGAGGACTCACTGGTAAAAAGGAGTCAAAATATGAATCAGGCTTAGTGTCGGTGTCCAGTAAAACTGCATTGACTGTATTAGAAGATTCTAGGAGGTCTTGAATCTTTCCTCTAATAGTTACGATTTTTTCATAAAAGAAAGTTCATGAAATCACTATTACTGAGATGTAGGGGAATGGACTGCTCAACTGAACCTTATGTGTTTCCTGAGTATACCAGGGAACATGACTTCTTCTGTTTACAGTCTTTTGAGTAACTGGTGCAATTAAGTCAAGCGTGTTGTGTAGCGAGCCTGTGAAGCTGTCCACAATGTTATCAATGACATGGTAACTATGTGTAGAGTTTCCTAACACACTGAGACTAGGGATTTTACTGAGAAATGACACTTTCAGACATCTTTTGAGAGTGCTCCTGCTCTGTAGACTTGGGTCATTTAAGATAAAAAAATCAAAAGTTATGAATCGATGGTCAGAAAGAAGTGAATTCTGAGGTGCGACAATAACATTTTTAATTTCAAGTCCGTATGGTAGGACAAGATCAAATTTTCGCTAAAACTAGTTCATATACATCCTGAGAAACCAAATGACTCCAGGATAGAGTTAAACCTGTTAGCTAAGCTATAATGGACCATATCCACATGGATGTTAAAGTCACCAACAATAATCACTTTATCTGATTTAAGCACCAGGCTGGTCAGGAACTCAGGGAACTCAGACAAGAATTCAGAATATGGTCCAGGAGGACGATAGAGTCCAGCAAAGAGAAGTGACTGACCTGATCTCAAGGTAGTATTAGATATGCTATGTATAATACTTTCAAAAGAGTTGAAATCAGATTGTGGTCTAGTAAAGGTTGACAGACATGAGTCTATGATAGCTGCGACTCCACCTCCTCGACCAGAGCATTGAGGAGCATTAAAGTTAGTGTGGCTGGGTGGTGTTGATTAATTTAGAGATACATTATCATCTATAGACAGGCAGGTTTTGGTTGAGTAGAATAAGTCAATTGTTTTATCTGATATGAGTTCATTCGTTAGTGCAGCTTTTGAAGACAGGGATTGGATATTCAACATGGACGCAGTCTCTCCTAATCAGACCAGGTTTTCCCCAGAAAGTTTTCCAGTTGTTTACAAGGCCAACCCCGGGGCATCACATTGATAACCAGTGATTAAATGATAAACAGCGACTAAACATATATATTATTGGCTATATTGGTGGAGGGGGTCCAAAGAACACTACGGAGTCTGACATTGTTTGAGGTATGCATACACCGACTGAACATTAATTTTCTTTTTTTCTTTTTTTTGACCTCCGACCGGTGTAATCGGATGTCATTGCTGCCGACATGAATAACTACCATGCAGTGTGCTTCTTCAGACACAAAATCCGGGTATAAAAAATTTATCAAAAATAAGTTCACTCTGCCTGCACTAGCATGACGTTAAGGGCAGAGAGAAAGGCAACGTTTACACCACCGCAACTTTCAGACTAGGTTTGAATAAAATGTATCTTGCATAACACAAAAGGTGGAAGTCTGTTGAAGCAATTTCAAAATCCCAGATGAAGAGATAACGTGGGTGAGATGGTCTTTTAAAACATTTAGGAGTCATTAGGAGATCATAACGACATACGTGTCAAAGCTCTAACGATTTTACAAATCAGCAGAAGGGGTCGGCCAGAGGGGGCGCCAGCACCAGATTGCTGGATTAACATATAACAGGTCGGTAAACAAAGAAAACAAAGCTTTTGTAAATTAAGGGACCGGGGGGCAGACGGAGGAGCGACGGCAGCAGGGACTCTCAGAGCGACGGCAGAGAGCCAGACCTCCAACCATGCCAACCGGAACACAGCTGCTTAATGCAGTACTGGCACCCCTGATGAAGCAGGGGGAGGGGAGGACAAGAAAAGAGATAAAAAGGAAATAATCAAGAATTTCACAGGACAAGGAAGACCTTAATGAAGGAGAACCAAGTTTGCAGGGGAATTAAAGAAACAAAGGCGTATGAATTGAGTGTTTGTGTGTAGATAGAGATTGGCTGATATCCCTCCGACTGTTCGTTATTACAGTATGATCTCCTCCTTTGTGATTTTAACACAATTCTAATTAGCGCACAATCTTCTACACCGGAGCGGAAGAGTTTGTAGTGGAGGGGGAGGAGACGGGGGATGTTGTCTATATCTATCTTTAATAAATTCTCTTTCATTTGATCTTTTTTTAAATGCATAGCTACCACCACCACCACCCACTGATAGAGCGCACAATGAAAGCAAAGCTAATTGTTTTGCTTGTAAAGAAACAAAACGCAGATATTGAACACTTCTGGCAGAAAAGCTCAGGCGAGATCGAGAGGATACTGTGAACCCAAATATATTAAGCAAATAATTACATACACAAAAAAGTAAAGTTTTTGTTACGACTTTAAAGTCAATGGGCAATGTTGTTATATTTTATGGCTGTGATCTTGTTTTGGGGTTTCTCTGGAAGGATTATCATTTGATGTTTTAAATAATTGGGTTTGACAACTGGAAATGAGAGCTACTTTTGACATAGTTGTTATGTAGAACATTTAAAGAACTGCAATCTTGTTCATTAAAGAATATATATTTAATGAACAAGATTATATTATATATATATATATATATATATATATATATATATATATATATATATATAAGTATATAAATATATATATATATAATTAGTTTTTAGATTTTTAGATGCAAAAGTTAGTAAGCAACAGTCTTCTGCTTTTAAAAGCTAATCAGCTACTTCAGAGACGTCCTGCTTATGAGATGGAAAAATGTCATGAGGGAGATAAAGGGGCGATAAAAAAGAACATTCCCTCCTCTAACAAATGTTTCCTTGTTTATCTTTGATCACATAAGAGCCTGGGTTCATTGGAAGGCAACATAATTGTTGTCAGTTCTGCAGAACTTCATGTTGTACATATCTGAGTTAAGATGTTTGCTCCAACAACTTTATGGAACTTTCTTAATGTTGTATTTAAAAAAAAGAGATGATTTTGCTTAAAAAGAAGTACAGTGTCACAATCACGTTATTCCAGGCAAATATTCTTTCACATCATATACATTCCAAATAACATTGAAACATACAACTTTTGCCCAGGGTGATCCATAAAAGAAAGGTGAGGCTGGAAGGACATGTGTTCTCTACAGAAAGTGGGATGTTTTTTTCTTAATCCAGCCCACACAGCGACACAAGCGTCTGTCTGTCACAGAGATAAAGATGGTCCTGACGCCTGCAGGCCTTCAATTATCCACAGCGATGTTTTAGTGAATTTCCTTCACAACATCAACAGCCTGCTTTAATATGTGGAACACAAGCAGCACAAATCCAGAGTGAATTCCGTCAAGCTTCCCACGCAGTCCCCCAAATCTCCCTGAGTTGTCCCTTCAAAACCACTGAGTGAATCGTACCACAAGCGGCTGTTGCTCTGACTGCGTTGCTTTGGAAGACGTGAAAAACAGATGGTCACACTTCTTCTGTCAATGCACAAGCTTTTCATTTAGATAATAAATAGTCCATAAACAAAAGT
The DNA here is from genome assembly GCF_982586985.1 of Callionymus lyra. NCBI lineage: Eukaryota > Metazoa > Chordata > Actinopteri > Syngnathiformes > Callionymidae > Callionymus > Callionymus lyra. The sequence continues at coordinate 40,137,771 of NC_141820.1, read as the reverse complement.
CTTCTCTAGGCAGAAACCAGACTGTTTAAATAATCAGTATGAAATAGTGTCCTAGTTTTCGAAGACGAAAGGATTCACTGGTTTTGAAAAATTCTTTATTCATTCTATTAGTCAAGACGAACATGAGGAAGAGACCGCCTGTGGAAGAAATTCTACCATGATAGAGAAGCTAAATTATCTTGAGGTCTAATTCTTAGACTTAGGGAAGAGACAAGTATAAATTTAGAGTCATTTTACCTGAGCCTTTAAAATAATCTGTTTCAGCTGACACCAGACAGTAGTTTTCAGGACAAAGCTGCTTAGGGAATTTCTACAAAGCTTTTTAAGGGGGCACTTGGGGACATCAGCTTTTGTTCTAACCTTGTATCTTTTCACACAAACACACACCTGTTATGATGGCTCATAATCAAAGAACAGTCCCCGTCGATCTGCCCTACATCATCGTGTGGTGTAATCCAGTGCGGCAGTTCCCGGTGGAAATGCAGACATTGGCTCTTATTATAGACACCACACCTCCCAATTATCACTGCCATCACCGGTCTGACAACCCTTTACCCCTTTGTGGATTCAGATTTCTACATGCTCCATATACCTGTGACATCTTTCATACACTGGGGGGTCTTCTTGAAGGTGAGTCAGAGGTCGATGCTTGGTGTTAAAATGGTCATCAGTCTTAACTAATTCTTATTCAGGGGTCACTATTGTCCAAATGAAAAATCTTTTTTTTTCAAAACATTACGTTTATTTATGTTCACAAAAGAGGGAACTGCTTTTTCATGGTATAAACACGATGAGAGCAGAAACTGCTCAACATGACAGCATATAATAGAAGGAAGAGAAGTTATTGGGGAAAAAATCAGTAAATATAAACGTTTTCACTCGCAAAAAATGATTGTGTGTTGTATTTAACAGTATGAGCTGACTGTTGACCTTGAAAAACATGATACAGGCTTTTAAAACGCCAATGTTTTTTTTTCCAAGCTCTGTATCCAATTTGTATTTTTTCATAATCCAGTTTCCTCAAAAAAGGGGAAAACATATGTTTATGTCATGTTTACTATACTTTAAGAATTAAAAATACGGATCTCGTTCAGGACGCCAGATGTTGGTAGTAGGGATTTCAGACAGATCTCAAGGTGGATGGTCGATCTGGGGGTAGTGTAGCTTTAACCAGGGAAGGTCCAAAACAATTAGAGCAGAAGCTGACAAAATGACATGCAGCAGTTTTCCACCTACTTGACTTGACTCAGGTCTACCCACCACCTCGTTATGGCAAACCAGATAAAACCAAGTAACCAAAATCATTGTCAAAAAAGAACCAGGAATTAAATCAAAGAATCCAAAAAACAAAGAATCAAGATGGTTAATTGATGAACAAGGGAGTTTAAGAGTTATACCAGGCAGAACTGTTAAACAAGCTGACAACGGTCTGTAGAAAGTGAGGTGTTTAGGAAAGGCAGGATGATTGCCCAAATGCCAGCAGCATGGTTAACACTAAAGATAATCAAAAGGAAACAGAGGACTAAACAGGAAATGCCCTGACAAAATAAGATGGAACAAAAGGAGGACAAAACAGAAATTTAACTAATACGGAATCTTTTTGCTGACATTTTCATGTTTCTATATACCATTTGCCATTCAGACACAGAAGAAAGTAAGTTTCAAGGATTTTTTTAATGATGATGAGCGTTGTGTTGTTTTTGAAATTATGACTATATGGCCTGACTTCTCACAGCCATACAGATGCTGACAAACAGAATCAAATATTATATGGTTGTGAACGTATGAGTGGTTGTCTACTCTGAATTTAATGGCTCCACAATAAAGCGACTCAACTGAGAAAAGAAGCACATGATCAAAGTCAGTTATGTCGAATATATTCAACAATCCTGCATGAAGCTCGACTGCAGCAGAAGCCGAAAAATAAGTTTGGCCCCCAGAAGCACTAATGTGCTCCTCTTTGAAAAGCAAAGTTTCCTCAACTCTAGAGTAGAAAACATACAGTTGCACACAAATACTAACTCAAAATCCATCTTTAATGAGTCTCACAGTGGCTGAGTGGGTGCAGCAGGGGGTTGCTGGTGGAAGATCAGAAAGTGCTGATATTATGGGAGGAAATGTGTTCATCACTGCAAGCAGTCAAACAAAGATGGAACAGTGGAGGCGTTCTGTTCTCACACAAACATGGAGCACATGGAGAACATGTGGATCAAGAGAATCAGACAGGTGGGTTCGACCTTTGACCCCAACGAAGCCTAGTTTATTTCCATCATAACAAGCAACTTTGTTTATGGGTGAGCGACTCATCTGCCGGTATTGCGTTACAGAAATGCTCTGCCGCCCTCTGCTGGATATTTATTAAGATGGCAACCATTTACGGTGATGAAGATGACCCTGAGATCCGAGTTTAGGGGGTACTGTGAACCCAGAGTGCCAAGGAAACGTCTCTAACACATTTCAGTCCCAGATTTTTATGAAATAATACTTTGTAGGGAGTAATTTTCAACCATGTTGGTGGAAACTTCTGTGATCATATTTTTTGGACATGAATCTACTTTTAAAGATGTACATGATATAAATATTCTATTTCAGAGTGCACAGGGCGCCCCGAGCAGTTTCCTTTGGTTGTTGTGTCTTGGGCGACCTTCTCGCGATGATCTGCTGGAACAGCTAGAACCACACCAGCAGGAAAAGATGGGAAAATGTTGTTCAGATCTTTAAATCTCTGATGAAATCGAGTTGCCTGATGATAAACATGACCAGTAAAGACACACAAACGGGTTGCTTGAATAACTTTACTAACAAACCAGCAGGCAAAATAAACATAATACAACACACGACGTCCGCACGAAAGTCTGGCATGTATAAAAATCTAAAAATGTTCACATGGCGTGGATGGGAAGCAAAAAAACTGAAGACTGTGATAGGCTGAACGGTGCGAGGATGAGCGCCCCCTAGCGTGACGTAGTGCCCACTGAAGAGACATTGACAGGTTTCTGTGTGACTACAGGGAGGCGCAGGAGGTTTCCGATGGCAGTTCGAGGTCAAACTTCTCACTATCACAAGGGGGTAGAATAGAGTGTTACATCTTTTTAGCGTCATCTATTGTCACAATGCCGTAGGGTCAGGTGACCAGAAGCGGTCAGCATGATTTGAGTGTGGAAAACAGAGAGGAGTCTTTTGGCAGGAAGTGTGCATTTGTTGTGTTATGGCAGAAGTATGTGTCCTCACAGGGAGAAATCAAAGGTCAGGTCAGACTTGCCCATCTTTTCTCTGTAAACTGTGTCAAACTTGTCATTCATGGACACAGTGAAGACATCCTTCCAAAGACCCACACGACCTGCAGGAGGATAGGAAGCACAAGTCACTCTCACATTGATGTGTACCATTATATGGTGTCCTTAAGTTTGGTTAATAGTTGTGTTTGAATTGTGAGAACATCTAAGGCGAATATGTTGGGATTAAAAAGGGCTTTGAACCAATTATCCCTTGGTAGATTCATTCTCAACAGTCATTCATTGTTTCCCTACACTGTCAGGTCAGAGCATTGTAGTTGGATTGTGAATCTGCAATAACCACATGTACTAATGCAACCTCTACATAGTAAATGTTTATTTAGCTAGCATTACTCTGCTAATTCCACTTTACTTGAGCTCAAGTTCAACAATAAATGTTGTTGTTTTTTCATCAAATGTTGCTTTTTGCTGTTAAGGAGTGATACCACTCACTAGTTAACTCAATGCTCTTAGCATAGCTCAAGTGTGTTACATTTTCTAATGTGACTCACCTGCAAGGGTGAACCACAAAAGACTGTAAAGGTTTACAGAAGAGCAGACATCAGATTTCCATGCACTAAAAGAAACAAAATGGGTAAAAACAACAAAAAAAACGAATGACATAAATATAAATAGTAGTGGTATTTTGTGAATAGCCACATGAGAGCGCTACATGACACGAAACACTGGGAATGACCTGCTCTATTTGTGGTTCTAGTTATTTAATAAAACTGTTTTCATAGACTTCCAATGTTGTATTATGAATTCAGGTACAATGCTAGCAGAATAAAATAGTTACCTAAGGTTTCTCCTGCAACTGGGAATATGCCTTGGGCCAGAACAAGGACACACTAAGAGGATCAGGACTGTGGCAAAATCAAGCATTGTCTGGAACTCTGGACCATGCTTCTGTAACTAGTTTGTCTGGAATTCTGGCAAATCATCCTGTATCTTTATCTGGAAACAATCAACAGTCACCTTCTATCAGCTGATTGGACCAGACCTTCCGGATGTCTGACTTACATTGTCTCAGGTCAATGACCTTGTTGCTCCAGATAATAAATAAATGAACCATGCTTACATGGAACATTTTTATCTTATCTAAATATGGCCATAACATTTATTGTATGTCACAACTCAGAGCTCAGCAGCTCATTGAGAAATAGTAACAAATGTCTGCAATTATGATTAGAGCTCTCATATATAATTAAATCTATTTTGGTAGATAAACACTGAGAAGAGAAATAAAGTGATAAAGCTGTAAATTCCTTTTTACATTTGAACTGTAGTTTTTTACTGTGCTTGTCATGTGACTATTAAGAATTTTTCCCCTTCATTTTCTTGAGGCTGCTGTGTTTGTCTCTATGTTGTCTTGGCCTTTTATAGCATGTATTTTAACGGTGTATTGACTGGACTGTATAAGCACTTACTGACTCTGGTCTGAGAAAGGCGCTTTACAAATAATAATTACTTATTCACTTACTTACTTACTTACTTACTTACTTACTTACTTACTTACTTACTAACAGACAGAAACGAAAATGGAATGCCTAAAAGCACTGTTTTTGTTTGCAGTAAACATTGTAAATGTCTAGATATCTGATCATAGATTTAACTCTTGTGAACTATATGATAATGTTATCTCTTTTTTTAAATGAATGTACGTTCTTAAAAGCCCAAATATGTTTTCTCATTTCTCATACAGACAGTTGGGTCTATTCATTATATCATTATAGTGGCAGATGAAAGGATTAAAGCCAAACAAAACAGAAGAAAAACATTGACAATGAGATGTCCCAAAGCAGCAGTAATGAGGTTTGATCAGTCTCACCTCTGCACATGGACATGGCCTCTGAGGAGCAGCACTGTTCGATGAGCTGGTTGCAGCTCTCCACCATGCTATCATGCTGAGCTTTGTCGCACAAGACACCCAGAAACCGGGACAACTGCTCGACCAATGTCCCCAAATCCTAATGAAGACAGGCGAGATGAGACAATAATGGCAAGCAGTTACGGAGCGAACTCAATGACTTCTTGAATCAGATTTACTTTCCAGATCAGTAGTGGATGAGTTTTGTTATATATGAAACTCTACATGCACTTTGTTTCTCTGTGAGCTTCCATGTAAACTGATAAGTTAGTTAATCAGATGAAGTAAAAAGGGTGAGACATCCCATTAACATCCAGCTATTTTCTGATCAACAGAGCCTTGTGATATTCAAAAAATGCTTTGAGCTCATCTGATTCTAAAACCTAGGTTAAGGAGAAGGATCTCTCTACCTTCCGATCTTACCTACACAAGTCTATCAGGAGCTATAGTTCACCAAGAGCTGTGGTCAAAACAGCAAGTTATAAAACGTCAAAATAACAATGAACAGATGACGCAGAGAAGATCCTCGTATTTACTTTGTACATGTCTTCGTATTTCAAAAACAGGATGTTAGAGTCCATACGATGTTCCCAGAATTCTTGCACGTGATCAAACCAGGATCCATAACCCACTGGAGATGAGAGGAGACAGGTTAGGAGTCAGGTATGTTGTGGTAGTCTTCTTCAAATAACTAGACCTACACTTTTCATTCATGAAGCGTCGACAAAACTCCTGGAAGGTTCCCCGGTAGCTCATGGTCCTGAGAGAGCGGTGGAACTGGTAGTAAGACACCACAAGGTCCTTTGGATTGCGAGCCATGTAAATCACCTTCAAGAGAAATGCTTGTTTTACTTGTTGACAGACATGGAAATCATTTAGATTGGACTTGATCTTTAGGTTTTGGCAAGGACAGAGGAGTACAAAAGCACCTCAGCTCTTTGGCGTGGTTGAGGAATATTAAAATGGAGATGGATGCACACATATGGTACAGCTTTTCTCTACAAAAGTCTTTAAATTACAAGGTAGCAAAACATGTATACCCTGAAGACTGAGATTGAAGATCTTTAGGAAAGAATCACTGACTCACGGAGGCATTTTGTAATAAATTGCCATTTAACAGCCAAAACTTGCACATTGTCTATGATGCTAACCTTTGCCTCTCCGTTGTGCAGAGCTGTGGGGAGGAAGCGGTATGGTAGATGGCTCTTGATTAGACGAGGAGAGGTCAGCTCCTGTGGAGAAGACCAGAACACAGAGGTTTTCTTATCTGCATGCTTTGAAGCAGCCAGGAGTGTTTTAAGTTATCTGCAGTAAAATTAGATTTTTAGATTGGGCTAGTTCCTGGACACGACTGATGTTGCTGAAACTGTGAAAATCTTATTACGATACTACAAAATAGAGTTTATTTGTCATGTCTTAAAACCATAATGAAGCACAACAAATGGTTCAAAGAAAAAAATGATTTTATTTGTTTGCCAGCCTGTGTACAAGTTCAACATTTCAATTCTCCAATATTCACCTGAATGATATCCAGGCCTGGCTGAGGATATTCCAAGACAGGAAGTTGTTCATCTATGTTCATAAGACCGATCTCATCTGGGTCTGCACCTTGACTCACCAGGTACACGACTTCTTGAAGCAAACTGGTTCCTGCAAAAATAGTAATCATGTCAAATAGTAATATCAAGTCTATCCGTCTATCTTCTAGCCCTCCTAAAGATTAGGTCACAGGGGAAGCAGTTGCAGCAAAGAGACTTCCCTCTCCTTAGAAACCTCTTCCAGATCTTCTGTGTGAACCCTGAGACAATGAAGTCATCCTTTAATCAGCCTTAATGATTGAGCTCCTCTTTCCTCTAAATGGGAGTCCAGAAAGAGAAAAGTAATTTTTGCCGCTTGTTCTTTTTGTCACAAAGTTGATTACCATCGATGAAAGAAGGAAAATAGATGGACTAGTAAATTGTGACCTTCGTTTTTTGACTCAGTTGTTTTTTAGCACAACAGACAATACAGATCAAGTAATTTAATAATAAAAAAACAACTTTTCAGTCAATCCACATGTCTAAAGTAAGGAGAGAGCTCCATTATGGAAGAAAGTCGGCCTCTTCTGCAGTAGAAATTTCAAAACAAATCTATTTCCAGTGAAGGGCTCCATTGTACAATATAACCCTCAGGTCAACATCAGAATAGAGGAAAGATGGAAACATTTTCAAGGAAGTCAAATGCAGCTGCTCTGCTAAAGCAGAATTTAAGAAAGTCAAGACATGAACAAGAGTAGTTTCCTCATGGCCAATTGCTTCACAACCTATTCACCTATTGTGGTCTGAGTTTATTCTCCTTCATCAAATGTATATTTAAACATCAGTTTTACTGTTAAATAAACTATGTAACTTATCTTGTCTTAATCACTGGCATCTTTGTAGATCAGTCATACATCACATACACACATGTGACATATCTATGTTATACCTATGTTTGTTTGTACTTGAATTTGAGGGACAGACAGATCAACCGTCTAAAGTCATTTGATAATTAAAAGTCATGTATAAAATGCAAAAGAAGAACTGGTTGAGTTTGTTGAATTAGTTGAATACAGAGGCGGATGAAACAGTTGTGCAGAGATGATTTTAACTCTCATAAATACTGTTGCTGATGTCACTGTATACACGTGTTGTTACCTCCATGAATAAAAGTCACGTTTCCCGAATCAATTTCTGCTACCCGATTCTGGTGGCATACACATATCAAACATGATTATAAACTGTTAACAAGTCAGCATGTTCATTCAATGAAGAACTTTGTCCCAAGAGCCATAACAATTCATGTATTCCTCTTTTCTCATTGGGTGGGAGCTATAGAGTTATAACCAATGAGCAGCCAACTCATGTCCTGACATGTGTCTTTTATTTCTGCATTAGAGGAAACAGCAAAATATTGAAGTAGCAAGTTCACATGACCTTTGTGTAATCAATTGCTGTGAAACCCTTGCAGCTTGTCCATGAAGCAAGGACGTGTTAAACCTCCAGTCAATATTATATTGTTCCTATCACATTTTTCTGACCTTTAAGTGCAAATAGCTTTATCTGCTTGTGGCGCAGCAAGACCGTGATTTTGTTTTTAAAGGTGGGACCTTATCAACATGTTCTCTATGACATTAACATGAATGTCAAGTCCCAATAATGCAGCAACATTTTAGATCTAATCAGTGTGCTGCTGAGTAATTGCCAGAGATAGGTATAGCATATCTGTGTTCTGTTGCCTCAGACAGATCTGATAAAACTCCTAGTTAGTCTTCACAGCATTATCTTCTGAACATAGGGTCACATAGGAATGATTATAGCATGATAGCAACAATCTGTTTTATTCAACTCAATGTTGATTTGAATGTTAGCTACCAAAAGCTGCAAAATAATACTTAAATGTGACTCAGAATTAAGGTGCAAATGATTCTGTAACGTAATTATTCTGATCTTTTTTGTGTTGTTGGTGCCATACAGCAGACTAAAAAGTAAACATGTTTTACTCGACATTATTGATGGAAAAAAGGGTTCCTGGTTCATCGAAACTACTGATGGTTCCACACACCAGACCAGAGGAGAGAGATCCTTTCAGGCTGTTGCTCCTAAGCTTTGGAACGATCTTCCTCTCTCTTTGCGCTTGATGGAGTCTACTGACTCCTTCAAGAAGCATCTTAAGACCTTTTTATTTGTTCAGGCATTCCTAATCTTCTGGGACTCCTGTGTATGTACATTTTTAGGTATTTTTAAATGTGCATTGCTTGAATTCACCAGAACCTTCTCCATTCTTACAGCCAGAAGCCATGGCTGACAAGTGAAGTCTACAGGCTCTTGAGAGCTCGGAACGCAGCCTTCAAAGTAAAAATCTGAAGAACTTCTTCGCTCGCTTTGAGGCAAACAACAGCACCCAGGCCTAGAAGACAACGTCAGCTCCTGAGGACCAGGTACTCACGCTATCCCCAGAGAGTGTGAGCACCTCAGATGCACAAACCCACGGAAAGCCCAGGGTCCTGATAACAATCCTGGTCGTGTCCTGAGAGACTGTGCCGAGGAGCTCACAGATGTTGTCACCGATATATTCAACTCCTCACTGAGACAAGCTGTTGTCCCCACATGCCTCAAAGACACCACCATCATCCCAGTCCCAATGAAGTCCCCCCCCTCCAGCTACAATGACTACCGTCCGACCGCACTCACTCCCATCCTCACGAGTGCTTCAAGCTGCTTTTCCTGATCAACTCTGCTGACCCATGACTGCACTCCATCATCCAGCTCCAACCAGTTCATCAAGTTTGCTGATGATACAACTGTGGTGGGTCTCATCAACAACAGCGATGTTTCCACGTGGTGCAAAGACAACAATCTCCACCTGAACGTGGAGAAGACTAAGGAGGTCATTGTGGACTTCAGGAGAGTGCACACCCAGCATCCACCACTAACCATCGACGGAGCTGCAGTGGAGAGGGTGAGCAGCACCAAGTTCCTGGGTGTGCATATATCTGAAGATCTGTCCTGTAGAAACAATACAGCATCACTGGCCTAAAAGGCAACATGCGCCTGTATTTCCTCCGCAGAATGAGGAGAGCAAGAGCCCCACCACCCATGATGCTCACCTTCTACAGAGGCACCATTGAGAGCCTCCTGTAGCACAGCCTCTTCAGCCTGCTGCCATCAAGGTGGAGACTGCACATTCTTCAGGCCAGAACCAGCAGGTTAAAGGAGCTTCTCAGCTTCTTCCACCAGGCTGTCAGGAGACTCAACTCCCTCTCTGCCCTAACATCACTCTCACCTCCGCTTGCACTAGCTGTGCATTAACTTTGTTTTTTGTTGATATTCTGTTTATTAGTTAATTATTTAGGTATTGTTGATTATTTATTTCATTTGTTGATTATTTAATTATTATCATTATTATTATTTGTAATGTCTTATTTAATGTCCTTTCAACGGTCTTCTTCATGTTTTGCATCGTGTGTCTGAGAGGACTTCTATTTTATCTATGCTGTATGTCTTGATACATGTGTATTTGACAATAAAATAACTTGAACTTTTGATGAATTCAATGGAAAATCCCTGTTTTATTACCCTCGGAGGGTATATTTCAATCTTAATTTCATACTTTACACTTAACACATCCAATCTGTTTTGATAATCATCAGGGGCTTTCCATAGCAGTGGGAAATGTGACCGCACTTGATTCAAACTGAAAAATAATTGAGTAATGAAGCATATGTTGATCAAGTTCTCCAATTACTTCTCACTGGACATATTCAAAGGAATCTTGTTAATCTTTAGATTTTAATTCTTGAATAACTGTAGCACAAGGCTTTACTACGTTTCACTATCATTGCTCCTCATAACAAAATGTTTTGTTTTTTTGTCTGATTGCAACATGAACTTGTATCTGCTTTCTGACCACCAATAAAATTCACTTCATGTGGATCAGTTTTAAGATTTCCAAATTATTAGTTTACATTAATATTGACTGACATACTTCTCATATGTCACGATATTGAGTGAAGGGAGGATATATTTGGTTTAAATTTTATTTAGACGCCACTAAAATATACTTTTGAGTGAGACATAAAGTCTGAAATAAATAACCCCCATGGCTAGAGTTTAACATATGCAGTCAGTTATTCAATTTTCTGCCGTTTCTATATTCAGTTGAAATATTAGTCATCTAATGTTTGATAAATGATTGCCTTTTTATAAATATAAGAAGATTGTTCTCTTTTGAAATGTAGACAAGGTGTTAATGAGTGTGTTTAGAACACCAATATTTTAATGCGGTCCTGTGGTTGGTGCTTTATTGACTTGCTCATTGATTATTACTAATCGACACAAGACAAACGTTTGCGATCAGTTAAGGCTTGCTGGTGCAATCTGCATCATCACACCCATCGTGCGCGCTCCTGGACCGGCGCACGCTTGCAGCAGCGTTGCGCAACGTCACTGAGAAGCTAAATGTAAACACGCATCTCCATCATCAATGTTCCTGATCATCAATGATCCTCGTGTCATGGTACTTGAGATTTCTGTATGCATTCAAAAATGTTCCTTAATGTTGGCGCCTGTATTTGACACGAACCGATGACACTCGCGTTTACTGATGCGTTTACCTGACTTTGGATAGGTGACGATCCAAATGTCGCTACTTCTCAGAGAGAAGTTTGCGATGTCCTCCATCTTCCCTCTGCAGAAAGGTGGCAGCCGGACTCCATCACACTCGAAGTATTTGCTCTCAAACTCGATCGGCGTGCTCGGCGTGTCTGCCTCGCTCTCGGCCATCATGGAGACAACGAGCCGCCAGTGTAAATGAAGGATGCCGGGCTCCCAAAAATGCAAAGACGTAAGTAAGTGCTGGTGCTAGAGAATGGAGGCGACGACAACTGTGAGATGCTGGCAAAGGAGCTGACCAATCACGTAGGAGAGAGGTGATGTAATGCGCGCCCCCGATTTACAGCATCAGGACCACAAGCATTGTGCGACTGCTTCCGGCTTAGAAAGCTAGTTATGCGAAATAAAACAGCACTTGTACACTTTAACCACATCAGGACTTATACTCTTAACACATTCTATATCTCAGAACCCGCTAAGCCTTAGACATCTTTTCTAAGCCCCCTTGACCGAAATTCGGCGGTTTATTATCGGTCTATATATTAAACCAAATCTAGACGATATAACGTTATCGATAAATATTGAATAAAAACAAATACAGAAAAAGCTGTGTAAATCATTGGCAAAAGTTGAATCGATATAATTGTAACAGTCATTTATCAATTTAAAGTGTAGTTTAGATTTAGATATAGCTGACTTAAAGCTATTCTAGGTGATTTAAAGTCGAGCGACGCCAATGGACTAAAGTGGTAGTTTGTAGCCCGACAGAGACCACATTTCCCATGAGCACTTGCTAAACATCTAAAAAGTTGCCATGTCCCGGTTTGCAGCAGTTGGACACATTTTTTGTTTCCAGACTTCCATTGTCTGAATGAAGGATGGATACCGATGAGGTAATGAATCAGATTGTAGATAATGAAATATGATATACCATGACGCCAACTGTATTATATAATAATAATAATAATAATATATTTTATTTATACTACACTTTACATTTGCACACAAATCTCAAAGTGCTACACAGTAGAAACAAGATTAAGAAATGTAAAAACCCAACAGTACAAGGCTACATAGTGTGTTTACCTTAACAATAACTATACCGTATATTGTGGCAGGATGCAGGAACAAGACATGAGTCGAGTTAAGTGTTTCTTGACAGGTTGCTGGATAAGACATGTCACACACAGCACAAACATTTATAACATTTAGTGGGTGACTACTCATCACCACACCCCCATGTACCCGCTACGCAGCAACCCCGAAACACCCAGAGGGAAACTTAAGGACCCCAGTAAAAATGTTAAATTCTTCAATTTGCTTTCTTTCTTTTTTTTTTACCTTTTTATTATTATTAATCATTATTATTTCTTAGGATTTATCAACCTGCCGAACCTGCTATAACTCTCCTCGTCCATACTCACGGGGTGGGTATCCGCAGGAGAAACACGGTCCAAAACAGGCTCTGCTCCTGGATATAAACCAGGATGCTTGGAAGGGGGGAGTCCACGACGGGGAACCCGAGCCGGCACAACTTCTTCCCCTGCCACAAAAACAGGCTGGTTTAAGTCGGTCTAAAGACACCCGTTCTCTATGACCCGCCATGTCCAGCACGAAACATTTCAAACCCGTCTTGAGCACCCAAAATGGTTCATCATAAGGGGGCTGAAGGGGCGACCGGTGAGCATCATGGCAAATGAAAACAAAAAGAGCTGTGGCAGACTCAGCAGGCACGAATGTCTTCGGAAAGCAATGATGTACTGGCACAGGAGCGAGGCCGTCTGCAGTCTGAGTGCGTGCGACAGGAAAACAAATGGCTGCGGGACTTCGGGCAAAAACTCTCCAGGTACATGGAGTGGTTGACCATACACCAACTCAGCCGAAGAGACGTCTAGATCCTCCTTGGGAGCTGAGCATAACCCGAACATCAGGCAAGCGATCTACCCAGTTAGCATCTGAGAGTGGGGCAAGTAACGAGGCCTGAAGCGATGGAAACACTTACACATGCCATTAGCCTGAGCGAAGTATGCCGTGGTATGATAAAGCTGCACACATACTTTTTGGGCACGAAAAGTTGTTTCCGCTTGCGGCTTAGCCTGTGATCGGCTGCTCCTCTATTCGGCTCCTGCTATTGAGTGATAAAAAATATATATGCTGATGTTTTGCTCATTTCACTATGGATATGCCTCAAGCCTTACGGATCTATGATCTTGACTCTCTGTTTAGCATCAGAAAGTCGATGGAGGACTTTGGGACATGGGACAGTTATGATGGAGCGTTACTTCTTCCGTTTCTTATCGACACGGATTCTCCGAAATATCGCCTGCTCTGTCGGATACAAGGTGAGTTCCACAAGAAATCGATGAAGAAAGGTCTCATTCTGGTGTACAAGTCGAGAGTAGACGTGTCTTGGCTGCAGTTCGCCTGGACTCAACTCATAACATTTTCACCATCATCTGATCTCATTTGTTACCGTTCTATCCTTCCTGGACCCAAAACTTACTGCTCTTCTCACATTCTCTAGTTTTCACCTTCCATCTACTTCTACAATAACAAAATAATCAGTAAATCCAAATCAACAACTGTCAAGTAGACTCCCTTCTACCGCTGGCGACTATTAGGCCAATCAGTGGTGCTGCATAAAGTGTCTGCTAAAGCTCTATACCATTTTTATTCACTTCTCATTGTCTTATTCTTGAATTGCCAAGGGACAAAACTTCTAAGTAAAACAATTGTCATAGAAAAAAATAGGGTCAACCATCAAAAGAAACGCCAGCTATGACATAAAAAAAATACCGTCCACAGATTCATTACAAGGACAAAAAAATTGGAGGATAAAAAGGATATTGACTGATCTTATCTATTCAAATAAGTTTCAAACATATTTTTTTCAAGAATTATTTTGTAGATGTAATTAAGGAACCATTACAATATGTTTCTAAAATATTGCGTACAAATAGTAATTGTAAAGATTTAGAAAAAAATTAGAAAAAGCAATGAGTGGTATGATATGGAGGTCCTTCATAAGTAAGTAAGTAAGTAATTTTTATTTATATAGCGTTTTTCCAGACCAGGGTCACAAAGTGCTTAAACAATCAAAACAAAATTCAAAAAAGTATATACTTTAATGGTCAAGATAAAACTGATAACACAACAGGAATTCCAGAAAATCAAGGAAAAGCCTGAACAAATTGAAACGTCTTAAGATGTTTCTTAAAAGAGTCAGTAAGTAACAAAGAGATTGCCCATCTAAGGTGTAATACAGGAATTATTACAAAATGTTTATGAAATGTTTAACCGTCCATCAGTCCATTTTCTACTGCTACTCCCCTTATAGGGGGTAGTGGGGGGCAAGAGCATATCCCAGATTCTTCGGGCGAGAGGCAGGGGACACCCTGGACAGGACACCATTCTGTCGCAGGGCAGAAAAAGAAGAAAAAGCATCTCAGCGCCTTTTTAATTGTGCAGGCTTTTCTTAAATGTGTTTTGGCTGCTTTGTTTGTCGCTATGTCGTCTTGGCCTTTTAAAGAATGTATTTTAACTATGTATGTTTTTTGATTGTTAAAGCGCTTCGTGACACTGGTCCTAGAAAGGCGATTTAACAGTAATTACTTACTTACTTACGAAGACATACAACAATTTGTCATTGGCGGAAATGTAACCAATCACCTTGCGATGCATTTAATGTCCCTCGTAAATTTCAGCTTTTGATAAAAGACACTATATTAAATGGTGAGCGAGAGTGAGACGGTTCCTGAATGCATCATGGGAGTGGCTATGCCTCAATATAGACAATGTTTTTCAGAGCGACTGAGTGACACACAGTCAACAATCCTTTCCGGCATACTGTCAGCGTCTAGCTCAGTGGTTCCTCACCGCTTCGTGCCCCGCCATGTTCGACCTTAATGGCGGTTGGAACCTGTCCTTCGCTGGATGCGGGTTCTTGGGTATTTACCATATTGGAGTCGCCAGCTGTTTGTTGGAGCAGGCGCCGTATCTCATCAAGGAGGCGAGCCGGCTGTACGGAGCCTCAGCCGGGGCTCTGACAGCCTCCATGCTAGCGAGCCAGGCATCCTTAAGTAAGAACTCTGACGACCTGAAACTGTCCATGTCTCGTTCAATCGCCATCTGGCTCCACAATAATAATAACAATAATAATACATACAAGTAGAAACGTTTGTTCTCATATATCGTGTGTTTGACGTGTTTATACATTTGATTATTAAACAACTATATACAAATGATGGAATTAGGTTTTGAAAGCAAACAAATCAAGATTAACTTAAATATACACTTTCAAAAAGAAAAGAAGGAAAGAAACAATGTTGAAAATCGTATTTTAAAAATATTGTTATTACTATTAATTATAAAATATAATACAATCTAATTGAAAATGAACATCCCAGGATAATGTTATTTGTTTGATTACTATCAGACAGCTTAAAAACAAATTGGACCATGAATGTCATTAAATTGATAACATTAGATAAAATAAATGTTGCATGAACAGAATTCTATTGTTTTTATCACTTAAATGTAAATAATTAAACAGGTTTATTTGAATATCTATTAACTCTGCTCATGATATGTAACTCAAATATGGAGGTATTCTTAAAAAATGCTTAGACTATAACAAATAAGTGCTTATGTGTAATGTAGTGTGCCTGGTGTGTGGAAAGACTGTCATTGAAAACACGTGAGCTCAGAGGAACCACTGTGTCCCCTGATTATGGGCCTGACTGACCTCAATGTGGGATTTGGTTACTGCTGGTCACTGACGCTTCACTGTAACATGAGAATAGATAGAAGTGTCAATGTTTGGTTTCATAAACTGTGCTGATCATCTTTTTTCTCTCCAGCTAAATGCTGTGAAGATGTGATTGAAGTTGCTAAAGAGGCTCGAAAGAGGAACCTGGGGCCTCTTCACCCCACCTTTAACCTGGTTAAGGTGCTGAAGACCGGGCTGAATCGGGACCTGCCTTCAGATGCACATGTTCTAGCCTCAAAGAGACTGTCTGTCTCACTGACCAGAGTGGCAGATGGCAAGAATGTACTGATGTCAGAGTTCAGCTCCAGAGAGGAACTCATTCAGGTTCTGTGCTTTCCGATGTCTCTGTCATGTTTCTGACTTCTTTGTACTAATACTTGACCCTGTTTACAGGCACTGGTCTGCAGCTGTTTTATCCCCATCTACTGTGGGCTGATCCCTCCATCTTTCAGAGGAGTGGTAAGAGATTTCTATCACTCTTTTGTTCAAAAGTGAGTCAACTGGACTGCATAGAGTTCTAGGAAGATGTTCCACATCTCATCCAAGTCGCTTCATCAGTCCCAAATGTGCTGGTGTTATTATTACTGTTATTATTTCGTCATAATGCCTATTTATGTTTTTAGTGTTGTATGGATCTATAAAAAGATGCTGTGTTTACATTTCTGGATTAAAATGAGCATGAACGGGATCTGACAAACCTTGATAATAACACATGTATATGGATTCCGTCAAGGATAATCACTTTTGATTATTTAATTTATCGTACAGTATCTGAAGTGCTGACTGTATCAGTCACTGCTGTCTCTGACTCATTGAGCTGTGGAGGACTATAATATCTCACTCTGATATAGGCAATATGGTTCCCTGTTGTGTCTGTTAACCTTTCCTTGTCCTAGAGGTAAAACAAATCATAACCTATGGCCAGGGTTGGTCGTCTTGTGTAATTATTAGGTTCAGATCACGCAAATGTCAGACAGTGACATGCAAGGTATGGCATTCTGTCGTGTGTCGTCAGGTTAAGTAGTAAAAAAAAAACTTTATTTGGAAAGTCATATGACAAAGTTCATATTCCACTGCCCTCCAGATAAGGAGGATGAAAATGAAACTATGATGTTATAAAACGTCACTATAATAGTCAGTTTCTTCAACTCAACAATCAACCCATCTGACACTTTTATTTACTTATGGTATTAATGTAACAGAGTCAATATAATGATGGATTTTTGTTTTTAGAAATGGTCTAAATATCAATAGGTACATAGTTTACATAGATTAATGTTATACATGGATTTTTAACTAGTGTTTTTGCTATGTTTTTATTTTGTAATTAAATATTTGAAAATGGAATATAATTGCACAAATAGTTTTATTTATTGTTGTTTGACTTGAAACAAAGTAAGGAAATTATATTTGAATTTGCAACAAAGGTGGTACATTTTCATTATATTATGTGGTAACTGAAGATGAAATGTACTCAATAGATATAATATTGTTGAATTTCAGTTAAACTGCAAATTAATTGGATAACATAATCTTTAATCTTGATTTTTCTTTCAAATTTATAAAAACTTGACTCAAATAGGTCATAAAGTTCACATAAGTGTATATACATTATATATTAAATCAATTTATGAACTGTAAAATATGGTGCTATATATACTTTTCTTTTATATACCCTAAGTTTAATAAGCAAAATGTTGTTTATGTGTCTGCTGCTATAAGGGATGTGTTTTCATTTAGTTGTGAAAACCATAAGCTCTAAAACATCATTTAAAATATCACATAATTTTTGGTATGATTTGTTTTCTGCTAATAAATTGCTACAGTATTCTTTCTTGCATTCATTTAGAATACTGTTTAGTTTGTTTCTGAACCTTTTGTATCTAATTTCTGACTGGATCGTCCTAGATTTCATGAACTGTCTGTACAGAGTATTTTTTTTCCTTCAGGTATTTATCAATGTTTTTGTCAACCATTGTTTCACCTCCTTTTCCAGATTTGTGTGCCTTTTTTCACAGGACAGTGTATGACATACACCTTATGTCATACACTGTCCTGTGTTTTAACAGTTTGCAAAAAAGAATCATATGCATCATTCACATCTGTTTCATGGTAAATATTGTTCCAGTTCTGCCTAAGTAGTTCATTATTCAGTGTATTCAACCCTCCCTCAGTCCTGACCCTAATGTATGTGTATGTGGAGACCTCTTGCTATGTCATTAATATTATTAAAAATATTATCAATTAAAGTAGCACTCTGTACTGTGATCCTACTTGAGCGTGTGATGATAGGTTGTAAGCCCATTGTAAAGCCCTATTGATAAACGCATCGATTCTCGTGTTAACGATTGAGCAGGTCAGTATTTACATTGCCACAGATAAAAACTCTCTTTTGCTTACTTCAGAGAATATTTCACCCATATATTCATTAAAATCTTCTATTTTTGAGTCAGGTGCTCCGTAAACACAGCTTGGAACTATATTTTTACCTTTCGTCAAACAAATTTCTAACGTTACACATTCTAATAAGTTATCAACAGCTTTTTACATGCTTTGTAAAGTCTTATCTTGTCCCTTTGTCTTCTTTAATCCATGTTTTCGAAACCGCAATTACAGTGAAGGATCTTTTCAAGTGATTTAGGTAATCCTTGATGTGGCCGAAGTTGGTGTATAGACGCCTGCTATTAAAGATAGTTTCCCATTCATGTCAATGCTGGCGTTGAATTATTCTTCAGGGTAGTAGTGGTATTTCTGAGACTTGTTATAATAAAAGTGATTATCTGGGTCAATTGCTACATTCGGGTCAGATAAGGTATGTTTCACATGTTGATTTATAATAAGTTCCACACTATTCAGCTCAGCAATCCTTTCAGATAGACCCATCAAATTCTAAAAACATTGTACTTTGCTGTGCTGTAGTTATGGACTGTTCGTACGCCCTACCTTAGTCATTGTATTTGTCCAAATCTACCTCATTCCTGATCTGGATTATTTTGACTTCTTCTGCTGATGCTCCATTCGTTTTGATGTAGATCCTTGCCTCCCTTCTTCAGTTGGCGAGCTTTCCTGACGATGTCTGCGTTTTTCTTGATCAGGTCCTCATTGATATAAACATCAGAACCCTTGCATTTTGGCAGACCTGTATTTTCTGTTGATGAACCACATGATACCATGATACCAGACTCTCTGTTTCTGGGTAAGAGGGAGAGAGAGATTTCCCAGGATCCATAGTTCATCTTTTGTTCATCTACTCACTCTGCACAGTATGTTCTTTTTACTGGTGAACTCAGTGATAAGAAAATAAATCTACAGCTTGTAGCTGTACAAATACTGTATAGACACACATTTTTTTAATGTAAATAAGTCAAACTTTAGATTAATATCAATTCCCAGAAGTCTTTTTAATCTTTTCATCAGTTAATGAGGTTTTAGTACTAGTTAATCTGAAAATGAACATTGTTTTATATGTACCTTTTTCTTATTTTATATGACCAAATATTCATATTTGGCTTACAGATGTCATCTCCTTAAGAAACTAGGCATTAGTATTTTCTTATTTTGATAATTACATAATTGTGATGTGTATATACTGTATATACACTTTTAATTTAGTTAAAGGTCAGTCAGTCTAGTCATTGCTCTATGTTTGACATGCATGTTTCGATCATGATTATTTGATTGATTTTCTTCCTCCAGAGTAAATTAAATCTAGCTTTGAACCTGGGACTTCTGAAGGGCAGCATCACCATTCACCAGTAGATAATCCCACTAATAATATAACTTTCAAATCCAACTTTGGATAGAGACAGAGTTTTTAGTACTGGTGTTATAAAGACAAGTAACAAATCCCATCCAATAGTTTTTAGTTTAAAATTCTGCCTATTTCAGGGGCTTAAAGTTGATTTTTAGATTTGAGTGAAGCTCTGTTGGTTTGAAACATACATCTTAAAAGAAACAAAAGCACAGTGTGACACAAAGTGAATGACTTAAGTGATGACTTAAGATCCTGGTGATGTATGACAGTGAACATCTTAACACCTAAACTGAAACTGCTCAGAATAATATTTATCTAACTCTGCTTACTGACATTTCAATGCACTAGTTTACTTTTACCAGTTTTGTAATAAGGCATTATGTGTGTCTAGCTGACAATATTGGCTGTTTTTGGATAATAGTGGCAAGCTGGGGTTTTAAATACCTGGAACACAACTATATTTATGTTTTTTCTGCTTCTAGCGATATGTTGATGGAGGAATCAGCGACAACCTCCCACAATCGGAGCTCAAGAACACCATCACCATCTCGCCCTTCTCTGGAGAGAGCGACATCTGTCCACGTGACAACTCCACCAGCTTCCATGAGCTGAGATTCACGAACACCAGCATCCAGATGAGCCTGGGCAACATGTACCGTCTCAGCAGGGCTCTGTTCCCTCCAGAACCCAAGGTAGAAAGGCTTCCTGATCCCCAAACAGAAGATAAAATGACCTTATTTTTCCTTTCTTTTGTACTCTTTGTGACTTTACATTTATCTGCCTATACCTGACCTATGTATATCTATCTATAAAGAAACAGTCGAAAACTAGTGGTCTTAACTTCGACAATATAAATTTCATGACAGTTTGTTATGTCCCTTGTTCAGTTATAAAGTGCAAACATATTTTAATTAAAATATGGTATACATCGTACAGAAAAAAACATATATAAAAACAGGATTTGACGATTTTCAAAACGACACAAACTTGGGGCCTGTCCCATTAGTCTAGATTACAAACAGAATGTGAATGCTTTAATGCCAATATAGTTCTTCAGTGTGAAGAGTTCTACAAATATACGGAATAATCACTGTTGAATTCAAACTAAAAAGAAAGCAAAAAAACAAAGAAAACACAGCTAGGTCGGCAGGAGGTCGGCATACCAGGGCCCTCTATGGGCCAGCTGCCACTGCTCAGACTGTAGCTAAACATATCTGAAGCTAGACTAGAGACATTCTGTTCGAAATAAAGAACTTGTAGGTAAATTATTGTATGGTATACTGTTGCAACTGATAAGGGGCATATTAAATGTTTTATATAATGTTTATACACGTGTGTGTGTATATATATATTTGGTGTAAGGTGGATTTTCAATCTTAACCAGAGACACCAGCGAGCGGATGGTGAGCTTAATGTCTATTGAGGACAAGAGATAGGATTGGTTTTTCAAATCCACTGACCCAGTTCTACAGTCATGTGGATTTTGTCCATTCATTCGTTCTATTTGACTGCTCTGCCAAAGAATCTGTTTAGTAAATTACTCAACTATGAAAGCGTTTTGAATCCGAATGTGTACATTCATATTTAACACAGTATTTAAAACTATATATTCTAAATTATAGATAATAGTCAACTAAAGAATCTTTTTTTTTTACTTAGAAGGTCAAATGATCTGAGTCCTTGGGCTGAAATAGCTCCGTTTGATAAACCTAAACATATTTTGTAAAACCTTTTTGTTCTGACTGTTTTTAAAGAATTAGAATATCTACAGTAATCTTCAGGCAGAGATGGAAAAATTGAGGAAAGTGACCCGCAGCAGATGCTTTTTAAAGGGATACGAGGATTATTAAAAGACATAAGAGTATCAGCATAATCTTCATAGTCTGTAGTTGATTAAAAACAAACTCCCACAGTTACCCATACTGAGTATACAAATTGAGCTTCAACCTTTCCATTTCGTTCTTGCTCCTCACGTGTAAGCCTGTTTTGAACTCCTTGTTACGTAACACCCTAAGCAGAAATATGGGTCCCTCCTCCACATTCCTGTAAAGGACTTAATTCACCGGCTCAGTGGAAAGAAGATGAGCCATGTGAAGGAGGCAGAACACAAACTAGCTCTGTTGAGTACAAACAATACTGGTTGTAAATTATGACCACTGAAGCCACAGTTGATGACTCAATAAATGTAGTGTAAGTAAGTAAGTAATATTTGTAGAGCGCTTTTCTAGACCAGGGTCACAATCAAAAAAATACGCCCATAAAATATATGCTTAAAAAGTTAAGACACCACTGAGACAAACACAGGGGTCTCAGAAAATCAAGGAAAAGCCTGCACAAATGAAAGTGTCTTCAGATGTTTCATGAAGCCGCTCAGTGACAGCAGGGGTTCCACACAAAGGGGGAGGGATTTTATCTTTGATAAATTGATTGTTGTCAATGAAAAATCTCAACAATGCATTGCTGCCGGCTTCACAGAAGACAGCGAGATTTGAGGAGCAGGAGACACGCAGGAGGTTCAATTTAACAGGTGCCAACTGATCCAGTATTTCAAGACAATGATTCGTAAAACTAAATCAAATTGTCCACGTTAAGGCAATCATTGAAGGAAAGAGGGCCAAACATAGCAGAAAAACTTTCTGCCGTATCGGCTGAGATGAAACGCCTCTGAGACCTAACTTCTAAGGGCTTAGGTTCAGGGATGAAGTCCAGGTTAAACAAGACAAGAGAATGATCACTCATGTGGACATCATGTACAGACACTTTATGTCATAATGGTGACATAATCACTCATTGTAGACTGATAAGGAACTTGTGGTCGTTGTTTGCAATATAGATTTACTGATAGGCAATGTATGTGATAACACATGTAACTTTGCAGCTAAAGGTAGACAAAACTGAAACTCTGGTTATTGCTCCTGATGATAAGGTTCCAGGGTTGAGTCAGTACTTGGGTGACTAAGGTCAGTCTGTCAAACTGAGCCTGAGAAACTTGGGTGTTGTATTTGACAAAGACATGTCTCTAGTTCAACACTGCAGAAAACTGACCAGAAACTGCTTCCTTCAACTGAGAAAAATCTCTCAATTTAGGAAAATCTTCTTGAAACAGTTGGTTTTCATGTGTTAACAGTAAGGAGCTGTCTCACCTGCAGACAGGCTCTGCTTAAATCTCTTCACTGGCTTCCAGTTTCTTTCAGAATCTTTTCAACCTGGTTCATGGTCAAGCTCCTCCTCACATCACTGATCTGATCCAGCCTTACACCCCATCTGGGGCTCTTAGGTCTGTGGATCAGAATCTACTGATAGTTCCTTGCACACGGTTCAGGACCAGAGGAGAGAAATCATTCCAGGATGTTGCTCCTAAGCTTTGGAACGATCTTCCTCTCTCTTCACTTGATGGAGTCTACTGACTCCTTCAAGAAACAGCTTAAGACTATTTCATTCATTCAGGCTCTTCCTTGATTTTCTAAGGCTTCTGTGTTTGTCTCAGTGTTGTCTTGACCTTTTTAGCATATATTTTATGGAGTATTGTTTTGATTGTTTAAGTGCTTTGTGACCCTGGTCTGGAAAACCGTTCTACAAATATAAATGACTTACTTACTTACTTTAGTTGGCACGTTTAATGAACTCACTGTAATTTAATTTTTAGTATTATATTGATTTTTAGAGCTTCTCGTTATGGCTTTTCAATAGTGCTGTGTTGTTTTAATTATTTTTATAAAAAAAAAAAAAAAATTCTTACTATTGTCTTGTTTCAACACTTTTCTTCAGGTTTTGGCAGAGATGTGTCAGAGCGGCTATCAGGATGCGCTTCGCTTCCTTCAAGATAACAGTAAGCAATTTACAGTCCCATTAAGGGTCTAAATTAAATTTAAATTTTCAAGTTCAATTTTATTGAAAGTGTCAAATCATATCGAAGTTTTCTCAATACACCTCACAGTTTATATTACACAATTTAACTGTTATCTCCGGCTCAAGGTGACACGGTGGCCGAAAACAAAAGGATACCTCAAACACATTTGTTTTTAGCCACCTGTTCACCTTGGGCAAGAAGAAACACAGGGGACACCTCAAACACATTTGTTTTTGGGCCTCATTGACCCACAGACCGTACAAGGGATAAAAGAAGGGAAAAACAGGTCCCAGACAATTACAACGAAACAATGGCCTAGGAAAAACTTCCTTTTAACAGGCAGACATCATTAGCAGAACCAGATCTTGTGAATGATCTTCTGTTGTGACCAACTAAATTGATAGTGAGAGAGCTGGTCTAAGACTAAGAGCTGGTCTGGGCCGTCTAGACCCTCCAGTCAGTCCTAACTATAAGCTGTATCAAAAGTAAAGATTTAAGTTTATTCCTAAACATAGAGAGGGTGTCGTCCCACTCGGACTGAGGCTGGCAGACGCTTCCATAACAGAGAGACTTGAAAGACTGAAGGCCCTGGCTCCTAATCTATATTTAGAGATTTGTGGTATAACTGATAGATTTGAGATAAAGATCGTAACATCCTAGAAAGCTGATATGTTCAGATAAGATGCTATTTATGATGGTGCCATCCAATGTTAAGCTTTATAGGTTAGAGTAAGGTTAAAGAGGACAGTACAGATAAAAAGTGATCGCGACTCTTGGTCTTAGTCAGGACAAGAGCTTCAGAGTTCTGAAAGAGCTGAAGAGTTCTGAGAGACTTTTTTGATCATCCTGAAATGAGTTACAGTAGTCCAGCCTAGAGTTAACACAAGCATGAGCTTTTCAGCAGCTTCCAAGGAAGAAAATTACTGTTTTTTTTGGGATGTTGCAAAGATGAAAATCGGCAGTCTGTGGTATTTGTTTTATGTGTGAGTTAAATGTCCTGTTAAAAGCTACTTTATTGATTCTTGACACTGGTGCTGGCCGCATAAGCAGGTGCATTATTAATAAAAATAAATAAATGTCTTGTTTGTATAAATGTTGACTATATATATATATATATATATATATATATATATATATATATTATATTATATTATATTATATTAATAATATATAATTATCTGTCCGTCTGCCTGTCTGTCTAATTTAACAAACTTCAGAACAATCAATGATGAAACAAAAATCCATTTAACAAGTTAAGTTTAGTCATAACACAATTAAACGCTTTAATAACTTTAAAAATCTTCTTGATCACAGATCAAAAGTTTTTTTATTTCATTTAATAACTTAAATTTAATATATATTTAACCTTTGAAAAAACATTTTATTTTAATTCAAAGTTATTTTATGGCTTATATTTTAATCATGATTTTGATCTTTTCCAAAAAATAAAAACCAATGACATGGCAGATATGAGTAAAAAAGAAAGGATACACCAGGTTCCAGCAACTTTTCAAGCTAATGTTTAGACTCATTTTAAAATGTTCTCATTATTGTTAAAAGAGTTAAACACTGACAGATACTGTATATTGAATGTTGCTCCAGGTTGTTTGAGACTGTTAATGCACCTAATTGTTTATTTTTAATGTAAGTTTACATTTTTGTTAATATTTTGAGAAGTATTTGAGTATTTGCTCATTTATTTTCTGTAAAAGCAAATTTACTTTTATTATGGAGCTATTCACACAGCTGACTAGTGATGACTTTTCCAGAATGTTTTTCCTTAGTCTTGTTTAGCCAAAATGTGTCTTATTCATGTGTGTTCCGTGTCAGACCTGCTGATGACAGGAAGTCCGTCGGCCGACCTAGCGTTGTCCAAAACCACACCTCATTGCTGCAGCAAGCACACAGAGACCACCAGAGAGTGGGTGCTACGGCGGCTACGACTGCTACGCAAGCAGCACTGGTGGCTGGATGAAGAAATTGCTTTGCCAACGCCCATTAAGAAAGGTAGAGTGTATCTCTGCTTGTGTGTAGTTGTACTGTATATGTGTATCAGTGTTTTTATGTTTGTATGTT
This sequence comes from Callionymus lyra, assembly GCF_982586985.1. NCBI lineage: Eukaryota > Metazoa > Chordata > Actinopteri > Syngnathiformes > Callionymidae > Callionymus > Callionymus lyra. Next base: position 40,112,047 of record NC_141820.1, on the reverse strand, counting down.
AGTGTCCGTGTATGTTACAATCCACGCGTATGTATATCTGTGTTTTTTTCTCCATCAATGTCTGTGTGTAACTTTTGTTAATCTGTTTTAGCAGCAATGTCTATGTTCTATGTCTACAGCATTGCTCCTGCTTTTCCGTTAGAGTGACTCTGTCTATGTTTTCTCATTCGCTCATTTGCTTCTCCACATACCGTACATGTTCCTCTTAGTTATGCTTCTTCTCTGTTTTTCAACTTCTTCTGTCTATGTTTTCTTTCTGCCAGTGTTTTGCGAGGCGTGCCAGGATAAATCTGGACTGTATGACAAGCTCACTGACATACTGCCGATGAGAGTCGCCTCCTACATGCTGCTGCCGTACACCCTTCCTGTTCAATCAGCCTACTCTGCAGCACAGAGGTGAGGTGTTTTTACTCACTTTTATTGATCATTAACTCACAGTGAAGCGTCATTTGCAGTAGAAGGAGCATATATGTTGAGAAGTTAGTATAATGCTGCATTTAATCATTAATAATATTTACACACTGTGAGTTAAATTTGACTAAAGGTCAGATTTAGCTCTGTAGAGGTGTTTGAGGAGAGGAAAGTCTGAGCCTTGTCCAAGCTGCTGCCGCCTTATGCTGACTTTGGCAAAAGTGGCTGGATGGATACTTTTGTCAGAAAGGTTTGGATATTTTTCTCAGTGTTATATAAGTTAGAAACAATATTGACAATGATTAAACCTCCTGAGCTTCTAGCAGATTAAACAGATTAGCAGATTGATGATATTATTGCAGTTTTATCTGCAGTTATGTGTGGAGGAATGTGACTCAAATGTGACACCAAATGTGACTGACATATGTGTCTTGTTTGCCGTCTCTATAACTCAGTTCAGAAAAGCAATCAATGGTTATGCCCCAATCCATCCCCAATATTATCCAGCTGAACCTTAACTAGCAGATCTACATGCTCAAGTGGGACGATCTTATCTCTGCCTTGAGATTTAAAATAACCAATCCTAAAATGTCTTCTTTTTTAGCTTAAAAATGGACCGGGTTTGTTTAAAGGAGAGTGTAATAATTATCTGAATTGTGACCTAGATTTGTGGAGTGGATTCCAGAGGTGCCAGAGGATGTGCGATGGCTGTTCGGAGTGGCTGGCAGTGTTTACCAAAAAGCCTTAAAGGGCTCGCCGACCACTTCAGTCAGGTGAAGCAGATTCACATTTTTTAAACGTATTTTTACAATTAGTCACAGTGAGAAAGAATTTAGAAATCTTTAATTCTGAATATTCAAGATGTTGCTTCTTTCTTTCTTAAACAGCTGATTTTATATGAGAAATGCATGTTTTTCTGTTGCTAAGGTTGACAAACAATTATTTTGTGCATTCTTGAATTTACTTAAACACTCTCCTCTCCTACCTGGAGTCAGTACAGCATTAACACAATTACAGTTTTCACAAGAGCACAAGTGCGATTATTACTTAAAACAACTTGGTGTATGGGTGGAGTCTCCTTGGATCAAAAATAATGTCTTTGATTATAAAAGACGCCATAATAACTAAACCTTTGTTTTGTTTGTTATGATTCAATGACCATTCAATGATTATCTATTCATTTAAATAAAATGAACATTGTTTGTAGAACAAATTATGTGGCTACAGTAGCAGACTTGCCCTCGCTTCGCTTGTTTGTTTTTTCCCGGACATTTCTTCAAAGATTGTTCACTGCTACCGTAATGCTCTGTCGTTACATACACTCCAAATTTAGCGTCTGATGGCTTGCTTTGATTCTGAAGATTCGGATAGTTGTACTCCAGAACAAAACCGTCAAAGTTTACTTCAATCTTGAATTGTATATTGAACAAACCAGTCTAGTTTATCTAATTCATAACAAGGTTTATAGTTTGTACTAACAGACCTGGTGATTGATGCTGCTGGCTGTTTAGAGTCAATGTAGATTAAAACCATGCCATCTTGTGGATGGATGTGAATCGCAAGGAGATTTACAAATCTCAGTTTTTGCAGATTTTGCTCTACGATTGTCTCAGAATAAAAAAGACTTGTAAGTGGCTAATCTGTGTATTTGCAACACTTTTAAATGGATAATCTGTGTTAATGCTGATCCACATTTAAATATCATTTCACACAGAGTTTTACACATGTAATATTTTGTTTTGTAAATGAAAATGATATATTTACAAATACAAATGTTTTGTAAATACAAAAATACAAGTACAATACAAAATATAAATTTACACTTGTGGATATCAACACACACGTTCAACCATTGAATATTTGCAGATCACCCTCTGTACATGTACAAATGAATACGAGACAAAAATAGCTCCATAGCTGTGCAAGCGAGCTGAGACCTTCTATTGCCACCTACTGTCCCATTTAACTCATTGTTAACCAAAATATTTCAAATGTAAACATGTTGTTGAATTCATTTAGGAGGAAATGTCGTGAATTTTATTATATAAAATAAAATCACAATACATGAGTAAATGCTCTCATCAATCCACTCTGCAAACTCTGTGGCCAAAGAGGGACTCTGGAACACACACTGTCTGGATGTAAAGCAGCTTTAACCCAAGAGCGGTATAGGTGGCGCCATGATAAAGTCCTCCCCTCACTCGCTGATACCGTAGAGCGGGAAAGAGTCAGGGAGAGAACAGCAGGTACAGCCAGAGGGAGTGCAATCACCTTTCTTAGTGAAGGAGCCTTGAACAGCAAGAAGGATGTCCAACATCCTTCAATCTGCAAGCTCCTGGGAGATTAGGGTTGATGCGGGAAGGAGGCTGCAGTTCCCAGAGGGGGTCCAAACAAACCTCCGGCCTGTTATCGTGGGCCACTTACTTTGATATCAAGTTGGCTTCCTTTTATGTCAAGATCTCTGACACGTCGATCAAGTACTCATACACGTACTATCAATTTCTCATACAGAGTTTGATAATAGATGTGAGGGTTTGATAGTAGATGTGAGCAAGTTTGATAGAAGGTGTGAAAGAAAAACTGAATTTTGTCTCAAACAGACCCTCATTTTCAATCTTAATGATTACAACAAAAAAAATGTAGTGCTAATGTTGTTGTATGTGCCCATTCAGTGATCCCTGTCTGAGGAAGTGCCTGGGTGACACGCCGTTATCATCAGAAATCAACAAACCCCCAGAGAGGGAACACTTCCCTTCTCTCTCTGCCCTTGAGCTCCACCACAACTACTGGGACGTCCCTGAAACTACCTCCTTATCATCATCATCGTCAGCATTGTTGCACCTTCATCCTCCTTGCAGCTCCCCCTCCCCCCCGCAGCAGGTCAGCTTCTTCCTCGGCCTGCAGGATGAACCGCTCAGTGATGGCCAACAGGATTGAGGAGGGGGAGTCACATCTCGGCAGAACCAGCTGGCAGTCGGCCGACCCTGCACACTACATCCCCTGACATGTAGAAAAAGATGATTGGATCACAATGTCTCAGAATCATACCTTTTATTTGGGTCATTAATTTGCCCTTTTTGTTTTGTTTTTTTGACTTTCATGCTTGTCTGATATTCAGACACCATCAGTCTGATTTTACTTGTGTAATTAGATTATACCTCTCCAGTTCTACTGGCTGTTTCCTATACAGATACACTATGAGAACACCCAAATATCCCACGGCCTGAAAAGCACAGAACACAATGAATGTTGGTTTCCCATATTATTTATCTGTTCTTACTCCGAGTGACACACTTTTTAAGTGATTTTCCGTCTCTGACCTGGGGATTGAAACCACTGTTTACATGTTTTTCCTGATAAAATTATGAACGTACAGTTGAATAAATCTGTAATGATAACAAAAAAAAAGTTCAGAGATGTACTCGTTTGTTTGTCTGAAAAATTATTTCTGTTGTATTTATTAATTTGACTGCGATTTTGAGAAGTTATGACATGACAGATGTAGAGGCAGTTTTATTTATAAGGTTAGTGTTATTACGAATCTTAAAATACATTTTCAAATCTAGCAGTAAGTCATTTTGAAGTATTCATCGGAAATAATTTGTTACCGGTTTGTTTGTTTCTGGTTTATACAACATCAATGTTGGAGCTACTGTTTCGCCAAACGTTCGAATTGAGTCGTAATTAGTAATGTGAGAGGAACCAGATTCAAAAAATTCTATCATCCATTGGTAAAGTCAAAAGTTGTATTTTTAAATCGCTCTGCTAAACAAAATAAACCTAAACAAACAAAGGCAGAGACCGTTTCGCGGATTTGACGTAAGGACACTTGCGTAGTGAGTTTCGTGAATTCGAGCCTGTGACGTCTGGCCACAGGTGCCTATAATTAGCGTTGCGCTTATTTCTCCATGATGTTCACTTTAAGGAACAAAATTTTCTTTCCTTTACTGGAATGTCAAAGAAAATGTAAGCGAGTGTTCCTTTTTAGTATTGCTATTAAAATGTGTTTCTTTGTAATCATTTGTTTGGCCCGTTTTCAGGAATCTCAGTATATTTTTAACGCTAATTCTTCATCTCATAACACCTGGTGAGTACTATTCCAGATCCCGCATTTTAGTTGTTTGCTCATTTTACTTTCCACGCTCTTGCAGGATTTTGCGACTCATTTCCATTCTCTTTATGTTGGATAAGCAGAAATAATGTTCTGGAAAGGTAAACCAACCACTTTATTTAAAACCTCACCAAGAAGTACAAAACAAATACAGATTTAATCATCATGTGTGTTTGAGATCAACTTCTGCTTCAGTTTTATCTTGTCAAATGTTTTAAAAATGAAATAGCATTGAACTTTGACACAAATCTTTCCTTGTTGAACCTGAATACCGTGATATAAACGCTAGTAGTCCTTCGCTCACAAATATGGTTTAAATTAATATTTGCATTAAGATTTAAGTGCATTGACTACACCTGACAAATTGTTAAATGAATTAACTCGACACAAGAAGTGAACAAATTGAAAGATGAAACTCTAGACCAGGTTGATCTTTCAGCCTGGTCTCAAAACGTAATAAATCCAATTTCTTAACAGGAAGAATGTCAATTTTTGGCTCAACCACACAGTCATTACAACCATCCAGAGTGGCGATGACGTAACGTCCTTAACGGTGCCACAGTCTGCAGACAACAATTTAAAACTTCACTTTGACTCGGAGGTTTACTCCTGGATAATCACAACCTCGGCAGGTTAGTCGTTGAGCTTATTTTCCCTCGTTCTCAGCAGGTGTCTGTGTAATCGTCTTTCATCTGGGTGTGTTTCTCCCAATGGGTGTGTGAATCTACATCTGTCTCTCTTCACAAGGGTGCATCTCTTTGGAAAATGTTTCACATTTTTTTACCAGACAAAACTAGAGACTCATCTCTTGCTGCTCAATCACCAAAGGCCTCATAAGTACTTGGTTTACACAACTTCCTAAAATACTGTTCATCAAACTAGACACTGAGCAAACAAAAGTAAAAGGAAAGCACAAACCAACAGAACACCCAACTGAGGCCACACGGGTAAGCTGAGCTGAAAATGAAGAAGATTCATTCTAATCTTTGTCTGAGTGCCATTTTGTGTCTCTAGAGTGTCTTGGTTCACCTCCAAACAACTGGGTCTGTGTTTGCTTGCGAGGATGGGACCTTCTTCTTGCACCAGGATAAAGATTTCTTCCTTGCCTTTGGTGAGTTAAAGCCATCATGTGAAGTTTTTTCCCCATGTGACCTATTCATGATTCTGGGTTTTTTTCTTTTTTTTTTGGAAAACCTTAATTGTCTCATTATTTAATGTTTTGACACATCTTGAACCACTGAATTTTTTTTATTTTATTCCCCCTCCCAAATTTATTTTTTTCAATGGACTTATTCATTTAAGGTCACTCTAAGCGACTCCCTGTCACACTGGAAACTTTGAATCTGTCCAATTTGCTGATGTCGTGGGATGACGGTCCCCAATCTGTGCACAACCACAGTGTGAGTCTCTACCAAGATGAACTTGGCACATACTCATGGCTCCACTCTGAGTCCACCGCCATGAGCCACCACCACTTTACAGGCCTGGACTCCTGCAGTCCATATGTTGCCTGTGTCCGAATTTCAGAGTCTACCACCTTCATCTGCATATCCATCATCACTGGTGAGCACTGATGGAGGGATTAGACAAAGTGTAAATCCACTAACTGGTTTGTGTTTTGTCAATACAAGAACCGGCTGTTGCCCAGGACTTCCAGGTCCGTCCTTTGAATAGCAGCAGCATGTATCTAACCTGGTTATACCCGGAGGACCTGAAGTTCTCAATGTTCCTCCTAACTGCCTACTATGTGGATGTGGACGGCCATGTCTACGAAGTTGTGCCAGTCTGGCTACGTGCTGAAAACTACGTGTTCACCTTTGACGACCTTGACCCTTGCAGTCGTGTCATGTTTGGCCTGCAGACAGTTTGTCGTTCTGGACACGAGTCACGTTTCAGTAGGATCATCCTTAATGATGGGAACATCGGTGAGTACGTCCACAAGGATGGCTGCTTATCATGGTGAAACTTAAAGTATTCATTACTGACTCAACAGCCAGAGGGTAATGAGCTCACTATATTTAATGTTGTCTCCCCCTTTCTTAATCTCGCTCCATTAGACCACTTTAACATTGAGTCTTTGCATCAAACCTCTTTTGGGCCCGACAACTATACCATCAGCTGGGAAGTGCAGAACGCCTCTTCTTCAGACTTCCGAGTCTACCACGAGGGTGAGCTGCATGGTTCCACGAACACCACCAGCTACAGTGTGGTGGGTCTGCAGCCCTGTCAACACTACGAGGTCATGGTGGAAGCTCTCTGTCGAGACAACTTAGTGATGTATGAAAAGACAGTCCACGTCCACACAGGTGACTGATGATCCCAAGGGTGGTACAGCATCTGTCAGCACTCTTTAGTTACTGATCTGTCTTTTAACGTGTCCCAGTCCCTCAAGGAGTCTCCGAAATAAAGTTCCGCTTCAATGACTCAATTGCATCATGGAGTCCTGGCACCCCAGCTCAGCCAACATTGGGCTTTGGGTATGAGCTCTCCTTGGAGAATGGCCCAGTGCTGGAGAGAAACCTACAGAAGGAGTCTCGGCTGCACCTTCCAGATCTGGAAGAAGGAAAGACGTATGTACTGGACGTGTGGGAGGTGTGCGACTCCCAGTGGGATTCTGAGCGTCTGCATCTGTGTATCCCAGTAAAAAACCAAAGTTCTAGCACTGTTGTTAGCACAACCGACGGTCAAGGTCAGTGTTTCCTATTCAACCTTCTGTAAGTTTCCTGATGTACTTTGTGTCTAGTGCCAGTCATGGAGATGGATTACAGCAGCATGTCAGTCATCCTGAGTGTGCCCTGGTCACTGCCTGTGGAACTTCTGGACGATGAATCAGAGCCACATGCTAAATTAGTGAGGATTATTCGAAGCAAAGTGAGTTCCAGCCATACATCTCTGACTACCTGTTGTTGATCATTCAACATTTACATAATGTCAAACTTTTACTTTCTCGGTGGCACTAAAGTTGACAAATGACGGAATGTATTGAAGAATTCATGTTGCGTTTCTTAAAACGGGAAGATTGTTTCTCTATGATGTCCATCTTTTCTCTGACTGTTTTCATATTTTACATGATTTTACTTGATCTCATCTATTAAGAAATGATAGAATTGTGTTGGAGTTATCTTGACAAACTGAAGGTACAGTAGCTCTACTTTGAGCCTGTGCCAATAGCCGAGACGGTATGCAATAGTAGATGGTCCTGGAATGCTCGGAATCGGGTGCACAATCTCTACTCCATCTGACGTTTATAATCCCTCTTGCAGGTAGTCGACACAGTAGATCAGATCCCAACTCTTCTTTGAGTCCCCACTCTGTATGTTACCTTAAGTATTGTTTTTTTTTTTGCTCACGAATGAGGGTAAGATGGGCAGCTTGGTCCTGAGTCATAAGGTCTCTGTAATAGATGGATAAATAAACCTTATTAATCCCTCTGGAGATATCCTTCAGGAATGTATGGTTTGTCGTAATGAAGAAAGGGCTGAGCCAAAAGGGTAAACTCTTTGGCCAGTCCATCCATGAACCTACTCTGATATGTTCACAGACCGAAAGTACAAGATTGCTAATGCAAGCAAAATTATGTTTTTGTCTCGACTCCTCTTTTCTGGGGAAGGCCTGTACCTTTGTTTCAGCTTTCATACTATACTACCTTGTCGAAAGATGGATTGATGAGTAACTACAGTTTGGGATTAAACATTTTCACCAAGTTTGCATATTGCTTCTGCTAAATAAGTTGCTTTCTGCTTGCAGATCCAGAGCTTCATGGACAATTATTATTATCCAATCCATGTTGAAGTTGCCTCTGTTGAACTCTCTGAAGAGCCAGACAAAACCCAGTTTCTGTTTATGTCCTTTGACGCAGTGGACACAGAAAACAGCTTTCCCCTGCAGGTGGCTCCACAGCTTGCATACGTCCAATCTCTTCACATGGACAACCTCAATGTTTCAAATGGAGTCATTCACTGGACTGGTAAGTCAGGAAATTTTCAGTTAAGACTAAGTTTTGTTTTTGAAAATGAGTTTGTCTGTCAGGTCCAGACATGTGCTCTGGCTCATCGCGGCGGCGATGTCCTCGTAACTCTCTTTGTCTAAACTCTTTGGACTCCTTCACCTGTGTCTGTCGACATGGCTTCCATGATGTAAGCCCGGTTCTTCAACTTAAAACTTCCCGAGGTCCAGTCTGCAACGGTACTTGATCATTTGTTGTTCCCGTTTCGGAATACATTTGTTGTTTGCCCCTTAAGTATTTTACAAGATATTGGACAAGGGAATGCAAATATGATGGGGGTGGGGGGGGGTTTGAAAGGATCACCAAATGCAAGGCTGGTTCGTTTTATAAGTCTGTATCTAACTCAAAATGTAATGCATTTACTGAAATTTGAACTTTCATCCTGATGGTGACTTCATAAACTAGACCTTGATAACAACATACAATATTAAGACCTAAACAGCTTCCTTTATGTCTATATACACGCTCACACGCAACTAGATGAAATAAAAAAAATAAACTTGAAAAGCAAACGACTACACTATAAAGGGGTTAAATTGAAGCGGATTATACAACTATTGGGTTCTTCCAGTGCATTTCAATTCCTTCTGGCACAGATATCAGGTTAGTCAAATGTTTACGTCTGATTTGACATTTCCAGTCTTCTGCTGACCTATATTGCTCTTTTGTAACGTTTTATTCATTTCACTTGTGTAAAGTAACCAGGGTGAAATTCCCTGATCAATAACTTCTTTTTTCAACAGAGAACGGTCTCTTCAGCCAATGTCTGGAGAAGATGATGATAGGCGGAATTGCTAAATCATATCTAACCTCGTATATTGGTGGAGAGGTGGCTGTGAAGCTGAATGACGGGAGATGTGATGTCGAGGAGAGTGATGTTTTCTATCTGTTCCGCACCTCCAGGACGGCCTCAAAATGTGGGACAGAGAGGCGTGTAAGTGGAATAAAGAGTGGTCAACTTGGAATAGCAGGTTATGAGGATTAGCAAAAATGTAAAGCAGAAGGGTTGATGACATGACTTTGTTTTTTCTAAAGTTCTGGCTGTTCTGTGCTTTATAAAATATTTTGGCATAAAGTGTGTAGCCGGATTTCAACATTGTATTTAAATCGGATTACATGATGTATGAAGACTTTTCTCATCTGTCATTTTCACATTTGTTCTGCCAGGTTAACAAAACCCACATCGAGTTCCAGAACATAATGACTGTTGGGCTGACCAAGACGGAGGTCATCAGTAGACGGGACCTCAAGGTTGTCTGGAAGTGTGTTTACCCACTTCATTATATACAGAATGCTCACTTCAACATGGACATGCAGTGGTGAGTCGAGGTCTTCCTCCAGCTAAGACCACTTCTCCACTGATGTTGTTCCCTCTGGCAGGTTGTCGGCACTGTCCCTAGTTGAGTACAATTCCTCCCAGCAGCTTCACCTCACTATGACTTTGTACCGCGACCTTTCCTTCAGTGACATGTACCACGACATGATACAGCTGGAACAGGAGGACACGCTGTTCTTTCAGGTGGCGTTGCAGACCAACGACTCATTTGCCTCGGAGGTTTTGCTGCAGGTGGATTCCTGCTGGGCCACAGAGAGCCCCGACCCTGATGACCTAGACATGGGAGTTTTCATCGAGGATGGGTAGGTCACCTTTATACCAAAAGACCCACCGAAATTCCATAATCCACTCTTGGTATCAAAGTAAGCATTTTAGCCTCAGTTGGATGTGTAGATGACTACAAATTGGCATTTAATGTGTTGAAATACTGACCATTATTCAAAATGTACATGAGTGAAAGTTCAAAATTGGACCTAAGAGTTTTTCTGTTAATGTTTAAGTAATTATTTGTAAAGCGCCTTTCTCAGACCAGTGTCACAAAGCACTTCAACAATCCAAAACGATACATGGTTAAAATGCATGCTTTAAAAGGCAGAGATAAGATAGAGACAAACTAAGCAGCCCCAAGTAAATTAAAAGAGCCTGCACAAATAAAAAGGACTGTATATAGAATCTTTGATCTATTTTAACTTAATTATTTAATTTGCATTTGAAGCTTATGCTTATCTATAATGCATGCATGTAAGTAAGTAATATTTATTTATATAGCGCTTTTCGAGACCAGGGTCACAAAGCGCTTAGACAATCAAAACAATACTCAAAAAAGTACATACTTTAAAGTGTTTATCTTCTCTCGTTTACTTTACCCTCACCTGCAGCTGCCCAGTCGATCCAACCCTCCACTGGCTAAGTGGCAATGGTTTGTCACAAACCAGCAGATTTTCCATGCAGATGTTCCATATGCCCAAAATGATGCCGTTGTATTTTCATTGCCTGACCAACATCTGTGGACACGACGAACATTGCACAAAGGTAACCTGGGAGCTGGTGCTGCTGATTTGATAGTAAAATTAAAATGGTCCAATATAAAGAAAAAAAACATGCAACTCTTCTAAAATTCTAGACATGTCCGAGTCTACAACGACGCAGAAGAGCAGCTGACCTGAAGAGAAAAGTCTCTGCCCTGGTGTCTGCTGGTCCACTGACAGTGCGTGCGGCAGAGTCTGGACTCAAGTCTTCCTGTGAGTGCTGATCTGCCAACAAGTTTCATTAAGAGCTGCAGCATTTAATTGAATTTATCTTTGCAGGGATGGATCACATGACGATGATCTCTATCGTGGTCGGATTGATTGGTGTACTGGCGTTGACTGTGCTCTCAGTAGTTGCCACCAAACTTATTTTGAAGTACTGGGAACATGTTCCATAATAAATTTGAGTAAAAAAAAAAGTTTGTTTTTCTTTTGTCATACCTCATTGACATAATTGAGGGATTCTTTGTGGAGTTTGTATTTTAAAATTGGTAACTGCACTGGGTTTGAGGCATTCTGGTTGCATCATTCGCGTTATTACCTAGGACTAAATTTTCTTCAAAATGTGCTTGTATACATTTAGCTTGAAAGGTGTGCAGCATTAAGTCTTGTCTGGTTAATGAATCATTTAAAACACGATGTCGCGTCAACTACGTTCAGCGGAAACTGCGTACTATCTGAACACGTCACTTCCGCCCCGGTACAGCAATGGAGTCGGTTCGAACTGGAGACGGCGTGAGTGAAACACGAGCTGGAAACAAATCGAAAATGAATAAACAAGGTAAAGCGCAAACGCTATTTAATGCTAGTATGCTAAATCATCTAGTGGATACAGCTCCGTGCCTGTTTGTTCAATGTTCACGTGTTGACGTTCGGTTCTAATGTTTTCGTGCTGCGCATGCTCACGTGCGTGTTTCGTTTAGTTTTACTATTTACTAAACATTAACCTGGTTTATCATGGTGTCAGAAAAACATGTTATTTTGTCCGACGACTTTTACCAACCAACTACACGATCTAGTCGATCGAATATTATCAAATACTCAAATGTGCCTCTTGAAACTGAGCTCTGACGGCAGATCTTCTCATGTTGTGTTAGTTGTGGATAAAGTTGACCTCCTCAGTGTTCCTGATGGATGGAAGGAGCAGCCATTCACTAAGGAGGACAATCCCCGAGGCATGCTGGAGGAGAGCAGCTTCGCCACTCTGTTTCCAAAATACAGAGAAGCCTACCTGAAGGACTGTTGGCCTCTTGTGGAGAAGGCTTTAGGGGAAGTAGTAAGTTGACAACCAATCGTTGAGTTCTTAGATTTGTGGTGGTCTAAAAATGCCATTCTGCTTGTGTGTACATGCTAATGTTGATTGTTTTCCTCAGAATATCAAAGGTTCTTTGGACTTGATTGAGGGCAGCCTGACTGTCTGCACTACAAAGAAGACCTATGATCCCTATGTCATCATTAGAGCTAGAGACTTGATCAAACTGCTGGCCAGGAGTGTTCCATTTGAACAGGTGAAGAAAATAAAGTGCCATTTCAGGTTTGCTTTATTACAACTGAATACTTTCCTTCTGTTGCTTGTTTGGTTGATTCAGGCGGCCAGGATACTACAGGATGATGTGGCCTGTGACATCATCAAGATTGGGACCATGGTGCGGAACAGAGAGCGGTTTGTTAAGCGACGGCAGCGACTGATTGGCCCCAAAGGCTCCACATTAAAAGTAAATGATTTTCCTTGAAATAACTCTTTATTTTACTGGAACCAAGCAAATTGTTCATAAAACCTGTTTGTTATAAACCATGTTAAGTTGAATTTAGCAAACGTTGTTCTGTTCTCCTCTCAACTGTTGTCGCTTGTAGCTCTGCTGACGCATCTCTCACCGGACGCATAAACAAAGGAAGTTGCACTATTATTAAGAGTCACACATGATAAAAAAAATTGTTAGGATGTCTAACTCTCATCATAGAGGTGCCCTATGCTAAACTTTTCAGGCTAGAACTGTACATTATGACATGGATGAACTTTATCTATTTTTCTATAAAAGTGTGTCCTCGCACACTATTTATTATGAAATATTAATGTGTTAATAATATCCATGATTTACAGTCTCATTTAAGTACTTATTTATTCATATTGTATCACTTGTTGAAAGTGTCATTAAAGTTCTGTGTCTTGATGCTCTAATTGCGTTTCTCTTGTCTCTGCAGGCGTTGGAACTACTGACCAACTGCTACGTGATGGTTCAAGGGAATACAGTGTCTGCTATTGGACCCTTCAAGGGCCTGAAGGAGGTGAGTGCTTAGTTCATGCAAAGTTAGATGGAACCAATTTGAAGTCTGTTTACTTCTCATCGGCTGAAAGTTGTTTTCTTCATTACCTGTAAGACATTTGTCTCCTGCTCAGTGGCACAGGTCTGACTGGAAATACATTTTCTTTCTCTTTGTGGTCTCTTCAGGTCCGTAGAGTCGTCGTTGACACCATGAAGAACATCCATCCCATATACAACATCAAAGTAAGTCCAACCTTTTTTGTTTACTATCTGATGCCCGATGAGGAAGTTTTCCATCCTTGTTCACGATTTCCTGACTGAACCAAGTCACTCTGAGCTTCAGTGTGAGGCTGGACTCGGAGCTGAGGGTGCTATGATCAGACTCTGAGTGAACATGGTGAAGGATCACTGTAGATTCTTGCTAAATGTGTGTGTCTTTGTGCCAGACTCTCATGATCAAGAGGGAACTCTCCAAAGACCCAGACCTGAGGACGCAGAGCTGGGATAGATTCTTGCCACACTTTAAACACAAAAACCTCAACAAGCGCAAGGAGCCAAAAAAGAAGAGCGTGAAAAGGGAGTACACACCCTTCCCCCCGCCACAGCCCGACAGCAAGGTGCGTGGCTGAATTGAAAATGTTTGTGTGAGCATTCGTTAAAATTTGTCAGCTTCTATCAAATGTGCTTTGATAAAAACGTTGCTAATGTGTGTGCACTAGGCAACACTGATGGGAAGAGCGATTTACGTGCCCTTGTGTACACAATGTAAAATATTTGTGCTTATCAAGGAATGTGTGTTTGCTGTTTTTGTGTGCAGGTGGACAAAGAACTGGCGACGGGCGAGTTCTTCCTCCGTGAAAGTGAAAAGAAGAGGAAGAAGATGGAGGAGATCAAGGTGAGAAGCTATAATTATTTTTGTCAGACTTTTGAAACCTTTGACCTCTTGTGAACTGCCCCTCCCCCTCTTAGGTGAAACAATCTGAAGCTCTGACGAAGAAGCAACAACAGAGGGAACGAGCCTTTGTTCCTCCTAAAGAGACAATGCTGATGAAGAAGACTAACAAAGGTAAGTTGGTGCCTTTAGACAAGAAATCTGTGATTAGATTGGACCTGGAGGGTGAGACAGACCAGACCGGGTCAGGGGGAGCAGAACTTCCCAGATGGAGGGAACTATTTCCATGCTAGAGGAGAAGCCTGGAAGTAGAGAAAATAGAAGGATCAATATGGACGTTTTCTCTCTGTTTACTAGATCTCGTGATTGTAAACTTTTTTATACTCTAATTCCAGAAGAAGCACGTCTGGACATCCAGTCCATAAAAGACAAAGTGAAAAAAGCCAAAAGTAAGAAGCTGGGTGCACCCCCAGCCACACCGACACCTGATGCCGTCAGCCACTCCAGCAACAAGAAGAAAAAGAACAAAAACAAAACCCAGAGCTGATGATAATCTGGTTCGGCATGTGACCTCAGGAGAAGATGTGTGTTGGAGATAAACTGTTGTTTGTATATATTTATATTTATATCAATAACTAAATATGATGATAAACAAGTTGAGACAAAAACTGACTGATTGCTTCTGGTCACATGATCAACAAACCACATGCTGGGCCTATGAGAAGTAAACTATGTTCCTGTTTATTAATACACTTGTTATACTTAAGAAACATGGAGACAACATACCCACAATTCCGAAAGTAATTGAATTTCATTTAAATGTTTCCATTTCTCTACAATTTAAGATTTATTTACACACTTAGTCACCTGTTTTCCAGATTCTTTCATTCTGTTTCTTAGGTTTTGATTTTTTTTGATGCAATCATTGCTCTTCAATATAATAAATCAATCAAAATCAAAAATGATTATTGTATTTTTTTTATATTTAAAAAATGTCTTTAATTCTGTTAAAGTTTCTGTCTTGATCCTGGTTTTGGTGGTGTCTACTCATAGTAGATGTTGGGGTAACGCTGGTTAACCACATATGGTCGCTACAAAGGTGCGCGAAGAGGGCGACGGGGCGAGTGACCAGAACCCCGCTGTAGCTATGGTGCCACTTGAGTTGAGGGCTGGAGCCCAGCAGTAACCTTGAGTGGGCAGATGACATTTAATCTGAGACGTACAGACTGACTAATGATGCTATATTGCTGGAAAGGATAGTTGATAAAATTGTTATCTCTTATATCGTCAGAAGAAATGCTCCTCCACATCGATAGGCTTGTTTAGCCTTGGAACCATCTTGTCTTCTGTTGTAAAGTGGCTCTAACTTTCGAAATAGAAAGATGGATGGATAGGTAAAACTTCATTGATCCCTAGAGAAGTGGTCAAGCAGATCGACAGAGGTCGGTGAGTCAGAGTTAAAGCTCAATTTTAATTAAATGTGTTAATTTAAGTGTGTCTTAAATTGATCTTGGACCTCACCAGTATGTACAGAACTCTCTTTTAAATAAAATACTGACATTAGAAAATATGCTTATGCAGTGCCCATTAAACAGTTTGTTTAGCGTGGAGGTTAAATCTTGTTTACTAAAACCACGGCCACTCTGCTGTGATTGGTCAAGCGTCTGTTTGTCACTGCACATCATCAAGTCTTCACCTACAAGGGACTCGTATTAACAAAGCGGGGTGTGATTACAGCTGGCTGGAGGAAGAGTGAAGCCATTATTACGTCATAATGGGTTTCGCTCTTGTAACCTCTCATTCAATGAGATTTCTTATGGGGGGAGAACTTTATGAAGTATTAACTTCAAAATCATCATGATGAAGGACTTCAAAGGAAGACTTCAACAACTGAAACATGTGAGTGAATCAGGAAAGTTTGGTTTTCACATTAGTTGCCCTTTAAATAGAAAAACCTCAGTCTTAACTTTGTTACTGAAAGCTACAACACAATGCACTAGAGTAAAGCATAGATACTCAAAAGCTATAACAAGGTTTTGTTCTTTGTTCATTTTCCACAATAACACTATAAGAAATATAGTCGGCACTACTTCTGAGGATATATATTTCATATGTCTGCTCTGTTTGACTTACGTTTCAGCGTATCTCTCTTTGGACATCCTGTTAGAAACGGCAAGTAAATAATGTTTGTTGTCGTGTTAATTTGTCGCCTCAAATGATCCTGCTTATGAGACTCACTGCAGAGGTTGTCCACACTTATTTTGGGCCCAGTTCCCCCTAATAAATAGCTTTTCGTTATAACTTGGCTGGAGCCTGCGTATTTTCCATAATATTTTTTTTATATTATTGTTTTTTAGCATAAAAATTACATGCATTTTCACTTGATGTATAACGTTTTTAAGTTTGATTGTTCTAGCCTCTGTCAGCCCCTCACACAAAAGGTATTGGGACTGTGTTTTTGCAGTAGGTGTGGTCTCTCAATTAGGTTTTGCGATCGCTGGAGTGATTAGTGTTTCAATTGCAATTCAATCAAAACAATTGTTATACAAGATAAAATTACTGAATTATTTTCAAAGGCTTCTAAAAACTTTATTAATCCAATCTGTGAAGTTATAAATCATAAACTCAAGCTATTGCATAGTTAGACACTGTTGTGTTGTGTGATATATATGTAAGTAAGTAATATTTGTAGGGTGCTTTTCTAGACCAGGGTCACAAAGCGCTTAAACAATCAAAACAATACTCAATAAAATATATACTTAGAAGGTCCAAGTTCCTGAGGTTGCACATCACAGAGGACATCAGCTGGACACTTCATACCACCTCCCTGGTGAAGAAAGCCCAGCATCGCCTGCACTTCCTGAGACTCACGAGAAAGGTGTCTCTTCTTCCCATCCTCTTCACCTTCTACAGAGGGACCATCGGGAGCCTTCTGACCAGCAGCATCTCCATCTGGTCGGGGAACTGCAAGGCCTCCAACTAGAAGTCTCTGCAGAGAGTGGTGAGGACTGCGGAGAAGTGTTACTTTAAACTGTTTATAAGGATTTTTGATATGATAGTTATGCTATAAATGCTTCTGTGTGTATTTTTCTTTTGGCTCCTTGACATTTGTGCAGTAATATTTAGTATGTTAAAATAGACGTGTGTGTGTGGTGTGTGAGTCTGAATTGGGCATTTGTGTGCTATGAAGTGTGAAAAGTATTGTGTGGAGTGTATGTAACGTGCAAGTTCAGACCAGTTATAGGCGCCGCCCTGGTTAAAAGCGCATAGAAATAAATATGTTATACAGTTTTGGCTAGTTAAACTGCAAAAGAGATTCATTTTGTTTTATTAAGTGTACACTTAATGCATCTACTGTACTTAATGTACGATTATTAGTCTTGATGAAAGAATAAAGGGTGTATGTTGGAAGTGAATGAATGATTGATAACGAGAAAATGATTAGTGATTAAAAGACATGGTTTGTTTTCAAAGGAAATATGTACAATTTACATTTATGTAAATGTACTTTGAATGTGGTCTTTAAACCATTGCTAATGCAAAAGAAAAAGAACAAAGGTAACAGTTTAATGAAAATATGTGAATAAAAATAATCCAAGAGACTTGGTTCATGAGCACTTGTCGTTCGGTGTCATTCATGTCCATTGTATTTCCAGGATTATCATATCTGTCAGCGAAGGCCCTGCTGGGTCCCGCTACATATGCACTATTTAAAATATTATGTATTTATTTTAAATTAGCATTATTGTTATTGTTAACTTATTTATATTTATACTTTATATACATTAATTATTAAATGCAATATTTATAACGTTATTTATTAATTCTGTTTATACTATATTGCACTTTTTAACTTAACTTATTAATATTAATATTTAGATTTTTTATACATACATCTATCTGCTGTGTTTTCTGTGCAATGACAATAAAAGAAAGTCCAAAGTCTAAAGACACCACCGAGACCAACACAGGAGTCTCGGAGAATCAAGGAAAAGCCTGCACGAATAAAAGTGTTTTCAGATGATTCCTGATGGAGTCAGTAGACTACATCAAGCGCAGAGAGATATGATTTCTAGGAGGGGCAATACTAAAGCCTACATTGCACTGAATTGTATGGGGAGTGTATTACTTTGAAGAAGTTATATGAATAAATACCCGGTTGAAGCACAGAGAAATCCTACTGCTATTTATTTAATACCTTAGAGAATACTATATTTTTGGCGATGAGGATGGCCGTGTCTGTACCCTTTCCTGCACCATTCATGTTGCTTCGCTACATGGCTAAAGATGTTTGAGAACTACATGGTCGTAATGAATGCCACAGTAGATAGCTGGACGCATGCTGTTCTTCTCCTTACACTTGGAGAAGAACAGACTATTTTATGCTTTGTCGGAATCGGGTGAAATTTATGCTACAGCTGTGGACGCCTGGAACATTTAATTCCTAAAGTCAACGTGATTGCGGAACGTTATAAGGTTCGACCAGGTGAAAAGGTGAATGAGTTTCTTGCTGCACTTCGACAACTCGCTGCTGCTTGTGAGTTTGGAGACATGGAGGAGCAGATGCTTCGCGAACAGCTGATGGAGCGTGTTGCTAACACATGTGTACTGTACCGCCTGTTACCAGAAGCCATGGCTGACAAGTGAAGTCTACAGGCTCTTGAGAGCTCGGAACGCAGCCTTGAAAGCTGGAGACAAGATGGGTCTGAGGACCACCAGGGCTAACCTGTCATGCCTCAAAGCCACCACCATCAACCCAGTCCCGAAGAAGTCGTCCCCCTCCAGCTACAATGAATACCGTCTGACCGCACTCACTCCCATCCTCATGAAGTGCTTCAAGCGGCTATTTCTGCAATACATCAAGTCTGATCTCCCCCCGCCCTGGACCCCTTCCAGTTTTCATATGGGTCTAACCGCTCGACTGATGATGCCATCTCGCTGCCCTCCACTCAGCCCTCACCCACCTGGAGACTAAAGACTCGTACGTCAGAATGCTGTTCATTGACTTCAGCTCAGCATTCAATACGATCATCCCCCAGCAGCTCATCCACAAACTAGACCAGTTGGGACTCAACACCTCTCTGTGCAACTGGGTGTTGGACTTCTTGACGGGGGGAGACCACAGACTGCTGGTCAGCAGTAACACCTTCAGCACCATGGGTGGGTCTCATCAACAACAGCGATGAGACGATGTGTGAGGTCAACAGGCTGGCCACGTGGTGCAAAGACAACAATCTCCAGCTGAACGTGAAGAAGACTAAAGAGGTCATTGTGGACTTCAGGAGAGTGCACACCCAGCATCCACCACTAACCATCGCTGCAGTGGAGTGTACGTCTCCGCAGACTAAGGAGAGCAGGAGCCCCACCACCCACGTGTCCTGCTGCAAGAACCTGCAGTGCATCGTGAGATCATTGGTGTTTCCACCTCGTCGCCTCTGATGGACACTGGACAGGGCTTTGTCCTGGACCTCCCAAAGTCCAAGACCAGCTACTTGGTCTTTGAGGTGTTCAGCTGCAAGTGGTTACTCTCTCTTCAGTCCACAAAGTCATGTATCAGACTCCTATATTCGTCATTGCTGTTGTCCCTGATGCATCCAACAATGGCAGTGTCGTCAGCATACTTCTGGAGGAGACTCAGCTCAGAGTTGAAGCAGAAGTCTGAGGTGTATCTGGGGAAGAGGAGAGGGGCCAGTACTATCCCCTGAGGTGCTCCTGTACTGCACACCACAGTGTCAGCCTGACATACTGTGGTTGATCAGTGAGATAGTGTGAGATCCATGAGACCAGACCAGGGTCCACATGCATCTGTGTCAATTTGTCCTGGAGCAGAGTGAGCTGGATAGTGTTGAAGGCACTAGAAAAGTCCAGGAACAGGATCCTCACTGAACCGCTGAACCCTTTATCCAGGTGGGAGTAGGTCCGATGCAGGAGATGAAGGATGGCATCTTCTGCACCAACTGCGGGCCGGAAGGCAAACTGTAGGGGTCTTGTGTGTGTTGAACTTGTGGCCTGAGATGTTTGAGGACCAGCTGCTCCAGTGTCTTCATCAGCAGTGAAGTCAGTGCAACCAGTCTGTAATCGTTCAGCTCGCTCGCCCGGATCTTTTTCGGGACTGTAACGATACAGGAAGTCTTCCACAGGGTTGGTACTTTCCCCAGCTGTAGAATGAGGTTGAAGACATGCTGGAGTGGATCAGCTGGTTCAGCCGCGCTGATGTTTAGCAGCCGAGCAGACAGCTTGTCAGGACCAGCAGCCATCCCTGGACGAATCCTATGAAGTACATCGCGTACCTGAAGTGAGGTGATACTGGGAAACGGTTGTGTGGAGCTGAAAGGGGCACAGGAAGGTGGGGCAGGTTCTTTTAGCCACAATATTTACCTTAATGCTGGAAAACACTTGACGTTCCGTTTTTTTTTGTTTAAGGGGATGCTTGCAGTTGCAGTAGAAAAGCTACAGAAGATCTTCTTCAATTAGTGTGTTTGCTAAACATATACGTATTTGTGGTTCATAGGGGCAGCAACAAAGACATAGAGGCACAGACTCTGCTACACCAGGGTGACAAGGAGAAAATAGGATTTTTTATTTTTACTTTTAATGTTTACAAATAAATGCATAAAAAGTTAATTATCTGTGTGTTATAATTAACATACTGCTTGCCCGACGTTATAACTAACAACTGCTAATATATGCTGTATAACTGCTTATGTTCTTTATAAACAATCTTTACATACACTAACAAATGCTTGATGACTTTGATTTGGAACTCATAATTTAAGTGGCCAAACAACAATTTTGTACAAGTTTTGTTATATTTAAAAAATCACGTTAAAAGTTAAAAACAGCTCTGCAGTCACGGTTTGTACGGAGCCAAATGCAAGTGAGGGAAAAGATCTCAAGCAGACAAAAGAACGTACAGTAACAATAAAAGAAGCATGACATCTGCTACTTTATTGTATAGAGATAAATGCAGACAAATCAGTTGGTCAAATTGTCTCTATTTTATCTTACGTTAGCATGCTTTATATATGTAGTTTATTTATGTATTCATTTTTTAGTACAATAAATAATGCTCTTAATTGGTGTCTAATTTGTGCGAAAAACATTCAAAATAAACAATAGTCTATCACAATTAATAATATGATATCTTTTGAGGGAGAAATTGCAAATGATTAATGATACACTTTCATTAAAAACATATTTTGAAAGGATTTTGGACTTTCGACAACCTGGCCTGAGTTACAGATCTGCTTCGTGGTCGTGCTGCGGAGCTCGCTCCACAATCAGGCTGACAAACTCATGTTTCTCCAGACATCCTCGACACTCCTCTCCCCACAAGGACAGAATTCTCCTCAGCTCCAGCACCTTCATCTTCTTTAGCCCCTCGCTGCTCAGGTCCCTGGGCCGAGGCTCTGTGGAAAACCAGAGAGTTACCAAAGTCAACAAACCAAACTAGTTGGGTTAATGAAGGTACCATATCTGAGCTGGCAGATCTGTGTGTCTTGGGCACTGAGACGATGGCAGATCTTCTCCACAGGAACGTGAGACGACAGAGGTTGAGACACAGATGCTGTGACGCGAGTTGCTGAGTCACTACTTGCTCCAAGGTAATAGCACTGTAACACACAGACATTTTGGAAAGTAAAAATTAAATTGCTTTACTTCAGTCATTAAATACTTTTTTAATTTGACTGTTTATGTTATGTTTAATATTCAAATGTAATTTGTATGTTCCAGGAAAAGGTTATTATGACTAATCTATCTTCTCTTTATAACACCATTTAGTATCTTTCCAATAATGTCTAAACCTAGGGGTATTTTGATGGTTCTCACCAGTCGTGCCTCCCTCCCTTGAGCTACAGAACAGATCTGAAACAACTCCATCTCCACCAGATCTGGACTTAGTTCTTTGTGTCTGGACGTCAGGCTGGTGTAGAGTCTCTGGAGGAAACCCACACACACTGTGGGGCGACACTGTTAATACAGGAGAACAATAGGTGCAAGTGGCTAGCAACTTTCTGTCATTGAATCATGTCTAATATTCTAATAATATAACCATTTATGTCTTTGGTTTGGATTGAAGGTCTCTGGAAAACTGTTAATATTTAATTTTGAAGTAGAAGTAAAAGAGCAAGGGGTCAGTACTACAGAATCAAGTACAAATACAGAGTTAAGACTGGTGCCTAGAATTCTGAAGCTCGTATTAAGACTTAATAGTAATTTTGAATTGTATCTTGAAGACAAACAATGCTATGTGTTGAAATATGGTACGTTTTTTTTTTCTTGGTTGGGGCAAATATATATATTGACAACACTGCTGCTATACTGCTGATTTACACTGCTGTTTTATTTTTAAAAGTTTGTTTTCTGATGTGCAAGTGTATTTCATTTCATATACAGTTTTTTTGAAACCAACACGATGACACATATCTTCCAGAATATAACAGAGTGTAACTAAATATAAATGTCAGTTCATTTAAATAAACATAATAGTAATAAGTAATCTACTGGTGAAGATTTGTATTTATATATCAGCGGTATAAAATGAATGAATGAATTCGATCAACAACTAACAATAAGTTCGCGCTTGTTGAATGCGTACACATGAGAGTTTTAACATCATCATACTGGCGTATCTATTCGGATATTCTTAACGTGTTCAAAACAGATGTCGTGTTTACCACACAGCACACACTGAGCAAACAAGGCACTTGCTGGAATTGTACAGCAGTAAACATAAGAAGTTGCAGCCGGACAAACGTGAAAGTCCTCACCTTCACAGTTTTTAGCAGAAGCAGAGGAGAAATGAGTGAATATAAGAAAAGAGAGCAGGAGCAGCGACATGTTTACTGGAGATATTAATAAACGCTACACTGAAATCGGATGCTTCGAGCGCCTACAGTTGCCACTTTAAATCAATGTTGATCAATGTGTGTTTTACGGTTTAAGATTAGCCACATGCTCTGACATCAGATGGAATCATTATTATTAAAACTGGTTCATTATAACTAGCGATGAAAAATTTAATTCGAACTAAACATATCATTGTCAATTTTTAAAAAGGCACACTGTTAAAAGAAAAGATAAAGAAAACATAAGGTTTATATAACTGATTTTTCCTTTATTATTTGATATTTTCCTGCGATATGTTCGAAACTTCTCACAGGAAGTTGCGTGACCGGAAGCGCGCTCCGTGTACCGGTGTCTCGTGTGTGTTCAGCATGGCTGCCATAGGAGTTCACTTCGGCTACTCCTGCGCGTGTGTGGCGATATTTAAGGTAAATAACGATGCAGCAATCCTTAAACATGTTCTTTAAAAAAAATCTGTCTTTCTAATTGTGTATATGTAGAAATACTCGACGCCTTTGGTTGCTACGTGTAGCTGCTAACTAGCTCCTTTTCAATCTGTTTTCTTTTATACTTTTAAACGCGAATGGGCATTTATAATGATTAAGTATTTAAAAACAGTTTTCAATAATAAACACGCATAATCGTATTTACCATAATCACATATAAAACGTATAACACATTATCAACAACGAATCTACCACAACAATATGATAACCTCATCATGTTGTGGTAAAAAGATGACCAGGAGAAATGCTATTCTGTGGACAATTAAATGACAGCAATGTTATGAAAACTCTGTAATCAAACACTTGATAATCTATCCATAACAAATATCAATAACAACAGTTATTTTGAAGAACAATTGAGGAACGTCAGGTATTTTAAGAAACAACTTCGTAGGAGGTCCTGCTAGGTTAAGATTTCTGTTCTGCCCCAGCTTTGTGCCTACAGCCACCTCTTCTTCATTTCAAGTATAAAAATGGCCTTTCATTTGGTGGGACAAGCAATTTTGAAGATTTTGTTGAAGATGGTGTTTTTTCCGTTACTCAGGACGGGCGAGCAGATGTTGTGGCGAATGATGCTGGTGACAGAGTGACTCCAGCTGTCGTAGCCTACAGAGAAAAGGAGGAGGTGCATAAGTAACATCCATTTTTTCTTTTTGTTTGCCGTTATTTGCCAATATATTAATTTTTTCCCTTCTAATCCACCATAGATTGTTGGAATTGCTGCAAAGCAAGGGATGGTCCGCAATGCTGCCAACACTGTGGTCAAAGTTAAACAAGTCCTTGGAAGATGGTGATAGAGCCTCTGCTGGTTTATCCTTCATGCAAAAATATTCTACTATAAAATAAATGTTCCTTTTCCAGCTATGAAGATTCACAGACTCAGAGTCATAAATCGGAAACGAAGTGTGAAGTAAGTTTTGATTCCTTTGAATTGGCTGCAGTGTTTGATGAGACTTGTGTTTCAGGTGGTAAATAAAGGAGGAAAACCATTCTATGAGATTGCAATAGGAGAAAAACAAGAATATGTCTCTCCGGTGGATGTGGCAAAACTCATCTTCCATAAAATGAAAGGTAGATTTAAACTGCTTTCTTTATTAATATGCTTGGTGATTGATTATTTCTCTTTTTACAGAAACGGCTCAGTCAGCCCTGGGCTCTGATGCCACTGAAGCCGTCATCACTGTTCCATTTGAATTTGCACAAGCTCAGAAAAAAGCGCTGAGGTTGGGCTTTTTCCATCTTTTTGTTAAATATGAAAACTTGAAATAAAGATTTTGTCGCCCTCCGCAGGGAGGCCGCCGAAGCTGCAGGTTTCCATGTCCTTAGGCTGATCCATGAGCCTGCAGCTGCTCTCCTGGCCTACAACATCGGTCAGGACTCTCCTTCTGGAAAAAGGTGCGTCTACTTACAGCTGCTTCACCACTGAAACTGAATATTCTATAATTTTACACTGGCCTTATTCAGCCACGTTATGGTGTACAAGCTCGGTGGGACATCCCTGAGTGTGACTGCGCTACAAGTGAACGGAGGAATGTTCCGGGTACTTCACACTCACACTGACCACAGCATCGGAGGAGAGAGCTTCACACAGGCCCTCGCTCAACACCTTGCTACAGAATTTAAGCGGTTAGTTTCTCTGAAAAAAAAACTATCCTCTAGCTGTTCTCAGGTGGATTCACACCTTCCATGTTTTCACTCAGCTCCTTCAAACATGATGTAAGCAGTAATGCTAGGGCGATGATAAAGCTGATGAACGGAGCTGACATGGCCAAACACTCTCTGTCATCTCTCGGGTCTGCAAACTGCTTTGTCGACTCTCTGCATGACGGCATAGACTTTGAATGCAACATCTCCAGGTGAGTTCAACCATGATATAAGTGTTGTGTTTATTACCTTTAATATTTCCCCTCTTTCTTTTGGGAAATCCACTTGCGATGCATAACTCCTTAAACCTTCATTCTTACATGCATGTATCTATCAAAGTCTCAAGTTTCATGGTTGTATGCTGAATTACAGTTGACAAACGTTTGACTTGATCATGGAATGTTTCCTTAGAGCTCGATTTGAGCTGCTGTGCTCATCGTTATTCAACAAAAGCATTCAGCCAATCAGAGCACTGCTGCAGGAGGCAGGACTTTCCTTCAGTGACATTAACCAGGTAAGACATAAGCAACATGGTTATGATGGCACACCCCATTTTAAGCTCTGGAACATCACTCACTAATGTTGGTTATTTTTAGGTGGTTCTTTGCGGCGGTTCTGCCAGGATCCCTCGACTGCAACAGATGATCCGCGAGTTGTTCCCCGACGTAGAACTTCTGAGCTCTGCACCTACTGATGAAGTCATAGCTGTGGGCGCCGCTCTGGAAGCTGGACTGCTTGTGGGCCGCGACAACCTCGCCCCAGATGAGGAAACTGTAACAGCAGATGTTGCTGCCTCAGACATCCTGCTGAAGGTGCCCAGAGCCCCAAAAATCCCCAAATATGGTGGGCGGTAAAGAACGAGTCAGGACTCATTTGTGTGTTTCAGGAGGTGGATTATTCGGGAGCTGAGGTTTTCACTGTCCTCCTTCCCTCTGGTTCCCCTCTACCTGCCCGAAGAAGTCATGTTCTGAGTGGAGAGGGGAAGCTGTCGTCTCTCTGTTTGGAACTCTACCAGCGAGTTGCAGCCGAACAGCCAGAGAAGTTGGCAAAGGTGAGTACCAGGAAGCTGACAAGGACTACTTTCTATGTTAGAAATCACTGAGCTTTCTGAGCAGTTGTTGATACTTTAGCTCAAACATCCAAGAGAATAGTGTTTAAATCACATGTAAAAGCTTTATAAGGTCTGGGACACAGTGCTTGAATTATACTCACTCACTATGCATGAATATAAATACTAATGTCTATCAAACTCCCTCCTTTTCGTCCTCTCTGACAGTAAATGCTTGCTTGGATTTTTAATGGTGCGATGAAGTGTTTGTCACATTTCTTGAGTACAAGTGTTTGTGTTAGGAATGAGTGTAATATGCGACATGTGAGTGACTCATCCAATTCAACTTTTAACAGAAAAGTTTAACAACCAATGTTTTGTGTGTGTTTGAGATTTAAAAATGAGACATTTTCACAGATCATCCTGAAAAACCTGCCACTCAAAGAGAGCAATCATGACATTGACACCGTCGTCACCATGAAAAGGTGGCATAAACTTTTGACAAACTCAAACAAATGTCATGTTTACTCAATTTTTGTGCTGTGTGTTACAGAGATGGATCCCTCCATGTCTCCTGTGTAGAGCAAAGCAGTGGAAGGTCAGAGGTCATCACCATAGCTGCTGCATCATAATTGGCTGCATGACTTGTGATTATTTTATTTTATATCCAATAAACTTGTCAGTCAAAGAAATATTTTTTTCTGAGTCATTAATGGGATAAATGTACACTAGTGTGACTGCCTTGACTTTGAAATCATCAGTCACAGTATTTGTTGTGTAAAAAGCACAGGTATATCAGAGACTCTGATTGGAGCTTCTATTGAGAAAATGTTTGTGTAAAAGATAAAAAATAGTTTCTCTCAGATATGAGATGCAACTTATTTATTAGACTATTCATTTTTAATCCCAAATAATTCTCAATATTAGAATCAATTGACAAAATGCTTGTACAAAAGACCAAAATCCAATGTTTCTTGAAGCTTTTCTATGTTTGCATCAACATCTGTCCCTCCCTTCGTCCCATCATTGCTTCCCCAGGTAAGAACTTTTAAAAAGTATCTAGGAAACATTCTGTCGCCTCAACATTCCCAGGTGTTTTTTCATGTTTTCAGCAGCCGTGCTCTGGAACTATGCGACACTTGAGGATCTTCAGATAGTTCTGAACTTTGTTGGAGTCTCGACGGAAGCAGTAGAGGAGGTCGTAGTCCTTCATCACACGCCAGTCGCTGATGTCTGGAGGCTGCTGGAGCTCCGGAGATGAGATGCTGTTGAGGGAGTTGCTGATGCCCAACATCTGCATCTTCAACCAGGTGGAAACGACATCACGGTCATGCATATTTAAATCATAAATACACATAAAATTACTTGACGATAAACTATGTAAATCATATTTCCTTTTAGTGGTAACATGCGGCTTGTGAATATATCCCAGCTTCTGGGGGCTACTTGCTTCCAGCTATATCAATACAAACATTTTCTAGTAAAGGTGGTAGAGAGAAAAAGAGCAAACTTTTACCTTCTCCACCACCTTCTCCACTCCTTTCCTCAGCTCCTGGGCCATGTCACTCATTTCCAGAGCTCTGTGGTTACTGAGGCTGTTGAAGTCGTGCTGGTGGGTCATGCTCTGGTGGAAGTGCCAGAGAGGCTCCCTCCAGGCCAGCAGCAACTTCAGGATCACCCCAGTCAGCTCCTCACGCTGCACAAGTTGGGACTGAATTAGCAGGAATCCAACATTGATGCCACAAACTCACCGCCATCCTTTGAGCATTCTCTTTGCCATTCGGGGTTAAGATGGTCGAGGTGTGGCAGTTACGACCAGTTCGGCCAATTTGGTTATTGGTGGGCAGGAAGTACTGCTCCTGGACATCGGCAGTGAAATGTTAAGAATCACAGTAATGACATCAGCAGGTAATTTTGCTTTGACAATTGACTGGAATATGGTGTCAACATTTCATCTCAATAAATATAATTGTGAAACAAAGTTGCATGTTGACTTGTGAGCACGTCAGCAGATATTAAAAAGTATTTAAAAAAATTGTTTTGTCTCGGAAATATTAAAAAGAAAAACCTTGTCCTGTGCTGCCATGTTTATAACTAGGACCAGCAAATGTAAGAGTGCTGTGCAAAATTTTTTGATGCATGCCAAGTTTGGGTCTCTGAAATCATAGGAAGTCAGATTCTTGAATGTATTGTTTCTGCATTCTGTTATCAACATGTCTTTACTCTATGACCCAAATATGCCGTTGCTGACTATCTAGAACAAGTTTCATATGTCCTGCGGTGCTCACGAGTCCATGGAAGGCACATGCATTTTAATTAATTATTCATTCTAACTACAATTCTACCTAAGTTCTGACTAATTTCTTTAAAAAGAAACTGCAGATGATAAAGAGTAGCTGTAGTCTTTTTTTTTAACCTGAAAAGTTGACTTACAAACTCGGCGTGCAGGTCGTTTGAGATGCCATGCATCCTGGCAGAATGTTGGATAACCCGGTCAAACAGGTCGGCCAGTGATGGGACGTGACAACCGGCTTGTCCATTTGTGCAAATGGGCGCTGCTCCTACTCCGACCAGTCGGCTGCACTGCGACGCACAGAAGACCAGCAACCACCACACGGACACTGCAGGAGAGAACACAGATGCTGTCAGTCTGGACTCTTGACCAGGACCAAGCTGCCAAGTTTACCTGAGCTGGTGTTTCTGGGCATTGTGGATGCGAGATCCTGGCTCAGAGAAGAAAAGTGGTCTGCAAGGCTCCCTCACTGCTTCCCTTTAATATCAACATTTTCGGGAGGGGGGTGGGGGGCATTAATGGGCTACGAGCTCTTGTGACATCAGTCGTTGTGACCTTCTGGGGTTTCCAGGACATTCGAGCACTGACCAACCTCGGATGACTTTGTTCACTGTGGCAGCCTGACGGAAGCTAGTTTCATCAAGCACAATCTCCGTCACGAGGCGCCCCAGAGTTATTCCAAGATATTCCAATGTGAACAAGTGTATAGAGATTTTCAATTCCAGTAAAAAAAATGATGTTGAAGGGGAGTATTTGGTTTGGTGAGAGAGATAATTGGGATATATGAAGGCTCTGGGAATAAAAAATAATATTGAAATCGGAACTACTGCAAATATACATTTTGTTTGGCCTGGGACTTGGACGCTAAAGGATTCCCCCTTGAAGTGAAACCCTCTGATCACAAGAAGAATTTACACTTAAACTTCACATTTTTTCAACATTTTTTTGGTCTCACTGTATGTACGTTTAATGATGAAGAAATGGAATCCGTCTGGGAAACACTGGGACCGATGCTGCTGAAGTGACCTCCTCTTGTGTCTGTGAGTGACGATATCATTGGCTAAAGACGTCACCAACTTGGAGGGTAACCGACCTGTCTAGCAGCAGCTTAATGTCTGCGTAAGGTCGAGAGGTCACGGAGGAAACAACGAGCCCTACCCCAGATTCAAAAGTCAGCTGATGAATAACCTTAATGAGTTCTGATGCATCACAACGAATGTCATAGCCTGAATGTCAAAAGGCTGTCTTCCAGGTTTTTGATTTTTTTTTTTACGGAGATTTCAGTTGGGGAGATCCTGCAAAATGACTTGAGTCACTTGAGATACTGTCCTCTTCTTTAAAATGGATCACAAAGTCACAGTTTATTTGAATTTACTAAAAATACTATTGACAAAAAGTAAAATATATTAAAATAACATTAGTGTTGCTCTGTCACTTCGTCCTTATGACTCATAGGTCTGTTTTGTCTTCTCCGATTGAGAAAGTCACTTCGGCTGTTTTTGCTTGCCCTTTATGAGCCGAGTCACTCATATCCTCGGGCAAGATAGTAATATCATTAAATATAAACAGTTGTGTCATGTTAGGCTGGACTCCTGCGTGAGTCCTGGCCTGGAGAACGGATTCTGGGGCCTCACTTAAAAAAAAAAAAGCACAATTGGCTCAGATTCCAAGAAATAATTACAATATCTCTGTTTGATGGACCACTAAACTCTCCAGAATTTAGTACTCTATGAGCAGACCCGAAAAAAGTTGATGTGGCCTCACTGAGTCAAAGTCAAAAGTCCAGCTGTAAATAATGTATTTCTTCAATTGTAGAGTAAGTAAATGTTTTGTATCCTGCTTCTTTATTTATCTCACTCTCCAGGAAGAAATGTAGATAGATAGATGTATAGACTTTATTGATCCCTCTAGAGATCTTCTTCGGAAAATTGTTTTCAAGCATACAGCAACACAGACGATAGGTTCAAAGAACAAGAACAAAGTCCAAAAAAAGACAGGGCAAGATGATACAATCTAGAGATAAAGAATATAGATTAAAAAAAATGACAAAGGTTAACATTGAATGGAATCATATTTTCACTCCACTCCTGCCCCCAAACTGAATGAGTCCCTTAGTCTATTAGTGTTGCATCAGGGAAGGAGCATTTCATCTGCTTCTCTGCTCACTGATGACAGTGTTCTAAGGATGACTGTCATCATCCATGATAGACAGTAGTTTGTCCAGTGTCTCCTCTTGGACACATTCCCACCCCAACACACCACAGCCTAGAACAGGACACTGGCCACCACAGACTGGTAGAACATGCAGAAGAGTTTCCAGCAGATGTTACATGATCGAAGCCTCCTCAGAAAGCACAGTCTACTCTGAACTTCCTTATATACATGGTCAGTGTTGCAGGACCAGTCCAGTTTACTGTCAAGATGTATCAATTATTGCTGCTGTTGGCAGACCTGACTAATTAAGGGTTTTATATGAAGGTCTAGTTTATAATGAATCGCAAAGACATAATGTTGAATTTAGAAGAATTTACATCTGGTGTTATGTCTGTACCTGCTTTTGCCCTGGTATGAAAAATACAAATAACTTAAAATCTCTGGGAAGGAGATAAGATGAAGTTTAGACAGATTTTTGCCCCTATATTTGTTTTAAAGGAGCCAAAATTCTGGTTATTACCCTTATTTATAATGTAGTAAACAGTTTAATGTTTTTAGTCTTGCTCATTGGAATTTTAATGTGGGATTTCTCCCCCACCTTGTCGCCATTTCTCCTGAAACCTACTTAGAAATCAGTCGTCTACATGATCATTTTTAGGGTTTGACAGTGTCAAATTAAACCTATGACAAGGTTTGTGAAGCGTTATATACAGTGGATTTCTCTCATTATACATTCAATGTTTATATTTTTATCAAAATTTATAAAATATGATGTTAGGATTAAATAAACGTTAAATAAAGTGTCAGATCATATGTAAGACAGTTTTTACACTTTACTTGGAGTTCTGAAGATCCACCCTGTATAATATGTACAATAAAGCATGTTTATGGTTTGCATACATGATTCTAAACTACCATAACTTGTACTATAAAGCCTTATGAATCCATTATAATGTGTTATGTATGTGCTTGTAATGCATTATACATGGTCTGGTCGTTGTCAGGCAGATCTTGTCATATGGAGTCTGACCTGCACCACAACAAAATGGCTCACAGGAGGTGATGCCCAGAGGCTTGGGCAACAGAGGTAGATCTGTGAAGACTGGCCGTGATTCATACGGTAGCTTTGATCACTTCTATTGCCAGTTTCTCTTTACCCTCCTTTATTGTCTGTAACACTCATTATTTTAATCACAGTAAAAAGGGGTATTTTAATAGCCATCATTAGATGGGTTTTAGTCTTTATTGTCATTATAAGCACTATAAAAGGCACCATTACAGACATTTTAAGACGGTACACAAAACACAAAGAAAAGAGGCAGAGTGTCAAGAAAGTATAAAGGTTTATTATTATTTTAAGTGTTAGTCAGTGTACACCACAAGCAAAGTGCACAACGTTGAAAGAGTTTGATTTTCATTCGGGGGAATTGTTTATGGATGGCGAGGTGAAACCTGGGTGTTGTATTTGAAAAAGACATGTCTACAGTTCAACACTGCAGAAAACTGACCAGAAACTGTTTCCTTCAACTGAGAAAAATCTCTGAACTTAGGAAAATGTTCTCAGAGCATGATCTGGAGCTTGTTATCCATGCATTTGTGTCTTCTCGTTTAGACTATTGTAACAGTTTGTTTTCATGTCTTAACAAGAAGGAGCTTTCTCACCTGCAGTTGATTCAGAACTCTGCAGCGAGAATTCTGACCCGCTCAAGTAGAATAACTCACATTTCTCTGATCCTTAAAACTCTTCACTGGCTTTCAGTTTCTTTCAGGATCAACTTTAAAATTCTGGTTCTTACTTTCAGAGCTATTCATGGTCAGGCTCCTCCTTACATCACTGATTTGATCCAGCCTTACACCCCAGCTCGGACTCTGGGGTCTGTGGATCAGAATCTACTGATGGTTCCTCGCACACGGTTCAGGACCAGAGGAGAGAAATCATTCCAGGATGTTGCTCCTAAGCTTTCTTCCTCTCTCTTTGCGCTTGATGGAGTCTACTGAGTCCTTCAAGAAACAACTTAAGACATTTTTATTTGCGCAGGCTTTTCCTTGATTTTCTGGAACTCCTGTGTTATTCTCTGTGTTATCTTGACCTTTTAAGTATATATTTTATTGAGTATTGTTTTGTTTGTTTAAGCACTTTGTGACCCTGGTCTGGAGAAGCGCTTTACAAATATAAATTACTTATTTACTTACTTATAGTCCTAACAGCACTGGGGGAGAAACAGTCCATTTCCTGGGAGGGAGGGACCTGACACAATTCATATTGCTTTCTTCTGAGGTCTGGAGGTGTAGAGTGAGTCCAAGTCAGGAAGAAGGCAACTGACAATGCCCTGCACCACCTGGTCTTTTCTGTGATCTGCCCGGCACTTCTGCCATTCTACAATGCAAAAACTAACCTAGGGCCATTTGTGGCCAATGAAGAAATTTCATGACCGATTTTTCCACCTTACACTCCTGTTGAGCTCATTGTTATGAACAATATTTAAAATGCTACAAAATAAGGACAAATCAATGTAGGACAATAGTTAGTGAAGGAGTGCTTTTCTACTTAGTAAATTGTAATAATATTGGAAAATGCACAACGTGTGGATTCTAATATATTAATCACATTTATGTAAAAAAATACATTTTACAAAAATATTAAGAAAAAAAAACGTCGTTGTACACAAGTCTTCCAACCAGTTATTCCCAAAACCTACTGTAGAGTGTTGAGAGAGTGTTCAAAAAACAGGAGATAAACTCACTTAAAATCTACTTCCTCTACTGTTAAAAAATAAATAACATTAACGGAAGTAAACGTCGTTACAAGGACGAGCGCAGGAAAGTACCTTACAATGCCAAATAATGTTTTTTCGTGGTTAAATATCAGCAGAACAAATAATGTTTCCTATTTTAACAAATTAATCCTAATATTATTCTAAAAATTCATTTCAATTATAGATGGAACTTAGTCATGGCATTAACCCCGCCCGCGTGTGACGCTCAGTACGAAAACAAAGCGCTCACACGAGTGCGCCGTGGCACTCAGCGCGCAATAGTTCGCTTCAAATTATTTATGTCAGTGTAACGCTGAGCTGGCAAACACATTATATTTTAATTTTTTGAAAATAATAAAACAACAAAATTATATCCTTCTCATGACTATTAAAATTAACCATCTTTACATTGATCTCCGTAGTCCCTTATTCGGAAAGGTTAAATCCTGACTAACAGAATTATTTTAGGAGAAGTTTGTTCGAGGTTTGTTGACAGGATTGCAAAGATGGCGGCGGACGAGGTAATGGACCAGACAGTGGTCAAGCTGTCAGTGCTTGAATTAAAACACCACTCTCCTGATTCACCGGATTCATTGGATGTGTCTATGGATTCGGAAGAGCTAAACGATGAGGTGGTTGACTTTTTAGTGACCGAGGTAGGCCAAGACCTGAAGTCGCTCAAGATGGTCGGTGACCTGCTGCAGAAAATGCGAGAAGAAAACAAGATGCTGGAGAAACAGGTACACGAATGAGCACTTTTAACACATATTCACTTTATTACACAATATCCTGAACAAGCTGAATGTTTGTTTCATTGCATGGAGAATAATAGACCTGGCAGATATCTGTATGTATCTGTTATGATGTGTAAGTATAGTTAAACATGCATTTAAAACCTTTTAAACTTTAAACTACTATCATTTAAAACGTAGAGCCACTTGTGATCCGTGTCCTCAGGTGGTGACAGGGTCTAGTCAAACCCCTCCAAAAGTATCTGCTGCCCTGTCTGCTGCCGATGATGCTAGATGTTCTGTGGAAGATCTGCTGGAGAGAGAAAGACTCGCTTCTAAAGCACTGAACAAGGTAAAGGCTGAATATATTGAATATATTATGTGTTTATATCTTGAAAATGTCTCTTGGTCCTCAACAATAGCCTTGCCAATCCGATATCTACAGTGTCCTTCCACTTGTTTTTAGCACCTACAAGACACCCGACCTTGGATGGACAGTCTGAGCCAGTCGATCGATCAAGTGGAAACCATAGAGCAACACATCAAATACCTTCGCTGCCTGCAACACATTGAGGAGCTCAGGTGACTTTTTAAAGAGTACTTTTCACGCAAACATGCCAATAAGGGCTTGAATGTGGGTTTCTGTAGCTCTGCGGTCCAGCAGTGTCTGATGACCAGCAGCGTTTGGGAGGCTATCAGGGCCGTGGACAACATGGCTGCCCTGGACGCTGGGTTGGAGCAGTCCAAGTGCTCCCATCTACAGGACTTTCTACGAGAAACTCTTCAATTCTGGCACAAGATCATAAAAGAGCGATTGACCGGGTAAGTTTGGATCTTGACATTTTTTGCAGATCTAAATGGGTCTTTCATTTTCTCTTTTCTAGTGATCTTAAGAAGGTGCTGACTCAGTTGCAGTGGGCAGTGATCTCCCCTCCTGCACAGCCACTTACCCCTGCTGCCAACAGTCAAGAGACCAGCAGCCAGTTGGAGCTTTTGGTCACACAGCTGCTTTCCTTACAGGCGTCGTATCCTTGAATGTTTTACTAGATATTTGCAGCTTCAATTGAGTTTAAATCTCTTTCCTCAACCTTCTTCAACAGTGATGACCTCATATCTCAGAAGACAGTGGACCCCAGAAGATCCCCTACACAACCAACCTCCTCTCAGCCTCCTCCAATCTGCCTTCCTATCAGAATCATGCTGGTGCCACTAAGCACAAGGTTCAGATATCACTTCTATGGAAATCGTCAGACCAATTCACTTAGCAAGGTCAGCCTCAGACGTGAAACGCACCATTTTTTTTAAAGTCTAAATGTCTCTCTGCACTCTCCAGCCCGAGTGGTACCTGACTCAGGTTCTCAAATGGATCAGAACCAACAGCACCTTCTTGGTAGAAAAGATCCAGCCAATTCTGGACCGAGCAGGAGCCAAAGTCAATGCCAGAGTGTGTTCACATCATTCATGTGAATTGAAAATATATTTTTTTATTTATTTAAATGTATGTTGGGTGTGTGCAGGTTGAGCTCTGTCGCGGCCTGCTGTCCTTAGTCCAAGATAAGGTCATCAGTGATGCTGCCAAGCTGCTGTATGATGACACCCTCTTCTGCCACCTGGTCGAGGAGGTGCTGCAGTTTGAGAAAGAGCTGCGCAGCAATCTTGCGTACCCGCAGTCACAGCCAGGACTGCTCCAACTGTTGCTGGAGGACACAGTGTTGCAGAAGTGGCTCACCCTGGAGAAGAAGAGTAAGAACAAATCACAGATGGAACCATTCAATTTGTTGACGATTCCTTGTGGGCATTTATTTCTCCAGTGGCGGTTGAGAAGGTAGATGCAATGTTGGCAGCAGAGGGAGCATGGAGCTGTCAGTACAAAGACATGAGGGACATGGACGAGCTGAAGGCTCCAGATTGTGCAGAGACCTTCATGACTCTGCTGCAGGTCATAACAGGTGAGAGAGAGGTAGTCTATTGATGTCTCCTATGACTTTATTTGACCTGTTAATATGTGTTACAATTTGTTTAAAATAAATATTTAACATTGAAGGCCCTGTTGTTTAAAACGGTGTGTGAAAATATGTTATTGATCAATGATGGTGTAGCATATCTATTTGCAGAATTTAAACCCCTTTCACTGAATATCTTGAACATGTTTTTTTCTTCTTCAAGTCTTGATCGTTTACGGTCCAATAATGGATTTTGATATTGGACACATGATCTAATCTAAAAGATGTTTTAGAAAATTAGACTAATTATAAAATCACTTTCAGATCGATATCAACCTTTGCCATGTCCGTCTGCACAACTCAAGTTCCTGGAGCTTCAGAGAGAACTTGTAGATGATTTTCGTATACGGCTAACCCAGGTAGAGATCGTTCTTTTGTAATGTTGAAGCTGTATATTTATTCATGGACTCTCAGCACTGATTCTGAGACTGTCATCAGGCATCTAGGGTGATTCACATTGTTAGGTTTTTTTGTGTTTCTATCCCAGGTGATGAAAGAGGAATCTCGCACTCCTCTTGGTCCTCGCTACTGTGCCATCCTGAATGCGGTCAACTACATTTCCACCATCCTGACTGACTGGGGAGACAATGTGGTGTGTAGTCTCTACACACATGCTTTATTATGACTAAATGAGACATTTCCAGAATTTTTCTAACATGATCGTATGTCCCCTCTACCCTCCCTACCTACTGTCTATTTAAGATCTTGTCCTTCTCTAGTCAATCAAACATCCTTATTTTCAACTCGGACTCATATGTCTCTAATATAACATATTATAACATAACATCATGTTATCTACCATCTTAAAAAGCTCTTCAACTGTATCTCTGACTCTGTTTTTACAGTTGTCCATACCTATATCACCCTGTCTTTCATCCCCTTTACAGCTTCTCCCACCCAATCCAGATAAATCCATGTGCTTCAATCATAGGTTCCAATTTTTTAAATTGACGGACACATCTTGTATCATCCAATCGATCCATGGAACTCCTTCTTGTTTTTTTTAGTTCTTTCTCCAACTCCAGCAAGCAGCGGTTTCTCTGGGGGATGAGGTGGTCCTTGGAGACCTGGGTGTGATGGAGCTGGGTCGCTTGGCCTCTCTGGAGGGGTCGCTGTTCGAGGGTCTACTGGCTCTACTAGACAGACTGAGGGCAGACATGATGGGGCGACTGCTGGATGGAATAATGAGGCAGATCACAGAAAAGGCAAAACCATACCGTCGCGACAGGTAAGTTGAATTTTGTTTTTGGCACATAAAACAACAGACTACAGACAGGCAACACTGAAACACAAGAAAAAAAAAGAATGCTGTAGTGTAAACTGTCAACTGACTCATGTGAAACATAAACTTAACACATACTTTTGTTTCATCCGTTCAGGTGGTTTTCTCTTCCATCCCAACAGGAACAGTCCACCATATCTCTGTCCAGCTCGGCGTGTCCCATGCTGCTCGCGATCAGGGACAGTTTGTTAAACCTTCATCAGACTTTGAGTCTGTCTTTATTCCAGATGGCGTGGCAGGGCCTGGCCGAGAAACTGGACAGTTTCCTTTATCAGGAGGTGAGTTGGTTTATAGACCAAACTTGGCGTCAATCATGGTAGCATCAGCCTGTGATGATGAATATAAGGAACATTATTCACCACAAAGAATTAAAGGTCTCTATTTCCAGACATGAGACTTATTTACTATAGTTTTTCTTTACCTTCTGAAAAGTTACATCAACTTTATATTATGTTATAGCTCATGTGCAAACTACTTGTATCCTTCTTTGTAAAATGTTGAAATATTCTCTGAAATTGGCTTATGGATGTCCATTGGGTCCCAAGCATAATAATAATAAAGGTATATTATGATATATATTTTTCGTCAGGTGATCCTGTCCAACCATTTCAGTGAGGGTGGAGCTGCTCAGCTTCAGTTCGACATGACCAGAAATCTTTTCTCTCTCTTTGATCACTACTGCAAGAGACCAGAGAACTTCTTCAAACAGTAAGAACTCTTTATTTCCCATCAAGCGTTGCTTATTTTATCCATCTACACATGTCCTCATCCTTAGCCCTCTAACACCTGTGTTTGCTGGAGAAGCCGCTTTAGAAGATTCAGTTTTCTGTTTATGTACCAAATGGATAAATATAACCTGAAAAGAATTACGCAATTATTAATATCATCATCACGCAGCCATCTTTTTTAATGTAACTGCACATTGTCCTTTTAAATAGATAAACTGCAGCTGCTGATACCTACTCAAGGTGAAGAAAGTTTAGCCATTTTAGTCTCAGTTGATGTCACACATGATGAAGTCAAGAAATAAAAAGGAATTATGTGCTGTTTATATATTATAATATTGTGCTGTTTTCTCAGCGTGAAGGAAGCCTGTATCATCCTCTGCCTCAATGTCGGCTCTGCCATCCTGCTCCGAAATCTCATCAAAGAGGCACAAGGTGACTCCAGAGACAGCACAGTGAGGGACGACCCTCCACCAAAATCTGCTCTCAACGAGTTGGGGATTTACTACTTGGCACCAAGTGACGTATTAATTCTGCTCAACCTAAGATCCTCATGGCCGGGACAGTGATGGATTTCTGCACTGATAAATCAATACATATCTGTTCATATATTAGGCCCATTTGTACAAAATATTGTCAAAGGAAATTGTGGCTGTTTTCAGAGTCAAACTGTAAA
The DNA here is from genome assembly GCF_982586985.1 of Callionymus lyra. NCBI lineage: Eukaryota > Metazoa > Chordata > Actinopteri > Syngnathiformes > Callionymidae > Callionymus > Callionymus lyra. The sequence goes on along the minus strand of NC_141820.1, from coordinate 40,073,334 downwards.
GATCAAGACAAACTCCGTCCTCTCTTCATAACTTCCTGTCATTACACCCTGGAATTAAAGTTTACAACTGTTCAAATGTTTTCTCTGTGCCTCCATCGACATCTCTGCTCAATCTACTGAAAACTGGTGCTGACACAGGAAGTGCGGTTTTTGCAGTACTGAAGCATCAGATTACATGCAAAGAGCTTCATCTTCATAATCTTCTCCCTGACAGAGTTAAAAGCTACTTATAGGCTGTCGGATGGTTTATAGTGGTGGTTAAAATGGTCGGACTGTGACCCTGGTCTGAAAAGCGCTCTACAAAGTCATGTTGAGATGTTCACATAAGAGTTACATTAACAATCAATATTGATCAAAAAATTACACACACACACACACACACACCTTGACTCATCAGCTAATTCCAGGGCCTACAGATTGAACAGACAGCATTAGATGCCACTGGGAGAGGTTCTACACTACCTTCAGCAGTCCATCCCAACAACCTAGGAAGGTGGTGGATGTTTGTCTGCCGCAAGGTTCTTTGAGAGGGCCAGCCAACTGGACTGGGACTCACAGTTTCAACAGATGGCTCTAACACTGACCTTGTGGAATTATGGCTGACTCCGTCACTGGTGGCTTTTGCTGTGGTGTTGCCTGTGATTCCACCACGGGCAGCTCTGAGGGCCTCAAGAAGAACAGGTCCCCGTTATATGATTGCTTCTTCTGTTACAACACTTTCAGGAGGAAGTGACGAAGATGGTAAGACAAGGTTATCAGAGTCTGGTATTACTGCACCTTTAGCAATGAGCGTACAATAACTGAGGCAAGCAGGAGCTCCAATCACGCTTCCGAGAGATGGGTAGGATGCGCAGCAAGTTGTTAAGTGTCCGGTTGAACCACTCACATTGTCCATATTCAGCGGGATGGTAATTTGCCAAATAGCCACTACTTCGAACTTACAGGGATCTTTGGCGACGCCACCACCTGAGATAATGAGCTGCTTTACAGATGCCATTAAACTCATCAGTGGAAGAACTCTTGCAGAGATTCACCCTCCTTTTGTCGTTGTGAGAAAAACACTTCCTGTAAAGAAATATACGAGTCAGCACAACCATAGAGTTCTTGTAATGCGGCACCAATTTTATCTCGATCCATACGATCCGTGCTAGGACGGAATTTAATCTCGTCATGAACCTCTCTTTCAAGATGGTCAAATAGAAAAAATGCCTGGTCAGCAGTGGACAACTGGCGGGCCCTCATGCAGGCCTGAGCTTCTTCAAGCCACTCAACCCTATACCTGATCTTCCCCTGAACATAGTAAGTAAGTAAGAAAGTCATTTTTATTTATATAGCGCTTTTCCAGACCAGGGTCACAAAGCGCTCAACAATCAAAACAATATTCAATAAAGTATAGATTTTAAAGATCAAGATAAAACTGATAACACAACAGGAGTTCCAGAAAATCAAGGAAAAGCCTTAACAAATAAAAACGTCTTAAGATGTTTCTTAAAGGAGTCAGTAGACTCCATCAAGCGCAGAGAGAGAGGAGGATTGTTTCAAAAGTTTAGGAGCAACAGCCTGGAAGGATTTCTCTCCTCTGCTCCTGAACTGTGTGTGAGGAACCATCAGTAGATTCTGATCCACAGACCTCAGGGAGAGAGAGAGAGATGTAAGTGATGTAAGGAGCACACCTTCTTTCATGGTGCATTAAAACAAGCTGCTCAGTAACAGGGGTATTAGCAGTAGCAAGCACAAAGGGAAGTGCAGTGGAGACTGAGGCCAGGGACAGCGGCAGCCTGTTCCTGTCTTAACCGTTCATTATCTGCCCTCAACTGAGCTTCGAGGTCCCTCAATTCTTGAATTTCTCCCTCCATTGCTCCACAGGTATTTTCACCAGGTTTAAAAGAAAAACAGAAATCACTGGTCTACCACAAACAACTGCTGCTTTGCCTTTTTTTCTCCAATGTGTACACATTTGCTTTTGCCAACATAATACCTTTTTTTCTTTTTAAGCAAAATGGAAGACAAACCTCTGTCCTCAGAACTGACAACGCCAAGGAACTGTGGCATGACGAGTTGAGAGTTCATTTTAAAGAAATACCGAACAACGCCACCTTGTGAATTGCGCCAAAGGAAATAGTTAAATTATAATAATTGCAAGAAGGCTGTGTTTCAATTTTCAACAAAACAACTTTATTAATCCAAATAATCAAAAGAATAATGTAAACGACTTCTCAGATTTAACACTCGACAACTCGTGTTTTTTCCAACTTGGTTTTAGGCATAACCCTTGCGAACTTTCAGTGCCCCCTAACGGTGATTGTCAGACTGTTAAGAAAGGCCATCGCGGACGGTATATCGCAACAGTGTTTATATAGATTTAATGACTGCAAACCGTCATTATTTAGCTTTAAGTTACTAGGTATAAAACCATATAGTGATATAAAAAGTTGTTGTTATGATGGTATGCAAAGATAACTGCATTCTAAACTTGGTTCTAAATCTAAACGTTGATTAAACGTCTCAATCAAGGCTAAATCTAGACTTAACTGTGTATTAATCATTGGCTTCAAATCATTTAAGTTCAATATTTGGACACCAGTTATTTTTTGGGTCAATACTCATTATTTAAAGCATTTAATTCAATCGTCTAGATTTGGTTTGAAAAGAGATCTTGATTTAGATTTATAATTGTAGTCTAAATCTAAACTACACTTTAAATTTATAAATTACTATTTAACTTGTATTAATTCAACATTTTCCCATCATTTATACAACTTATTCTATATTTGTCTTTTTTAATTTATTATTTATCGATAAAGTTATATCGTCTACATTTCTAAAATATAGATTGACATAGACTCAAGCAAACTACAGCTTTTCCAGGCAGATATTTTACAGAGAAGTCTGTGTGACTGGATTTGCCAAAATGTTTACGAGACGCACTGAGTAGCCCTGGTTCTTTGCCTTAATATAGTGTTCGAATGGTTTCAATGAGAAGACTTGCAAAACGGATAAAACTGGTGTCCGTCTCCGTCGCTCCAACACGACGTCTTAATACTTTGCTTTATGGAGAAAAGAGGTCAATGCAGAGTGTAACGGGTCGTTTATTCGCCTCTTCAAGTCAAACAAAGATACAAACTTTTACGATCGATCGGACACGCTCTTTGCCGGCAGCTCTACAGGTCAAAAGCTAGAAAGACGGTCCCGAACGATAATAACATCACTATATTTAAGGCAAATTTGCGGGCGGAGAGGTCCTCCCCCTATCGCCCTATTGGTTCCTTCAAACTCCCTGTGTCACGATCTCCTGTGGAGAATTCTTCCTACTTTGTTTATCATTCAAATGTTCTTCGGTGGAAGTTCTCTGCTTCGTTCTTTTGATCCACGACCCAAGGTGTGAAAAGGGCAGAAAAAAATTAATTTAAGTATGGCGTATACGTAAAGTGTATAATAATTTTTAATCCAACACTTGAATGACTTACATATGGGTTCGTCAACAAGCAAAGATCTATCTGGATGATTTAACATCAAAGGATCACTCATGATGCATAAACATCTCCTTTTACTGATGTTGTTTCGCAGACTTAAGTTCAAAGTATTACGTGGGACAGAAGTCTTTGTGATGGCAGTTAAAAGCCAGACCTCAATTTAGTGGAAAAGACAACGTCAAACCAGGGACAAGCACATTCATGGATGGCAACTTGTCTGTTGAACAATGCCTGTCACCAACAAACTGTTGAGTGTTCAAAGGTTTGACTCCAGGGATTTGGCTCATTATGTTGCCCTTGCTAAAACCAAATACTCACCTATTTCTAATTCTGATGACATCTTTGAAGAAAGCAACAGTGACAGGTGCGTCACGTCCCCATCACAGTCCTGCAGGGGTCCAGAAGACTTTGGGAAAAAGCGAACGTTTCTCACCGTGTTCCTTGCAAAGCTCCTGGACTGCATGGCCCTTTCAAGCAAAACCTTCGCAGTTGCTGACGTAAAATTCAATATTATCCTGACACGTCTGGAGGACATCATAGTTGGGGAAACCGGTTTCATCCCACCGCAGGCGGTCGGTGATCTCCATCTTTGTGTATTTAAAAAGCTTTGTCGAAAGTTTGGGACGACAGAGCGACTGCTGGACATGATAATAGCTGAAGATCCTTACTTTGAGGAGATGGTGGCGAAGGTTTTCATGCAGGAGATTGAGAGTTCAAAACAAAGCTCTTGCAGTATAATCAAACCACTGAATCCTATAGCTATATGCAAGCAGAAGATATTTCTGGGTTCTACAGAGGAAGGAGAACCTGTAGAGGAGAGGGTCACTTCCAAACTGATGTCCAGTGTTCAACACAAGCCAACAAGTTTGTTTCGTAGAGAAATGAAAGTCTTACCAGCTCATGCAGGAGATGGAGACTTTGTCTACTCAGCTCATGGAATAGACAACAAATTAATCTATGGAAGAGAAAACGAAAAACAGAACTCCAAGATTTTAAACAAGCCGTTGGGATTTACCGGGGAAAAGAAGAGTTGCATCTTTGCTTACAAAGTAGGAGTCGGAGAATTCAAACAAGAGATGGCAACGTCAAACGCAACCCTCAGACTCGTCTCAAAACCAATGAGATCCGTCAGTGAAAAAGAGAAAAAGGCTCACGCAGGAAGTGGAGATATAATGGAGGTGAGGTTCAAGCAGACCGTGTGCCCCAAACCAATCAGGTGTTCCAGTCAAAAGGAGATAAAGGTCTTACCAGCTCCTGGCAGTGATAAAGCGTTTGTCCAAGACATGGAGAATTCCAAACAAAGCCCTGGGAATTATCCAAAGCAAATTACATACATGAAGAGAAATAAGGTATTTCCAGCACCCCATAACAAATCCTTGTCATTGCTCAGTGACGGTTTCTCAATGACAAGCGATTTAAAACCAGTGCTGGATAAGGAGCCTGGCACCTTGAGGATGCTGTTCACTTGCTGCGCCTACACTGAGTGACTTGAGCCGGCCGGTGCTGTTAAAAACAAACATCAGAACTTTCTAACTGTGGCAGCTTCCTGGGGGAGTTGATACTCCATCAAGAGTAGAAAACATAATTTTAATCCTGTGAAAAAACAATCTTTTACTTATTGAAATTATTTTAAAAAGATGGGACAATAAAGAGAAGGGTTTTTAGAAGTGTTTAAGGGGTCAGGAGGGAATGGAAATCTTCAAGTCAAGCTTCTAGACTAGTACAGTTGTACACACTTTTGCTTGACAGAGAGGCCTGTCATCCGGAGATGAAGTATATTTTTATGTTAACAATAAAATTGCCTGATTATTAGAAGCTGTTTCTAGTTCTGATTTTAGCTATAATGTGTATGATGACAAGAATCTTTGATAGCTCATCAAATGCTTCTAGTAACTCAACTTTTTTCAAAATTCACAGCTACACCACCCTGGATATACCAGAGAAAATAACATTTTAATAGAGGCACTTTAATTCACTTAAGTTGTGGGTCAATGGATACAAATAACTTCAATAACAAATGTATTCCAAACATCTTAATCATGAAACGAAATGAAACGAGTCAAGAACCAAAACAGTGCTGAGGCTCAGAGACTGACGAGGGGAGTTCAAAGATAAAACACAAAAAGGGTTCAAACTATATCATAAAATGCAAACATGGGACACATCCACCACTGTGAGCTAAGCACCTGAATGACTCAAGAAAGCCTGGTGATCAACAGCAAAACAAGTAACTAAACAATACAAATATAAGAACTAAAAACTTAAACAAAAACAAATTACATGAACAGAAATAATTAAAGTACACAATTGATCTTCTTAACCAAGAAAAAAACTGTAACAAAATAGTTAACAAAATACATTAAAAAACAATAATTATGTGAATCAACTGAACAGTCTCTCCCTAATTTTCACAATGTTCAGTATCACAGCAGCAGCCAGAATTAAACACATTTAAAAAAAGGATGTAAAAGTATCAGAATAATGGTAACCATGTGGCTGTGCACGCAAAGTGCACCACCAGACCACAGTCACGCTGTCTGGAATGCTGCTGGTCACGCAAGGAGCAGGATTTACCTGTGTGAGGAAACGTCGTCCATTCCTGTACACCCTTTATCCTTCAGACTTCCCACTGTGAGACACCATCTTGTCATCTGCACAAATTCTCTGATGACTCTGCAAGATGAGCACCTTTCAATGTTCTCCACCTACACCAGTGAACATCCGGGGTACAGACTGTGATGATGGTGTTAATAATTGGTGACATTATTTTAGTACCTGTGCATTCACCTGCATAATAGACTGGACTGGTCTAATAACATTGAGGCTCTGATCATCCTTGAGCAGAGACTTCCTGGCATCATTAAAAGATTTGTTTTGTTTTCCTCAGTGTGTAGGATTGACTTGACATTTCAGTTAAGCACAAGGATTTTAATTCAACGTTACAATTATTTAATTTTACTTTAATATGACACATAATATGTTAATTAAGCAATCGATTACAGTACAGTAAAGATGTTTTTTCATGGAGCAGTTTGCGGTTCAGGGAGCATCACAGACGGAGACAAGAAGAGGCTGGACGGACTGGTGAGGAGTGCCAGCTCTGTCCTGGGCTGCTCTCTGGACTTAGTAGAGGGGGTGGGACCAAGGTGACCAAGCTCTCATACATGATGGCGCACTGTTCCACCCCTTCAGAACACTCTGATGGCACTGAACAGCACTTTCAGTGCCAGACTTGTTTACCCATTCTGCAGTAAGGGGAGACTCCTGTTCGAAGTCCTTCCTCTGCACTGTGGTCAGGTTAGATGATAAAAACACAAAACGTGTTTTGTCTTGAGGATGTTAATTTAGGAGCATTATTGAATGAGTGATTAATCACCTTAACATTAAAGTTAAAACAACAGGTCATTGCATTTACAAAGGTAATCGACGCTTGGACTTCAAAGATCCATATTTCATCAGAATGCCTGTTTCTGCTTGGGCCTATGTAACATCAGGAGCGATATAGTTTATAAGTGATCACCAAAGGTATCAGAAGGCAGCAATGCCAGGCCTGCTGCTGGGAGGAAGCGTATCACTACTATGAGGAAGTGTCGCTTGCTTGTGTCGACTTGGAAACATGTCAATCTACATAGATTATAAAAAGGGGGAGAAAGGGGAAGAAGGGGAATTTAGATGCAGCGATTTGGATGTTCCTCTTCTAACAAAGGAGAACTTTGAGGATGTTGTCAAAAAATACCTGTCCAAAATCACAGACAAGTAAGCTCTTGGCTGGGAGCCTCTCTCTCTCTCTCTCTCTCTCTCTCTCTCTCTCTCTCTCTCTCTCTCTCTCTCTATATATATATATATATATATATATATATATTTCAAGGTTGATGCAACAATATTTTTCTGCTAGAAACATTCATCCAGTTGGTTTAACCTAGTGCCCCCACTGTTGGTTGCATTAAGGATAACCAATTCCTCCATATTAAACCATATATGATAGATGTTATGGGACTTGACCTACCAACTTCTATACTAACATTCGACCTGCACAGGTGGAAGAATGAGCTCTTCTTACAGTTCAGTTTCCTGTAAACCTGTCTTCGAAAAACACCATCGAATTAAAGCTCAGGGTACCATTCAAGGGAATGCTACCAATCTTTGTATGTAAAACCTCTTGAGAAAACAAAGATAACATCTTAAAGGAAATCGCCATAGGTGAACCTCATGTCTAGCAGTTTGCACTAATGTCCTGCAACATCAGTTGCACAAGACTGAAACGGTCCAAATTTTACAAACATGTAATGTAACTACTTAAAATAGCCCTAATATGCTTGACAAGTTAGAATTGAAACAACTTTATAACCATAACCAATGTCCTAATCTTCAAATGGTGAAAATATCAAATCACTGGTGTCATAATTTAGCTTATTTTGACATTTTCTAACAGGAACCTGTTTTGATCACAGTCACTCATTTACTACATGTGTAACTTTTCCTTGGTATCTGCAACATTCTTTGTCCAACATGTCTCACTTCTCCATGTGACGTTACATGTCTTTGCTAAAGGCCTTAACCTAATTTATCTTGCAGCCAGTGGTTGTTGTTGTCAATAGGGAAGATGGATGAAGCCACAGAGGCAGTGTTGGATCAGCTCGATCGGAAATTTGTAGAGATGGTGAGCGCTGCCATCCTGAATGTCGTTGAACCACAGGTTCATGAATGGAACCGCAACAGAAGAGTAATGGCCAGTAAAAAGGGCTGTGGTTACGCCCATGGCTCATGGTAAGTCACTGCAAATAAATGTTCTTTAAATAAACTTTCTCGTTTGGAATTATGTTTCTAAAATTAAATCTTTGTTTAGGGATTTTGTGTATTTCTTCAGACATTTACAAGGCACAAAACCAAATGGGGGTAACATATGATGACCTCTTTAAAAGTTTCAGCCTTGATCTAACCTGTACTTCTGATCAGTTATCAGGACAACACAGGAAAAGTTGTTTTTGTAGAGTTCTTTCTGGGGAAAAAAGGACACTTGAATGTTATTTTAGTCCTAAAATCCATTTTGCTTGCTAACCTGAAAACAGAGAGATTAATTTTGGCGCGGTAGCAAATCTGAGGTATCATTCCACTTCCTGTACTACTTTTAAAATTGGTTTTATTTAATGGCTCTTTTCATAATTTTTCAGGAAGGATCTGAAGACTTTGCCTTCAGAGAGCAACTACACCACAGTGACAGTAGAAGATGTGGAAGCTTGTATCGGTGACGCCCTGAACCACTCCCTCTCTGAGGCCGTTGGGGTTCAGGAGTGTTCCAACAGTGAGAGCACCAAACAACTGCGGAAGCTGATTGGTGTGGAAGTGACCAAGAGAGTGAACTTGTCTCTGGATTTGATGAAGATGGGATCATCTTTGGAGCAATCAAAGATGGTAGTGAGGTGTAAAGTGGCAAGACTTGACACCAAGAAAATGGTTGCCTACACTGCACAGACTTTGAGCAGTTTTAAAAATAATACTGATGCCACAGAGCAAGATGAAAAATCTTCCGTCTCTTGTGAGACCATTTCAAAAGACAGCATCGCCCTCCTATCAGAGTCTCAGGAGGAAACCTCTGAGGAATTATGTAAAAAACAACAGGCATTTCTCACCATGTTCCTTGGAAAACTATTGGACCATGTCGCCCAGTCCAGCACCAACTTTTCAGTGGCTGATGTAAACTTTGAGGAAATCTTTAATAATGTGAATGAAATAATTGAGGGGGAGACAAATTTCATCCCACCACAGACTGTTGGAAACCTCCATGTTAACATATTCACAAACCTCTGCCAAATGTTTGGATCAGCGAAGCAGCTCCAGGACACGATAACCGCCAATGATATGACCTTTGAGAAGGAGGTCGCTTGTGAATTAATGCGTGTAATGCTGCAAAACTCAAAAGCGAATTCCATGGTCAATGGCAAAATCAGGAATGACACCTCTGCAGCAGGCCAAGAATTGGACAACAATATTTCCGACGACAATTCCAGACGCCCTCTTACCAAGAAAAAATACAGCATGATGCGGAAGTTATTGACATGTTGTACCATAAATGGAACGAAGGTCATTGAACCACATTTTACGCAACAATTTCACCAAACTAATCTTTTGTCATGACAGAGGTGTCTGCTCAATGTAATATTTTTATTCTGGAACTTTTAATGTATATCTCTTTGAAATAACAAACAATGTAAATGTATTTTTTTTTATTTACACTTGCTGCATAAATGTTCTATTAAACATGAGTGTCAGATAGGTTTAAAAGGGACCTGTGGAGTTTTTCATCCATGTGTCCCCAGGGTAATTTTTGAGTGTGTGCATGAACCTATGAACATATTGACAAAAGTAGGCACCAACGCCACGACTAGTTAAACCCTGATACGCATTTTGTGATCTTCAGAACAATATCAAAAGGATCAAGAAACAACTCACAAATAAGTTGAGATGGTACAAGGAATACAATAATCTGTTTTCTGTTATCTATCTATCTATAATTGTCTCGGCAACTTTTTTTCAACTTCTTGTGGGCCTTTATTTTGAAGGCAATGATGGCGGAAGTGGTGCTGTTGCTCTTAGGGGCGGAAGTCACTGTTAGCTTGTTTGTTTTTAGCAGCTGTCTGGACCTTTTGTGGACAGTACCGTTGGTGTTGGACGGACTACTTCAGAGATTCTGTCTGTGGCTGTGACCTGCAGGATGGTGCTTTCCACTTCACAACAACTCGCGCTGGCGTTTACCGTGGTTCTGTTCACGTTTGTCGTCCTGCCCAGAATGTTCGGGGTCGGCGTCAGCAGTGGCACCAAAGAGCCCAGATTTGACTCTCGATACAGCAAAAAAGGTCCGTGTTGATATTTATATATTTGTTTTTCAAATATTTTTGAGGTTTATTTGCTGTAACTATCATTTAACCCCTTACTGAGGAGACCAGAACTATATTGATTTAGTTTAATTTGGTAAATAAAAAGAAGTCATAGAATTATTATAAAATGTATAGGTACAGAATTTGAATAAACAGGAATGACAGATGAATAAAATGTGACTAAACCAGTCATATCTTTGTCCAGATAAAAGACAGAAAATGCAGTTAAGATAAAATAAAATGTAACTGACTAATCGGGGCTTACATAGAATAGGACGCTTTATGATATCACAATATATACCGAAATATATTAATAGAGTCAATCAGATTACATATTACATACACACTTTCGTGTCAAAATGTGAGTACAGTTTTACATTTGAAGTCGATACAGATAAAACATTCAACACCACCTCTAAATATTACCAAAAGATGTCCACAACAGCTGGCAAATATAAAGGTTTAATGATTTTTCTAAGCATAATATGTGAATGAAGCCAGCCAATGTATGTTTCTTGGGTTCAGCTGAAGAACCGCTGGAATGGATGGTCTAGTTCCCTAATAATTATAGTTCTCTTTTCCGTCATTGCTGACCTAGCTGAGAGATGCTCAGGAGAGGGATTGAAAGTTGTCTATGGGTGCTTGTGGATAGTTCAGTTCCAGAACATGGACACATTTGCCTCAAACATGAAACCCACAACTACTTTGGATTGTTCTTGATTGTTTATGTCTGCAGGTCCTGGTCCCGGCGGTGTCAGAAGCCAGCCTATCAAAATGAACGCCCCTGGCTCTCCACAGACTACAGAGAACCTGCAGCAGATGAAGAAGTTGATGGAGCAGGAGATGAAGAGTGACAAGTTCAAAACCAACAGCAATAGCAACAAGGGTTACGTCTTCACACTCATGCCGCTCTACGCCATTGGAGTGGGCCTGTTCGCCGCATACAAGTTCTTGAAGGTAAAGAGAGCTGGTGAGTTGTGGCGGCTAAATGAATCACTGATTGTTGTTTCAGATCAAGTCTGCGGACGATCAGGCGCAGAAGGATAAACATGCAAAAGGGGAGAAAAAATCAGCAGAGGCAGGTGTGTCTTTGGATGCTGAAATCTGATCTGATATTTGCTTACTGCGGCGACAAAGGTTTGTTTACTCTTAACTGCAGAGACCCAGTTAAATGAACTGGAACAAAGGCTCGCACAGACAGAACGGATGCTGAACTCCATCCTCACGCAGCTGGACCCACTCACCAACTGGTCAGCCATTCTTTTTCACCTGTTGCTGTCATTTGAATAACCAGTGCAAACAAATCCAGACCGGGCCGTACAGCGGGACACTTCATTTGAATTCTGACTACCACATTTAGGGTTTCGCAAAACTAAACATCACAGAGTCACTTTTTCCTATGACTTAACAAGCACAGCATCAGAAGGAAAAAATAGTTGTGTACTTATACTTGTACTGTATATTGGAATTTCAGATGACCATGAGCAGAAGAATTTCCGACGCAAGGCTATTGGTTTTCTCCTAAGGTCTTTTTCATATCAGAAACTTGTCCATTCCGTTTTTACTAGCTAACTACAAGCTACCTGGTACGGACATAAACAGTAAGGTTGACACTGAGGTCTTGAAGTTGGGTACAATTGGAAACTTCTCTTTCATTTTTACGTGTATTCAATTCTGACATGAGGTAGAAAAGCGAAATGTTTTAATTAAAAATACTGAAGACTGAGACTTTTGAAGTTACCTGGAAGATCCTTTATTTAGTTTTGGAAACAAAGGCACGTGTGGTATGAGATTCCAGGATTTTGTAGTTACACTATTGGGAAGCCAAAATAAATCCAATTTCACAGAAAACAAGTTTATGGTTTCAAAAGAGGAAACTCCTTCCCCCTCACTAAACAGCATTCTCCAGGAAACAAATCAGATACGCCGTATGAGTTGTTGTGTTTCTGCAGTGTGAAGACGGTAGCCCAGGAGCAGAAGAATGAGATCATGAGTCAGCTGCAGACTATCCGCTACCTGATGAAGAAGAGAGGAATGGACTGTCCGCCACTCAACATCAATGGTAGGCACACACACAACGCTACAATCACAAGCTTGTTCACCTAAAACCAGCAGACACTAACTGTAAATGTGGGTTGATTCCTGGACATACATTTTATTATTATTATTATTATTTAATATTTCTTTTATGCGAATGGTTACGCCTCTGAATGCACTCTTAGCTCTGAGTTTCCTTCCCTTTACAAGTGGTTAAAGTTAGTAGTTGTACTTGCCACGCAGAATTCAAGGATGTGTAAGAACCGCTACCCACTCGGATGAACTGAATGCTTATGTAGTAACACTTTTCACCACCAGAGGAGTCTCTTGTGCAGAGAATCATTAACAAACGATCCTCTAAATAGATTAGTTTTGATGGTCAGATTTCTTTAATATTTTAGTGTAAACGTCAACTGCAATGACAACAGGAAGAAGTTCGCGCACAGAAATTTCTGATTTATATAATGAAAATGATAGGAAATGTTTGATTTTTCAGAAGCTTCCTGTGAACGTAATCTTGACGACCTGATCGAGTCACTGGGAGCCAGTGATTCAGTGGGAGCTAGTGAAGCTCCTCAGATGGACTCTCGGAGCACTCAGGAAAACTTGTCCACCGATGAACAAAACAGTCAGAAAATGGAAGAACCGGAAGGGACAGAAGAGGACATGAAGGAGCTAATTCTTGAACATTCAGAGAATGAAAGGAAAGAAGAAGAGGTAGAGGAGGATGTTGAAGAGGAAGGACCAGAGGAGATGATGCCGACACTGGAGGAAAAAAACATTGCAGAGGTGGGGGCGGAAGAGCCAGCATCCGGCCTGAGGCGCCGTATTAGGCCTGAATGAACTTCTACAAGATGTTTGCACTGTACAGATGTTGGAATATATTTATTCTTATTAATGTTTTATTACAAACTCTGCTTTACTTTAACACAACCGTATGACCCATCATCCAGGTTACAGTAAATCTTTTCCTTCACTAAGCCATAACGTTTTGAATACAGTTCTGTAAAATCTGAAGGTACAACTATCAATCATACGTGACAAGTCTCTTCCGGGGTCTGGGGTGTGAAGCTTGGTCATCAAGGAGAGACTCAACGTAGCAGATCTTTCACATCAAGAGAAGCCAGTTGAGAACTTGAACCCGTGTTGAATCTGAGATTTCATCTGTCCACCTGGCCCTGGACCATACATATTCTTCCACAGTTTCAGTAGTTTTTTTTAAGCATGTATTCTGTTCATAACACTGTTTTTTAAATGTTGAAGCTCAACAGTATAAAGTGCAACCTTTATTTAATTATTTTCTCTTTCAAAAAAGTCTCATCACTCAAGTTATTTTACAAACATTTCAAATTGATATGAAGTTATGAATTTAAATCCATATGAAGGTACATCAAGACAGGAAAACAGAATTTAGATGCTGATTAAAGTCAGTATGCTTACATTACCATGACCACATCATAAACATTTTCTGAATTATGGCATGTAATGTTAAAATAAAATTCCAGAAGTGACATAAGTTAATTTTAATGTGCTTGCACTCATGTTCGTTCACGTTACATACTGGTGCTCAAAGGTCTAATAAAAACTTTCACAAGCTGTCTTTGCAGTTATTATATATACAAACACTTCGTGTAATTCAATTGGTTTATATATGTTTTGCTGTTATTCGTTCTCTGTCCTGCAGGTGCCGTCGTTGACAATGAAAAATGAAGCAGTGTTCGGGTCAAGATTTCCCAAGTGATGACATTATTAACCCTACGAGCAGGTGGAAAACGCCCCCTTGTTCTCTTGCTGGGTGGAGGGCTGGGTCCCGTTGATTCCTGGCATCCGTCACTTCCGCTTGGGTCTCTCGGCAGAAGCCTCTGGGTGTTGAATTGCGAGGCGATCAGGGTTCAGTTCATGTTCGATCAGTTTCTCGACCCGACAGCTCGCCCCACGTGTCAGGCAGATATGCATCTGGTCCATGGTGGACAAGACTGACCGACTACTGTCCACATCGTTCTTTAATTTAACCGATTTCTTCTGATTCGTTTCGTCAAGGAAGCGTGATACTAGTGTGAACCTCCAGAGGGAGACAGTGCACCTGATTAAGCACTTATCGTTTTGAACATATAGTTGTTAACCATTTTGTAACACTTGTTATCCTTGTTTATAATAAGTTGAATGTGTCAAGTCCATAATTTTTCTGCCCTTGTTAATCCGTTTTTGTTTATTTTATTATTAGTATTATTTGCATTTTTATTTTATTATTCACCTGCCTCTCTTGTTATTCAGGACCTGAGCTCACAGGTGGATCGTTGTCCAGGTGGTGGTGTGGTTGCTGTGTCCTCACTTGGGTAGTATGGTTTAAATCTTTATTTTGTCTGTTTTTGTCTTTGGATTCCCCTCTTCGTTTGACTCATCCGCCTCCGTGTGCCACAGCCCTGTTAGGCTAGGTGTCTTATTGTTAAGGTGTTTTTAATAAGATTATGATTAATAAAAATATTTTTGTATAAACTGAACTGCGTCTCTCTAACTTGTGAGTGAACCTAAGGGCCCTTCTATAAGGCTTATTAGCCCCATCCCTGTGACCCTTGCCACACTTGGACAAGACAGTTTTTGAATTCATTCGCTTAAACTAT
Source organism: Callionymus lyra (assembly GCF_982586985.1). Taxonomy (NCBI): domain Eukaryota; kingdom Metazoa; phylum Chordata; class Actinopteri; order Syngnathiformes; family Callionymidae; genus Callionymus; species Callionymus lyra. The sequence continues at coordinate 40,058,328 of NC_141820.1, read as the reverse complement.
GCAGAGGATTAGACTCTGTGGTTAGTAAACCACTGAGTGCAATCAAACTTATAATTGGACGTCAGACTTTATTAACGACCTCTTCCTCTGCAGAGCTGGCAAAAATATCTGGGATTCATCACAAATAAGCTCTGTTGCCTCAATTAGAGAGCGGCATTTAATCAGCTCCATTCTCTTCCAGTGGGATTTCTGCTTAATTCCTTCTGACGTTGCAGGATTCGAAGTGTAATTTGTTTCTCGTTTCACGGTAAAGTTGGGATTTACGAGTGGTAGCAGAAACGGAACACCACCACTCAATTTCCTCTGCTAGGTTTATTCAGCCGAAGACCTTTTTTGGATTAAGAAGGATTTTATCGAAGTGTGAGGATTTGGTTGTTTCTTATCAACCTTAGCACTCTTAATTCTTATCAGTATTTATGACAGAATATAGGTAGGTGATTTAGAGAAATAATACAGCAAAATGCATTGAGCTATACCATACTACATTATAATAAATTATAGACTTGTAAGGTACAAGAATGGTAAAGTTACTTAGCCTTTTTTAAACGATTAGAAGTTGAAGATTGTGTAGGTCCTTTTTGGAACCGAAGACGTCTCATCCTTCAGCTGCTGAAAATGCACCTGTAAGTATATACATATTTATGCATATATATATATGACGTTACTTCCGTTTACAACGTCACTAAGATGGCAGCCGTTTAGGGTAGATCGTGTCCATCGAACCATACTCAGTTTTGTGGGCGTTTTAGTGTGCATGGCGCACTAAATTTCGCATACTAAGAATTGAGGCACTTATGCACTAAAAATACTAACTTTGAGTACGCAAGTATGCAATTTGAGACACAGCATAGGCCTCCTGATACATAGACGAGCCATGGTTGTATGACACCTAATCACTAAAATCAAGTTTAAATTAGTTTCCCTCTTATCTTGTATTTTACTCTTCCCTTAGAGGTTTATTATTTCCCGGGTGATTATTTATACATGAAAAGGGAGGGATCTGGTACTTAAACTGGTGTGATGTGATTGATAGACGGGGTCTTGGTGATTATCTGAGCAGCAGCATGCCATTAATTCTGCTTTTCTTGGGATTTATGAAGAAAACGTGCTTCATAATCACGCACAGCTTTTTGGGCAGGTTTGAGTGTACGGCAGGTGTATTCTTACTACATGAGGCCTGCACCACCTTCCAGCACTTCCATAAAGTCGCAGGTCTCATGTCCGTGGTTACAAGAATTTAAAACGCCCTCTACATGTGTTGACCAGCATCCACTTCTCTGAGTGTCAAATATGGCCCTTTTGAGGGAGTGTTGGCCGTTATATATAGGCAGCTTACTGCCCCCTGCTGGGGGGTTAGTGCATTGATCTTTCTCAGCCACGAGGCTGAGTCTCAAGATAACTAATGGCGACAGACTGTAGAGGGTACTAGAACCATCGTTATAAAGATAAAGGAATTTATTTCCCATTTGTGTCTACACTTCAGCCCCACCTGTGGACACACTGTAGACCTCAACGTCCCACTACAATTCCTTCACTGATAGTGATCAGCATTATATTTATTAAAGAAAGGGACAAATAGACTCTGGAGAAAGTTTCCTTCTAAACTCTCTTCCAGGTACTTCCGGGTGTTAAATGGCCTCATTAGTAAAACACAGAATGGCTGCTATACTGCATCCTAATTTTCAAAATTTCCCTGCTTAGTTCCTGTAAAAATGAAGAGCTCTTCAGGTAAGATGACTAATGTTGGTTTTCAATCTTCTTTTTAAAATCAACCATACCGAGATGTGTACTTTCATGCCAGGTGGAGCATTCACATCTCCGCTTCAAAAGACTATTAATCTCAAGCATAAGGAAGTTCAACTTGATATAAGTTTGAAGTCATAAAAAAAAAACGGTTTAAAAAAAGTAATTGTTGAACTATTTACTATTGTCCTGGAAAGCCAGTGGCATCAGATTAAAAGTAGAAACACTTGTCATTTTAAACACCCCTTTTATAATTAATTAGAAATATGGAAGAAAAATGTTCAAGAATGAAAGTCGCATTATAGAAATATTTACAAGCAAATGACGATTAATCATAAAACCTTTGAAAACCTAATGATGAACAAAAGATAAGATGAAAGAAAGATACAATGAAGAAAAATGAAATATTTAGAATGTGATCGCTATTTAAACAATCAAATAACAACTCCTCCTTCTCCCCCTCCCCTCAGATGAAAAACTTGGGCGTCATCTTCGACATCACCCATCAATCACAAGAACCGGTCTACATACTTCCATCTTCTAAATCCTTCCATCAGCTGCTCCAGCACTGCTATCCTGGTCCACTCCCTGGTCACACCTCGCATAGATCATTGCAATTCACTTCTCTGTGTTCTCCCCCTCAGATCCCTCCACAAACTTCAACTTGTTCAAAATGCTGCTCCTCGGATAATCACCAAGACCCCGTCTATCACATCACACCTGTTCTACAACAACTTTACTGGCTCCCAATCACCTGCCATATCAACTACAAAATCCTCCTCCTGACTCTTCAGCCGATTCTGCCTCTCGCCTCTGGAACTCCGTCCCACCTGACATTCGCAACATTGCCACACTGACTGTTTTAAAAACACACCTTTAAAACTGGCTTATTCACTGTAACACTTACAGTGATCATTTTATAATAGTCTTGTAATTTGCTTGTTTTGTAGTTCCCCAACAATCTTTTTTATCTTTAAAACTTGTGTTTTACTTTTGTCTTTTTTTGCTGTTTTATAGTCTTTGTATTGTATGTTTTCCATGCGTTCTATGTCTTCTCGTTTAGACCATTGTAATAGTTAATTTTTGTGTCTAAACAACCAGCTGTCTCGCCTGCAATTAATACAAAACTCAGCAAGAATTCTGACCCGCTCAAGTAGAATAACTCATTTCTCCGATCCTTAAAACGCTTCACTGGCTGCCAGTTTCTTTCAGGATCAATTTTTGTTTTGCAATTCTGTTTTTTACTTTCAGAGCTATTCATGGTCAGACCTTACATCAGTGATCTGATCCAGACTAACACCCGAGCTCGGGCTCTGAGGTCATGGGATCAGAATCTACTGATGGTTCCTCGCACATGGTTCAGGACCAGACGAGAGAAATCCTTCCAGGCTGTTGCTCCTAAGCTTTGGAACGATCTTCCTCTCCCTCTGTGTTTGATGAAGTCTACTGAGTCCTTTAAGAAACATCTTAAGACAATCTTTTTATGCAGGCTTTTCCCTTACTTTCTGGGACTCCTGTGTTTGTCTTATGAGTCTTGGCCTTTTATAGTATATATTTCAACTGTGTATGGTTTTTGATTGTTAAAGCGCTTTGTGACCCTGGTCTAGAAAGGCACTTGAGAAATAACCATTACTTACTTACTTGTAAAGTGTCCTTGTGTGTCTTTAAAGGTGTGTAATAAATAAAATGAGGATAGAATAGATTGGAATAGAATGTTTATCTGAACATCAATATAATCAATACTCGTCTTTTTAAAGTGAAAAAATCCTCATGACCTCAACTGTGTTCCCCTTTTTTAGGTTCACATTCCCATCTACCTGGAACCCCCTTGACAGGTCAACACAGAGAAACCCCCTCATTATTACAGCCTCTTTCCTCCCAAAGCAACAGAGCGTCTGTTTGATTTCAGCAGTGTCAAAACCACACCTCCTTCCTCCAGTGATTAAATCAGCAGCAGTAATGAGTAATTGGGTTACTCGCAGGCTGTAGTTTTACAAAGCGGCCTCACATCGGGGAATAATGATGCATGTAATTAAAGGCAAGCTACCCGCCTCATCTGCTCTGTGATTGAGCTGTGCCAAGATTCCCCGCAGATGTCACTCTTGCCTTCTCATAGATGGAGTGTCTGACAACAGCTTCTTCATGTTACCTTTCAGGAGTGTGGAGAGCTCAGAGCTCCTTGCTGAACACCACCAGAGATGAATACGTGATCTCATTAAGCTACATTTACATAAGCAACTTCATCATGAGATCTTTGAGTTTGAACTTTGAGCAGAAAATTTAAATTAAAAAAGTATTTCAGCAAAACACAGGGCAACTAAGTTCTAGCTTATTTTTCTTCTCAACAACCTTTCTGTTTTGCCCTCAGTCTGTAGCTCTGCTGCTCCTGAAACGAACACAAATACCCTCCCAGCTGACCTGGCAATGCTATGGAGCTGGACGATCTATAGACCCCAATTACAATTCTAATTTAGTTGGAACGTTGTGGAAAATGAAAAAGGAATACATTGATTTGCAAATTCTCTTAAACCTTTATTAAATTAATTAGATACATAGATAAACTTTTAATTCCCTCTGGAGATAAACATTGTTATATACTATAGAGTTCAAAGACAAGATAATTAATTTTCAAACTGATTGAACTTTTTTGCAAATATTTGCAAAACCTGGATTTACCTTTCAACATTGATGTTGCCATCGCAGATTTTTATTTTTATCATGACAAGGGCACTAACGCACCCACATACAGACACAGGTTCTGGCTTTTGAACGTTGCACACTTTTCCGCTCTTTCAAATGAACTGGGGCAACAGCATTTTCAGATTTGGTTGATGTTTGGCTTTTGTTTTGCATGGTTTTAACTTCCACGCGAGAAACTATGTTAACTGCTGGTTTTCTAAAGTGTTCCTGAGCTCACGCGTTAACATTCTTAAAAAAGATGTTGGTTTTTAATTAAATGCTGCCCGGGAGATTGGAGGTCATTCTTGGTTTCCGGCCTTGCCGCTTAGGTATAAAAAAATCTTCAAATTGTCTGAATCTTTTGATTAAATTGGGTCTGTAGATGATAAAATACCAACATCCCTTGCACTTTACCATTTTTGGGGGATGCTGCTGTTTCCAACTAACTATTTCACCTGTTGAATGTTCCAAATGGAGCATTCATCATCTTTCCCCATCTTTTGTTGCTGCTGTTCTAGCTCTATTGGAACATGTTGTCAGCATCCATTCCAAAAAGATTATCAGTTGGAACATCAATATATTTTCTTCGATTGTATTTAATTGAATATAGGTTGAAGAGGATTTCCCGACTCATGGTATTGTGTTTTCATTGACATTTTACTCAACTTCAACTTCATTTGAATTGGGGTCTGTACTTGAGAAGAGGAAGAAGTGTAAGAAGATAAAATCACAAACGTATATTTCCTCTCATGCCAGTTGCTAACTGTTCAAAAGAGAAAAATCTCCTTGTGTAGCTTTGACAGCCTGGGCATGACATGGCATTCTTCTACCGCTGACCTTGGTGCTGAAAAGACACTCGTGTGTTTTATGAGGAGACTCTGGTGTTTTTTTTCTTTTGATATCATAAATGGAAAACAGAAAGGGAGATTACCAACTGATTACAGCAGAAGATTGTACATCACAAGTTGTTGAAAGACAGACTTTCACTTCAACAACTTTTTTGTTGTAAATAATGTTTTCTTGTTAATCAATTTTAATCTTGTTAAAGGTTTCTATGGGTTAAAATGTCAAGTTTATATATATATATATATATATATATATATATATATATATATATAATTACAAATAAATTGTCTTAATCTTGTAAAATTTGTGTTCAACGCGCATTAAACTTTGCCTCATTGAGAGCGAGCCTGAAACGAGCATGACACGTTTTAGAAACAAGGCCGACGCTGACGAGAGTCGTGCGTCTTGGAGAGGGCAGGGACGCGCAGCATCCGTTTACTCTCTGAGGAACCACAGACCGCTCACTCACTCTCTCTGGATGTGGAGTCCTCCACCTCTCACGCATCCTTCTCCACACACGCAATGGACGACTTTCTTCCTCACAACCACGGGCATATTTGATGATAAACCTCTCACGGAGATCCTCCGGCGCCGCTGATGGGCTCCGTCTGCGGGTGTGTGCGCGTCGGACTCGCCGCTTCCTCAGGACCGCACTCCCCGAACTCTCACCCGCTTCCATCGAGTCATGTCTGATACAGAGCGATGGGCAAGTTTGACGACAACGAGAGGATAATCCTCAACGTTGGGGGCACCAGGCACGAGACCTACAAGACCACCCTGAAGACGCTGCCGGGGACGCGACTGGCGCTGCTCGCCTCCGACTCCGACCTGGACTCGGTGCTGGACCAGCTGCAACAGGTCCCCGGCTTCATCGAGTACAACGCGCGGACCAACGAGTACTTCTTCGACCGCCACCCAGGGGTCTTCGCTTACGTGCTCAACTACTACCGTACCGGGAAGCTGCACTGCCCGGCAGATGTTTGCGGACCTCTGTTTGAGGAGGAACTCTCCTTCTGGGGCATCGATGAGACGGACGTGGAGCCTTGCTGCTGGATGACGTACCGCCAGCACCGGGACGCGGAGGAGGCTCTGGACGTCTTCGAGCTCAACGTCGACACTGGGGAGGACGACGACGAAATGGCCAAGCGGCTCGGGATCGAGGACGTGAGCGCGGACGGGAATGGGAGTCTGTGGAGGAAGTGGCAGCCAGTGATCTGGAATCTATTCGAGGACCCCTACTCTTCCCGGGCGGCGAGGGTAAGGACGCACCGCTGTTCTGGGACTCACCACTAGACACACTGAAACTTCCCCCTGACTCTGTAAAACTTGAATTTCATGCCATCATACACACAAAGATCCATCAATTCAAAGATCATAGCTACACACAAGAACCAAACAAACTCTGTTCCAGGCTGGATATTCAGTGTTTCTACAGTGTGTAGGCTGTTTATCTTAACCAGCATCCCACTGAACCTGGTGGTTTTATATGCTTACAGCTCCACAAGTGCACTCTCAAGAATCCTAGTCGACATTCATATCAACTGATCATTTATTTTAAGCAACTGGAAAGTCCTTCATTAAAAAGCATTGATGTTTTAGAGTTCCTTATATTTATTTTTGCATCACAAACCTTTGATGACCCATATTTGGCTGTTCTTGGACCATGCGTTATCGTTATTGCAAATATTTGTAGAGGTGAAGGTGATTTAATAAAAAGCTTTGTTGATACAAACACATCACATCACATGATTCCATGAGGTCAGCAATTCCCCTTCCAACACATCTGGACGCTGACTTACTGATGTCAAAGTTTTTCTCATGGTAGTCCAGGTATGGGCTATCAGGGTGCAAGACTGGATTTATATAGTGATCAATGATCATTCATACCGTTAAGTCTCCTCCACCAGTTCATCCAGTAGCTTCATATGTCGTCAGTTCATCACAAGCAGTGAGTCTAACCAGCATTTTTGATTGATTGCGATCTTTATTGACAACAGTTCAATGTTTGAACATACATAGACACACCTGCTGCCAAAGGGATGAAAACACAAGAAAGCCAAGGCTTATTTCCATTGTGGTCCTTTTGTGTGAGAGTGTGAGTGTGTGTGTCCGTGAGTGTCTGCAAGTGCATGTGTATAATGTCAAGTGGGGTAATATGTGGGTGTGCTTCCACACAGAAGTTGGGGTAGGGAGACAATTACAAAGTGCAATATCAATAAAAACAATGTTAAAATATAAAATAAATTACAATTACAAAGTGCAATATCAATATAATAACAGTCTTCACTATTGAAGACTGTTATTATATGTTGCTTGTTGCTTTAGCAAGCAGGGTGAGTTCTGAGATTGTAGGGTTAAGGAGGCGGATGGAAGAGGAGATCTGCGGACTGCAGTAATCAATGGCAAGTTTGTGGACAAGGACAGAGACAGTGAAGGAGAGGCAGTGTCGATCTGTGAGTTGGAACTTGGCAGAGCAGTTATAGGAGCAAGAACCTTTGAACTTTACACATTTATTCTTGATCAAGTTGAGATGTTGGAAGACATTTGTGGTGACAACTGAAAAACATACACATACTGATGAGTACAATAGAGGTCCAAGATCAATTTAAGAAAAACTTTACTTAAAGGGCAACTAATGTGTTGATTTAAGTGCCTCTTAAATTGATCTTGGACCTCTATTGTACTCATCAGTATTTGTCTGTTCGTACAAATCTCTCTTAATTTAAATATTTACGTTAGAAAATGCTTTGTTTTTAGTGTTTTCGTTTGAAACCTCTCAAGGGACATTTCAAGGGACTATTGTTGTATACGAGGGACTTACTGCATGTTGCAGAGGAAGATTTCAACATTTGAAACAACAAACATGTGTGGAGTCATGAGAGTTGGGTTTTCACGAGTTGCCCTCTAATGACAATTGTACAAACTAAGACCGACATTCCAACATCTGTGGCGGCACTTGGCTTCATTGAAACCCCAAAAGTATTTATACATTCAGTTTCCCAATCATGTTCATTGTTTGTTTAATCAGACATGGTTCATGCTGATATTTATTGGCTTCTCTGTTCTTGACATACTCTTGATGTATGCCGCACTACTCCAGTCACAACACAGTAACTTGCATTCATGGCGTTTGAGTGCGTGTGTGAGAGAGAACATTAATGAGTCTGGAGGAAAGTGTGTGTGTCTGAAGTAGACCCTTGGGGTCACTAATCCACCTCTGACAAGGCGCAAGGAGAGAGTAATGTGGAATTATCCTCAGTGGAAATGAAAGGTGAGATTCCTGCAATGGAAGATCCCTGACTTAACATCACCTTTAGCCTCAACAGGACAGAGTTTATACAAAGTGTTTTTTTTTAATAATGTTGGTGAAGAGGTAGACATAAATGTAAACCAGTAATGTCATTACTAGAAAGGTGTGTAGTGTTTTCTCTGTAACTCATTTTTTTCCAGAATACTGTGGTGTTCTGAGAGCATTCAAATATTTTATCTACTTTAAACAAGCCTTAATTTCATTACATTAGTTACATTGTTAGGAATACTAGAATTTGTGTGTTATTATTTTGTTATATGTTATTATGTTATGCTATCTGGAGGAGGAGTGAAGTCCATTATTGGGTGATAATAGGCTTTTCTCTCCTAAACCTCTTGCTTCCTGAGATTTAAGGCGGGGGAGAACTTTATAAAATTATAACTTCAAACATCGTGATGATGAGGAATTAAGTGCACTCAAAAGTGCAGCTGTGCTGCGTTAATGAAGTTGCTTGTGCCCGTGCCAGCGTTCAGTGGTAACAGTTGTGCTTCTGTGGACTCCCCCTGCTTTTCCTAGTCTTGTATCTTCCTTTTTTCTCTTAACTCTAGAACTTTGTTCATCTGCACGCACCATGTCTAAATGTATGTGATAGAAACTGTGACAAATCCCACCCATCTTTTCCTATTCTGTGTTTGCACCCTGTAGGTAAAAATGTGATCTATTTCCTATGTGTGTGTTTCTTGTGTGTTAATCTTTTGTGTTTATCCTTCTCATATCTTTGTAGTTGGCCCTTGCCGGATTGTGATGGTAACAAAAAAAATATAACACCCACCACCTATTTCATCTCTCATGTCTGCTCTATGAGGCAGTGGTTTAACTGCCTGCGGTCCCCCTAGCCAACAGCACTTCACACACACAACTCACCCTTACCCACGCACACACACCCCATCTTCCTCTGATCCCATCTGAGACTGCAGCTTGCTTTCTGCCACTTAAAAGGTTAAAACCCCAACCTGTCTGGGTGCCGCCTGCTGCACGCCTGAAGATACCAAAGCCAGGCTGCACGCTCAGCCTGCCTGTTGTCATGGAAACCTCATTGCTCATCACCACGGCCTGTTTTCATTGAAATCCGCCTGGTCTGTAAGACCTGCTCGACCCTGAACCCCTTTTCTAAAGAACCCTGAAGCTGAAGGCTAACTGGTCATGTGGCCTTGTTGCAATAAAGAAAAGGAACAGACCTACATATGCATGTCCCTCCAACGCCTTGTTAATGTCAAACACTTTACTTTGGTGTATCCCTTTTTCTGGTGAATCCACAGGTGAATGGAGGCCCACCACCTGGAAAAGCTGTTGAATGTCATTGCAAGGTAAAACTCAACAATCAAAGCTAGCTTTGTTTCTGGAGGGAAAAAGATGATCAAGTATACAAACAAAATATACGGCAGGTTATTCATATTGACCAGAACTAGGATACATTGTTATGATTGAGGGAGGTAAACCGTGAAGCATCTTGTCTCTTTATATCCAGGCACACTTTTTAGTGTTTTCTCAACATAAGCAGTCTATTATGCTCATGTAGATACATAAAGTGTTGGCATTATATGAGTGTTTCAACTTTTCCCAATTGTGTCTTTGTTTTTTCCCTTTGTTGGAGGCTCTTGGATTAGAGGTTATGTTACGTCACTTTGGAACCTCCAGATTATATGAAGCAACCATCTGAACTAAGAATGCAAAATGGGGGCAACTGACTTCTCTCCAGTAGAAATCAAACATGGGAAATAAAGGAGAGATGGCCAGCAGGTTGGAAATTACAAACAGTGTAGTAAGAATAGGGCAGTAGTGAGAGACACTGTATGGTAGACTGACAAGGGATAGAGAGGTCATGTTGGACAAATAATGTTAAAGATGGTGTAGATTTCATGGTTTTACCTTGGTATGTCTTGATGAAAGTAACCTCAAAGGTAGATTGACGTCTGACAAGTGAAGAACTTTGTCGAAGGCCAGCTAAAGCTTCTCCCTCTGGTTCTTGACTGTGTGTACAAAAAGCAGAGAGCAAATCCACATTGAGTAAGTTAAGGTCTCGATTACAGATGGTGGGTGCTGGAGAGCAAGTGAAGTTTAAGTGCGTGAGCTGACAGCACACTGGTGGGTATGTTTGTAGCTACTGCCAGTCACCTTAATTTGCCCTGCCAATTATCAATTTGTTAGACTGTCAGCCCAGCATAAATGATGATTGGCACCTTCCTTATCAGTATCAAGGTCGGTAAATCCTTGATTAGAATAGTGGTCACAATTGTACTTTCTCCACTGGGTAGAACTAAGGCTTCACAGTCAATATCTTTACTAAACAGCAGCAAATTTGTTGGATCCTCGGCCAATTATTGAATGTGCAGTCACTGTCAGCCTTCCCTGATGTCATCAGATGCCCTGGAACAAAGTGAAAACTCCCCTAAATTATTTTTAATGGCCTTCTACTCCTTTAACGTATAGTAACAAATTCGATCTTAAATTGACTTTAAATGACAAGAGGCGGGGATGTCCTGAAGTTAGACATCAAGTTGCTCCATTAAAGCAGACCTGTGACACCAGTTACTCCCTCTTAACCTATACCTGTTTCTTTTACTGTCAAGCCAATAAAAAAATATTTGGAAGGTGGAAATATCCATTAGGACCTTCCACCTACTGTTGGTCCTAAAATCTCCTGATCTGATGGTAAAGGGGTTTCACTGAAGATCACCAAAGTTATCCTAATCTTTACCAAGCTTTGATTAAACTCCGCATTTTGTCTTAAAGTCACAACATAATGTTGCCCCAACTCCTCCTCAGCAATCTTTCCACTATGTGGGATCCTAGTTTTAGGCTATTTCTCTGGTACCATCATCATCTCCTATGGAGTAGATATGATTTTTGTGGCCAACTTCATGTCCTAAAGCTTTTTGGTTCATGGAAGTTTGTCTCCTTGGTGAAGGTCTTGGTCCTTGGTGAGGTGGTTAACATTAGGTACAGTTGTTCTTCATTTGTGTTCTGCATGACATGCATATTATTATGAAAAAAGCATTTTGGTGCATGAAACAGGAAGTGCATGTATAATTGGCCTTGACAGCAGCACTCTTATTCTTATTGGTCCAATAACCAAAACAATGAATGACCGTCTTGTTAAGAAATGCATGCATGGTTAGATTTATGTTATTTCTCTAAATTGACTTCAGCTCAATTTGTTTGTCTGCAACTTATTTACTTCAACAGGTTTTGGCCTTAATGCAACACTGAGCATAGAACCTGAAGACATTGGAGCTAAAGGGTGATGGAATGTTTCTTTAAACAATCTTTTGACTCTGTCATACAGATAATGATATTATTATCTATCATGCTCCAAAAAGATGGAGCATGATAGATAATAATATCATTATCTGTATGACACTCATTAGTGGATAAGAAATGATAAGTCTGTGGTGTCCTTACAGGTTGGAGATGAGTTCAAGTATCTTGGGTCTGGTTCGCAAGTGAAAGAAGGATGCATGGAGCGTATGTATCTTCAGTCATGAGTCTGTCTTTTTGAGGAAAGATCTGAAATAAACAATTTATTTCCAGGTCAATCATCATTTCTATTCCCAGCTATAGTCAAAAGCAGGGCTGTGTTTGCACTCTGAGTGTCTGAGAAAGATATTCTTAAAAAGGTGCAACACAACAGTCAGAGTTATACATATGATTTGGTTGTTATTTTGTAACAGTGAGTGTGAGTTTTAACCTCAGAAGAAATTCTTATAACATCATTTTACTTTAAAAAAAACAATAAATTAATGACAGAAATTATGAATCAGCAGTTATCCAATAAACACACAATTTCTTCACCTTTATTTCCCGGATCGGCAATTCCCTAGTATTTCTTGACGTCAATTTAATGTTTTCTACCTAATTTTTGTGAGGCAGTGTGAGGACAGATAATTTACACTGCCTTGATCTTTTTTTAATGTCAAGGTTTAATTCAAGTGTCCACATCACTGGCTTAAAGTTATGATGGTTTAGTGGTCTGAGATGTTTTAGAAGAACTCCCAGAAGAACAGCAGTAAACACTTCCTGATCTAGTGGAGAGTCAGTGGAGCACTTAGGACAGCTTTCAATGCCATCATCCATTTACGGATATGACGGTGGTTCTGAATGTCCTTTCACTGCCCAAATCCTTCAGTTCAGCTATAACCGATCGGCTGTTCGTTTTTGGCAATATGTTGAATAATTAATGCACATCCATTCATTCTAACAGATTGAGTGCCTTACAAGGACAATGGATTTACTAAAAAATATCTTTTAGGCTGAACAATTTGTTCAAGCCCAACGCTTAAAAATTAAAGTTGAGATTAATAAGTCAGAGTCTAAAGCTCACATGTGTTACTAATGGATGAGTACAGCAACTGCTGCCAAAATGGTGCTGGTTGGTTCTGTTGTTAAAATATGTTCTAAGTTTATCAATTTAGGAGTTTGTTCTGAAGTAAAGTTCTACAAACAGAAACTTTGATTTTAGATGCTGGTGGTTTATATTTGCATTGCTATCAAACTGCTTATCCAATCACAAGACAACACAAATATGTAAATTCACTGTAACTGTTGCCTCTCTAATCACAGGACATGTTTATCTCAGTTTACTTAAGGCCCACTAGCTACCCTACACATTACTGTCTCGAGAACTGATCGGCTAGAGCGATCTTGATTTTGCTGGTTTACATGTGGGCCATAAATATGATTAGCTACATGCCGGTGACATCACTAACTAAACATGATTCGGAAAAAAACTCTACTACTCTCTATTGTATGTTACAGTGGAAACAGCTCAGCCAGGTGAATAATATGACCATTTACTTTTCTGATCATGTCGAGTCCAGCAGAGCACTGACGGATTGCTTTTTGGCCTGCATGCTGTTTGTAGAGAAACCAACTATGGAGGGAAACTAAAGTTAGCCTTCTGAAACTCTGTGATGGTTTAATACAATTATTGTATTCTTTGATTGTTGATGTTCAAACCAACCAAGTAAAAAACAAAAAAAAAACACAATTGTTTTCAATTTTCAGGAGGCAGCATTCTGCTACATTTATTAGGCTTGCTGACTGTCAGTTAAACATATCACTGGTTTCTTTCTTGTTTACATTTCAATAAATGTTATTATGTTCCGATATTTTGGTTTCTTCTTCTGCTCAGCTTTTGTCTCTGCTTGTGATGAACGACATTCACCTAAATCCTTACTTAGATGTGAGCTGCCTGGTATCCTGCAGAATCCAATATGTGGTTTGAGGACAGTGCAGGTTCAACATCCTCGCTAAACCCTCTAACAAACCACTAAATGTATCTTGCATTAGCCTGTCAAGCAGCTGTACTGTAAAAGGTCAGGTCTTATTTCGTAGCAGGTGCTACTGTACTTCACAAATATAATAATTTGTCATATACTGACCCTGCTAAGGCTTTATCGCCAAAAAAACTGAACTGAAGAAGAGGTGCTAATTAACTGGATGTTGCCATTCTCCTTTCCTCTGGTAACTTTGTCTAAAACTAATTGGACAGATAATCACCCTGGAGGATTGGAAGATGGCTTTTAGCTAAAGCCGCCCATCAGGCAAAACGTTTAAAAAGGCCAGACTTCTAAAGGGATTCCCTGTTAAATCCAACCCCCTGTTCTTAATTTTTCAGCAAATAAAATGTGGGAACATGACTTCAAAATCCAGAGAATTAGATTAGATTTTAAAATTCTGGTTCTTACTTTCAGAGCTATTCGTGGTCAGGCTCCTCATTATATCAGTGATCAGATCCAGCCTTACACCCCAGCTCGGGCTCTTAGGTCTGTGGATCAGAATCTACTGATAGTTCCTCGCACACGCTTCCGGACCAGAGGAGAGAAATCTTTCCAGGCTGTTGCTCCTAAGCTTTGGAACGATCTTCTTCTCTCTCTGTGTTTGATGGATCTACTGACTCCTTCAAGAAGCATCTTAAGACCTTTTCATTTGTGCAGGCTTTCTCTTATTTTCTTGGGGTTGCTGTGTTTGTCTTATTTTGGCCTTTGAAAGCATGTATTTTAACTGTGTATTGTTTTTGATTGTTAAAGCGCTTTGTGAACCTGGTCTGAGAAAGGCACTTTACAAATAATGACTTACATTAGATAACACCAATGTGAGGTACTGCCAGCCAGGCTTTGTGTGAGATCTTCCAGTAAACCACATGACTTCTTTTTCAATGTCAGTTTAATTTACATTTGTGATGTCAACAGACTGCAAACTTTCAGTGGCTCATGAAAATATTATATGTTAAAAACTCTCCCTGATTACCTGCATGACTTTGTGTTTTTGTGGTAGAGACTTGTAATTCTTGCCAGTGCTCCCTGAAAGAAGATGATGATTACAATGAGTGACTGTTGTGTCTCCATCAGACGAGATATTTGGTAAAAGCTACAATCATGTGGTCTCTACTTCTTTTTAAACATGAACTGTCCAGATTGTCATTTGAGCTTTTTTATGCACAGCACCACTTTTGCCTCCTCCAAGACGAAAAGTGTGTAAAAGTTGCGGTAACAGGATAGTAAACTTTATCTGGAATTTAATCTGGACTGGAGGATTTTCTTCTGTAACACTTGTGAATGTGCCTCTGAGGAGAAATACATTTGTAATGTCACATCAGTGCTTATGGACTGAGACAGTCTGTGCAGAACATGTTAAATAAAGAATATACCACTGATTTATTTTTAACTTCACTGTGACTCCTCGTTTGGGATTTAAAAAATAACTTTTTCAAATCTTAAATGGATGTGAGACACATGCACTCAGTGAACTAAATGTTGTTTTTATTTAACTAGATAGTTGACATTTACTCAACATTCCTCCCTATCAGTGTAGATATACTATAGACTTAGCTATGTTATCATTTTTCAGCTTCAGAGGAAGTATGGCATTAATTTCTTGTTGTTGGACTTGATTTGACGGACTACCCTGAAAGTTAACCGACCTCGCCCTGACAGTGAGGCGAGAGACTCTTTGTCTGTCTCTGCTTCCTTTAGTGGTTCACTGACACCGACCCGGCAGAACCAATCTTATTAGTAATTCTCCACTGGATTGGGGCTCCCTGGGACCAACACCACTCTCCTCACTCCTCCTCATCAAGCTTAAAGACGGAGGAGGTTCACGCCTGAGTGCATCCGCTTTTTCACCAGAAACCGCCTTACTGGCACAGAGATAGAGTCTGTTCGCTGCAGGGAGAGGAGAAAGTGAACACAAGAGAGACAATTCTGCCACAGATGTGTGTTTTGGACTCAAGTTAAGATGTTCAAGGTGGATGAACAGTGAACAGTGAAGACGAATGAAGAACATATGTCGTCTTTCTCGATTTCCATCTTTACTCATGTGATGGAAAAGAAGAAGCAATAGAAGAAAGATGTTGTTGATTATTTTACTTCTCAAGTGTCAGAATTGAATGTCAGCTGTTGCTAAGTGAGATGTACTGGACATCCCAGACATCATTGAAGCAACTATTCTTGAGCTTGTGTTGTTGAAAATATTTGGTGTTCACTCGAACTGGCAATGAGTAAGGAATCTAGAAATATAAAATGGGTGTTCACGTGAATGCAATATTTGCAAACATTCCGCAAAGCTTTAAACATAATTTCATTAAAGGTTGTTTTGAGCAGGAGTTTGAAACAGCTTATAAAATAGATAACTGGGATACTTAAAACACAGTTTCTCTTTATGTTAACTGGCTTCTTACGTTGGTTCTGTGACCCATTGTTTCAATATTAAAACATGTGTAAATATCTTATTAGAATATTTTTTTTGTCGTATTGCAGAGATGTTTTGTGTTTTCATTAACAGTTTTTTGTTTAATGAAAACCCAGTTAATGTTAACTCTTTGATTGTAGCCCAACATGGTTAACACAATGCAAACATCAGTTTCTTTTTCCAGATGAGTTTGGCTTATCATTCCTGCTCTTGAAAGCGAGCCCCCTCAATGTGAAGCTGGTATAAATAAATGCTTCAAGCCAGTGAGCCTTACAAATGTGCTCAGTGGTGGCTACCACAGTCATTTAAGGAAAAATTAATGTCCCCTGTTTTAAAATATGAAGGGCTGTCAGAGACGTTTCTTCCTCTGCAGGGTAGAAGATGCTTTGAAAAGATAGTAGAAGAGAAATCTGTAAATCTTTAATCAAACTCTTCTAGCTGCTCAAAATAGCAGAGCGTGCTTCAAACAAACCACAGTCAAGAAGACCATGCCGTGTCACCTCTACCTGTCTTTACCCTCCGTGCAAGAAGAACATTCCAGAATCTACAGAATTCGTTTTTATGCAAAGTTACCTAAAGTGGGTTTAGGGAGACCAGTAGTGGTTTGAGGTTTCTTGGTTGAACAACAAGATCCCGCATCAGGAAAAACTTTTATTGAAACTCAAGTCGTCGATGAACATCTTTATGTTTTGCACTGTTGGAATAATCCAGAATATTGGGTATTCATGATTCACAGACTAAAGTTAGGGGAGAACATAAAAACTCCACCAAGACATAACAATTGACAACTTCAGACAGCCAGTCTGATACTTCCTATTTCACCTTCTTGTTAACTCTTTTTCCTCATGCTATCGAAGAACAGGTTTGTGTCTTTGTTTGACACAATCCCCAACTGCCACCATGAAATCTCTGCTCTGACTTCATTAAAATAGAGCTGAGCCAAAAGATGAAGCTTTTCTTTACCAGTCCAGGTTCTTTCAGGTATGTCCAGCTGGGATACCAGGATACCTTGGAAAGACTATGTCTCCTGCTTATCTAGATTCCCAACTTCCAGGATCAGTAAAAAAAAAAAAAAGAAGTTTACACAGCAAACTAATGCTGGATTTCATCATCTTATCATGACAATTTTTTTAACACTACATATGTGATCACTGTTTGTTTGAGTCTTTCTCTCCGGTCAGCTCATACAGGCTGACAGCCTAAAATAACAAAACCACACTCTGGCGGTTGGTAAAAGTGAACAGCAAGGTCACTGGTGTGAGATTAAACAACCTCTGTGACCTGCATAAAGAAGGAACATTAAGAAAAGTCCATTCCAAGCAACCCACTCTGGTAACATTCTGTGCTACTGTCTTATGGCTCCAGATATGTGGAGCGACAGCCACAAGGCAGAATTAGCCGGTACGTTGGTTTGTTCACACAGCTATTGTCCTGACGAACAAGTCAGTGTTTGTGTCTGTCGATTAAATGTATTGTTTGTCCAGTACAAATCACTTTTGGTTATTGATTAATATGAGTTTGTTTAGTCTTATTGTTAGCACAGGTGCTAGGATAAAGATGATCAAAAAAATACTTTCCAGTCCTGTGACTTGAATCACACGGGTGTTATTAAACTAAAATCTCAGTTACTCTTTCAAACCTGTGAGATCCAGAAGCAGACTGTAAGTCAAGT
This sequence comes from Callionymus lyra, assembly GCF_982586985.1. Lineage (NCBI taxonomy): Eukaryota > Metazoa > Chordata > Actinopteri > Syngnathiformes > Callionymidae > Callionymus > Callionymus lyra. Next base: position 40,040,389 of record NC_141820.1, on the reverse strand, counting down.
TGAAATTAATAATTATTTTAAGAAAATATGGATTGTAATTTTTGTTTAGCAGCATAACAAAAAGCTTGTTTAGGAAAAGGATCCTGAAGAGAAATGAGCAGTGCCATTGGTGAATTACTTTATTCTGCAGCTAATGTACTTCAGTCTTTGTGTAAATATAATATAAGGAGCGTATTTCACTGTGTGTGTATGTCAGAGTACAAGCTAATTCACTCCCACACCGGCAATTTTGTCATTGAGTTACAATTCTTCACCAAAGACCGGATGAGAATAAACCCTGAGGCTTTTTCCTCTTTTTCATACTCTAAAATGAATCCCATCCGGCTGATGATGACACTTTAAAAGCCATTTGGTCGGTAAACGCTTTAATTTTAGCTCCATGACGCGCGACCATGTGTCACTGTTGCAGGTGATTCTGTTGATAGTTCCCAATGGATTGTTGTGTTACTCTGTGTTGTTCAGAGTAAACATAATTACAGGTATTCAGTTGTTAGGAACTGCAGCGTCCGTTTGTGTCTTAACTAAATGATAAATTACAGTTATGTTCAAGACATTATGCATAGATATATTTTATAAATGACCCTAGGTATAACATTTTACATTATACAAGTAAGATTACACCAGCAGAAAGTAAAAAATGAAATCTGCAAGGAAAAAAAAGTTATTTTATCTTTTTGTTACCATTGTTGTTGTTACTACAGTTTTAACTTCCAATTTTGGATGTTTTTTCCTCTGTATTTAGACCTTCTCCCTTGTCCTGAGTCATCAAATGGTTTCAAAGACTTATAAAGCATAATTAACTAGATTTAAAAATTGCTTACATTTATATAATATTTAATTGATATTATATTATAATGTAATATTTTATTGAGTATTGTTTTGATTGTTTAAGCGCTTTGTGACCCTGGTCTGGAAAAGCGCTATATAAATACAAATTACTTACTAATATGAGTCTAAAATATTACCAGAAAGTGAAGGTATTGTTTCTTTCTCTAGGAGATTTATTGCTTAACGTTCAGCTAATGTGAAAACCCAACTCTCTTGACCCACTCACATGTTTCAAATGTTGAACACTTCCTTTCCAAGATGTAGTAAGTATCACAAAATGACGATGCTTCGTTCTGAATTTGATACTTCATAAAGTTCCTCCCCCTCTGAAATCTCAGGCAAAGGAGAGGTAACGGATCCCATTATGATGTAATAAGCTCCACTTACTTATCCAAGTCCCTTGGAGGAAGAAACTTCCGGGATTGACGACGTGCGGTCACAAACATTGGTGCTTGACCAATCACAGAAGAGTGGGTGTGGTTGGTAAAACAAGATTTCACTCCAGAAAAAATAAGTGAAAGAAACTTTCAGTCGGCGGGGCTGACAAACATTTTCCCAGACCAATTTAAGAGAAATTTAAATCAAGGCAATTTTTGCCCTTGAAGTTAAAGTACTTCCTATATTTTCTGCTGCTTATCGGAGGCTGTGCTTAGAAACCAAGGTGTCAATGAGCATGTTCTAGTTCTAACACTGGGCCTTCACCTAGTTTCTCCGAAAGCTGAAAAGATGCCTGAGTCGCCTTAACTGACTTCACTTGACGTAGAAAAGCACGTTCTACCGGCAATCTGAGCTTCTCACCCTATACATGACTGTTTGTATGAGATATTGACGTTGAAATGATGAAATTATGAATTTGAGGATAGGAAAGATGAAGATGATTGTCAGGAAATCAATTATTTGTTCTCAACTGAGAGTCTTGGCCCTCTCCTGATGAATCATTGAAGAAAGTGGTTGAGATTTACTGCTTATTTTCCATTGACAGATTAAAGTTTTCAAACTGGAGTGAGTTGAAATGTGAGGTTAGCTTGGAGATTAAAAAGCCGTTTAGCAAACACAGGGTCTGCCTTTTCTTCTAACAGGAAGCATCCGCAGCAGTTTAAGATACATCTCATGCCAGGAGGGGTTTCTGCCTGGCACACACCGACAACACGTCTGCTGTGATTCCCACTGTCACGCGGCACAGTTTCCTGCCTCCGAGATGTACATGTCCTTGGTTAAGCATCAGGCGTAGCGCTGAGAGTCTGCCCTTTTCGTACTCGAGCAAAGCCAAACTCTTAAAATGGCTCCTGGTGCCTGCAGCTGCTTAGTTGCCTTGGAGAACATGAGAACTAATTCCTGATGAATTCAGGTTAACCACCACACTTCTGCAAGTAATCAGGTGAAACATCCAAATATGTCAACATCTGAAATATATAATTTTCTGATAGTGAACTCACAACTGGCTTTACCTTTTATTGCATTGATGTGTTTGAACCAGGAGTTAGGTTAGGTTAGGTAGAACTTTAGAAATTGTTTTTTTTTCAAAGCCAAATTCAGCAATTGTCCATAAAACATAATCAAAATAAAATAAGAACAAGAACAAAGAGAAATAAATAAAAATAAAGAGAAAGAACAAGATGATACAATTTAAGTCTAAAGATAAAGAACATAGAGTTAAAGAGCTTTTCAGCGTAACGTAAGATGACGTTTAATTTTTTTATTTATTACTTTTTCTACTGTCTTTTGCGTTCTTCAGTTGTGTGTGTCTGGCTTTAGGGTAGGTGGTGCTGATGTTTTTATTGGATTTAGTGGGCTCCGTCTTTTTTTTAATATCCCTCTTTTTTAACGTAATCAGAGCGAATGATTGGTGGTTAGTGCCAAGATGGTTGTTGGTTCACTCGCATTAGCCTACCTAAACTAGCAAGGTTTCAACCAAAAAGCTATCTCTATGAAACAATGGCTAAAACAAACCATTTTATTTTAATTGCCAATTACAATATCGTTTTTTCTAGACGTGATGTTGTAGGCCCATTCTACACCTGCTTATTTAGTGACCATTGTCGATTCATAAGTGCTTATATATGCTTATTACAGTAGATTGGCATTCATCACCATATATATGTTCTCACAATCAGATCTGAGTTTCAAGAATCGGGAGTAGGTTTTTATCTGCACATAAATGTACCCACATTTCATCAATGAGACCCATGGTGATTAGAGTGGAATACTTGAAAGTATTAACTTTTCTTTTGGTGCCACTATAATTCCTTGCTGTTGATGTTTTACTATTTTCCCACACTACCATTTCAAGTGAGTTCTTATCAATAAATCTAAATATCTCTGGATTGGAGCTACAAGTGAACTCCAATGGTCGTGTGGCTAACAGAATGAAACGAAGACGACACTTGCTTGACTGTTTTACAATAATTGAACTGCATAAGATCGTAATGATATCATTAGCACAGATATGTTTTTGTCAGAATGATGTCATTTGTCATCCAAAGGTGCACCTTGTTATTCAGAACATATCCAATGTCAATTCAATCTGGGGTTGGTTCTATAAAGCACCTCCTAAAATAAACTTCAGACTCTTGGCTGGTTTATGGTCCTGCCAAAAAGATTAAAGTGTGAGGAGGAAGAAGGAGACAGGAGACAAACAAAAAGAAAAAAAGAGCAAAGTCACTGCACTTTTTATCTGATGACCTCAGATATCAAGTGCAGATGTATTTTAGGTAAATGGCTCGACTTTGGGAGGGTCACACTTTGAGGCTCAGCAATAGAGAGACTCATGTGTCACTTAGGCAAGACCTGAAGGTCGGCTGGGTAATTAATAAAAACAATTCTAATTTAAGATCGCGTCAAATAGTCATGTTCTAGCTTTACATCAGTTTATGATTGTATTCGCAGAAACTGTCACAGCTCAAGTTCTTACCTAAGTTATGGATACCTGTCAATTCTAGTCAGATAATTAAATAATTTATGGCTGTGGATATCTTTCTCTGTGTTTTCAAGGGAAGTTCAAGATGTTTGCGCACAGATCAGTTTACTAGGAATAGTTATTCACTAACTGCACCAACAACTTGTTTTTTTAAATTCAATTCAATTCAATTCAATTCAATTTTATTTAAAGTGTCTTATCATAACAAAGTTATCTCAAGACACTATACAGTTGAAATAAGACTATAGTTGATTAAGGAAAAATAGATCCCAGCAATTCAACAAAGAGCAAGAAACAAAACACTGTACAGTGAGCTGTACAGTGAGCTATGGCGAGGAAAAACTTCCTTTTAGAAGGCAGAAACCTCGAGCGGAACCAGACTCATGTACAACGTGTTTTTTTTAGGCCCTTCATATGTGAGATTAAAACTATTAATGACAAATTATGTGTGACATTGTGACCAGTGTGATGTGAAGTAAATAGTGTATATGCTGTAGATGAATTGTGTTTTGGTCTGAGTCAATGTTAGAAAAGAGTGTCTTGATAGAAATGAGAATCTTCCTTAGGTGTAGAATTTCAAGTATCCTGGGGTCTTGTTCATAAGTGAGGTAAAGATAGACTGTTAAATGGAAAGATGGATAGATGCAGCGTCATCATACATGCACGCTCTATCATCTCTGGGTTTCCGTCTCACAACGTGTCAAGGTGTTCACTTCCGAGTGAAATATCATTCCACTTTTTATGCAGCAGCCGTTTATTGCAGTGAAAACAACCGGTTTCCCTCATACTCCATTCTCGCTTGCACATGGCAATTATTCTATTCACTCTCCGGAATGATCCATGACTCTCCTTCCATTATAAGTCACTTAAACAGCGAGCCCGAGGAGGCGGCAGCGGTTGTGTACACATACACAAACACACAGCGAGTCACATTAATAGTGTAAGTGGATTTCTAAGAATGTCAATGATAGGAGGACGTTGTCGCTCATTCAATTCCGGCTGCAATTCGGAGTTGCTCTGCGATCAACACGCTGCTGAACCTGATTGTCCTTTAGTGAGGTAAACTATCAACCAGTGTGATGACTGCTACAAAAAGGATTGTGTTAGTACAGAATTGACTGTGTGGCCACAACAGTAGTCATGATGAAGGACATCAAGGCTTCGCACACCTTTTTTACACACTATTTTCTATTTCTAAGTTGTGATGTTAAGTGTGGACCAATAAGCAGACGTTATGCAATAGTTTGCATTTTGATTGTTTTTGCTTATAGTGAAGGGATAAAAAATATCGGAATCACAGGTTGTTAAATGTAGCAGTTTGAATAACAAACATATTTTGCTGATTTTAGTAAACCGATTTGTGATCTTTTGCATTTTATTCATCTTTTGTTTGATCTTTAGCTCCACGCAAGCTGTAGGTGCTCCGCCTTGTCACCATGTGTGGCCCCGGCTCTCCACGCTCCCTATCCCCTCCCAATCACATGATGCCTGTGTTGTGATCCTTGGGGAGACAAGCGGATTCGCTCATAAAAAACAGACCAGAGAAGTCTGTGTTTGTTACATTTGACAGGTCCCTCAAATTGTTTCTGTAAAACCATCAGCAGAGGAACAGGGGTAAAATATTGTGGATATGTAAAAGTGACTAATTTGGACTGTGGTGAGGGAGGATAGTGGAGAGTGTGATGGTGATGGTCAGAAGTTCTTGTATACTTTTTCTCTGCTTGTTCAACACTCAGAGTGCTTTCACACACACAATCACACACTGATGGGAGTAGGCTGTAACGCAGTTCACAAGCTTACCATCAGGAGCAATAGGGGTTAGGTGACTTGCTCAGGACCACAACAACACACACTGAGTTGATCCTAAAACTTCTTACCCACTAGCCAACCACTCTACTGTCCAAGTTATGTTCAACGGGTTCAAGTGTTAATCTTTAAAATCAACAAAACGTACCCTTGATTATCAATACTAAAGCAACGTGTATTAAAACCTGTTCGGAATAGTTTTCAACTTAATACTGTGCCAATCAATCATGGTGGTCAATGGTTGTGCCTCGTAGTTGTGTCACAGTTGAGTGAAAGTTTTATTCCCCCTCCTTCAATCATCACTCTACCATACTGCCAACAGTACCAGGAACTGTAATAAGCAAATACATCCACCAGGAGGTCACCTAAGTGAGCACTACAATGCACCCAATTGCAACCATGCTTTTGAATTTGCTTTTTGGGTCAAACTCAATCACACAAGAGGCCCAAATATTGTGTCAGTCAAGGTCAAGGGCCAGACTGCTTGTAACAGGAAGTATGAGTCTGATTTTGACATCATCTTTTCATTCTTGGAGGCTCAATCTATCTTAATTATCTTTGTTTGTAGCCCAATACTTCCCTCAGAGTTCTTACATTCGCTCATTACATTACTCTTGTTGTAAGTTTACATGGATAACCCCTTTTACTTATCTTAAACTCAAACACTCATATTTATAAATTACCATATCAACATAATCACGATTCTACTTTGATTTTGAGACAACCATTAAGTGGACCATAAAAAATGACTCGGTGGACCAGATTTTGAGTTTGACTCATGTAATTAGTACAGTAGAAGAATAGATGGGAGTAGTTTCCTCGCAGAGAGATTATGGACTATCTTCAGGGCAAAATGTAACATTAAGATTGAGGTTAAATTGTTGTGATAAAACAAGGCTCCTAGTGGTTATGGTTAACATCATATTGTTGTACATTTTATGGTTTTACAATTCAGAGAAAGATTTATATTCATTTGACATTTTTAAAGGAATGTCATGTGTGTTTGACCAAGTCGCAGATAAAAAAGCGGAGACCTGTAAACCTGTCACACCCTGATCAGAGTGTGCACAAATCCAGTAGCCACCTGTTCTCTCTCTCATCCCTGTCATCTCCATGAAGTTGGACAATTCGCTTGCGAGAACAAACTGATTGCCTGTAAGAACTTTATTTGACACTAAAATGATTCAAGTCATTATCTGACATCACCTGACTGCACAAGTTGGCTGGAAGCAACCAATTTTTGTGAGGGCCAGAAAAATGATTCTAAAGCAAAAGACAAACTGTACACGGGTTGTGGATTTAAGTCCTTCACCAACTTCTGATTTAATCTGGATATCTGAAGTAAATGCTTCATCAGTTTACACACTCCTCATGTTTGGATCACCTGAATGCACCAAAATGAGGAAATTCAACTTTTCTTTTAGAATTAGATAATTGTAACAAAACCCTTCTTTCCTCTCCTCAGTCTGTCTGTAGCCAGTTCGATTTTTTCTATTTCCAGAGTGTTTATATTTGATCCCTAGAAGAGAACAGAAAAAGAACCTGAGTCACTGTCAACCTTTGCCAAGTCCTAAGTGCAAATAAAGAATAGAAGTTCCGTTCCTGGAATCTCCATCCGTATATACTGATTAAACTGGCTCTAGGAACGCCAGGCTCATGTTCCCAAAGGTTTTTGCTGACATCAAATAAATAGAAATAAGCAACACATACTTATTTGACACTGGAGTAAATCAAAATATCTATTAAATATTATGAAAGCATGGAGATCAACAGACAGATCAGTCTCAGCAACAACTTCATCTGCAATAACAACAGGACGACCAAGACATAAATGGATCAAAGGATCAAAATGATGGTCACACCATGGTCAAAAGAAAAACTCTAATGATCACATGACACAGATTGAGTCAACATAACACAGCAATAATAAATAAACACAATCACATTAAACATAAATAGAATATTCAGGTGGAGTGAAATGGAAATATATGAAAAGGGGGAAGAAATAATAATGTTACCTCTCTGTAAATCATACATATCATCACATCTTGTTGATTAGACTTGAACATTGTTTGATATCAGTTAAAAATAGTTTGAGAACATTTACAAATGTTTGATTGGAGTTGAAAATAGTTTAATATCAGTAAAAATAGTTTGATTATATTTAACTCTTTCATAACAGTTGGACATTGTTTATTTAGAGTTGGAGAATGCAAAGATTGCATGTGTAAGATAAAACAAAACAAAGATTGTGTGTGATTCCACACATATGGGTCAGGTTAGAGATCTAAATTGTTGCTTGTCTTGATTCTCTCTAATGCAAACATTGTTTCTGTTTCATTCATTCTTTATGCCTCATAGTAAGCTGATAATTATCAGAGAAAACACAAGATAGCAGAGAGAAAGACACACATTGGAATTAATTACAGCTTGCCTTAGGTGGCTCTTACTAATGGCTAGCTGAGTAAAACTGGTATGGGTCATCTGAACAGATATGATGATTTAGAGGACAAAGGTGTTCTTGGCCATCTTTGCATTCCTGTCTCTCTGGTCACTTTAATCATTGATAAAAAATGTTTTCAAAGTAAATGATCATAATATATATATATTTTCGATAACACAACATTTCTGACAACAGCTGCCCATACTGCAGTTTCCAGGTTCTCTGTCCCACTCTGTCCAGGATATTATTAGATCAGCCTTTCCTCTCAACATCATTCTTCAGAGGGATGATCAAGCTGCTTGACTGTATGTGCTGCTGCTGGCATCCGCTCACAGACTGTTTGCCTAATAAGAAGGAGTCTGCAATGCCAAAAGGATGAATATTTGCACAGTTAACTGGTGAATCATTGCTATTAGAGCTTATTTGGTGAAATGACACGTCTCCTTTTGCATCTGCTTTATACAAATCATTCTATCGGGTCTGTAAGCTGAGCATGTGCAGCACTCAACTTATATTGAACTCTATTTCTGGCTAGATTTGGATATATTCCCTCTCAACCAGCCATCATCGTCATTATTCTTCCTTTGTTGTCTTATCTGCCTGAAATAATCCCTCACTGCCAGGAGACGATGCGACACCTTTGCTGGCATTTTGAGCTGAACAAGATGAGGCTCCTCATGTCGCATAGATACTGTTTGAATGTTGCTCCCCAAGAGATCACCGAGCTAAATACTGTATTCAACACTTATTTCCTTTCTTGAGGGATAGATTGTAGTTTATTGAAATACTGCTAAAATGTGTATTTTTTAAAGTTGTACAGGAATAATAAGTTATTCATATTTCTTAAAATATTTTATGATTTCTCCTTTTCCTCCACTGGTAGTCAATATGAATGCAGCTCATATTATATTCATATTTGAAGGATTCTCATGTGGCAAATGTTACTTGAGAAAATAACAAGAAGCATCAACTTTTAAGAACTTTATGTTACAGTTTTCATCAACTTGTTAATTATGAAATTAATTATAAAATAAAGGTGGACATTTAAACGGTGCAATACTTTTCCTAATGATTTGCTTTTGGACTGTGAAATATTGCCTCAAATATAAAAAAAAAAAATAATACATGGCAATCTAAATATTCATTTGAAAGTAATGAGAAGTAAAAAAGAGGAAATTTGTATGTAATACCAGAATTTTTTTTATAGAAAGAATATTTATTATATTATAATATATATAGTAAAAGGTGGTGTCAGAGGTGAAAATTCACACACTTGAGTTTGATGTCATACCAACACAGGTTTACCAGGACATTTATGTTTGCACGTGTCTGTATGTGCGTGTGTGTATGAACATCCTGCTCTGCCACTGCAAGTCCACTTGTCTTTGTTTTGCTGTCCAGGTCACAAATGAGGATTTTGTTCTGTGGTTCCCTAAAGGTTGCTATAAAAAACAAGGATTGAAAGGAGTGGTTCAGAAAGGGCTGCGGGGGAGGAGCAAGGGGGACGATGGGTGAGGTGTTTTTCAACTGATGGTGCAGTGAAGTCAAGCGACGACTGCTCCTCCACTCCAACAATGCCTAGAAGGATCACAGACTAATTATCAAAGCACTGCTCTTAGCCAAAACTATGTTGTGTTGTAGGATAAGCAATCAGATGACGCGTGTCAGTTGTGTAAATGTTTGTGTACAAATTGTAAGTGTTGACCAACACGAGCGGCTCAACACTCACCAACCCTAACTGACACAAGGTTTACTGACTTTTAGCTGATGCTAGCTTCAACACCATTGACCATCAGGCCATCTAACACAGCTGGCATCATTCCAGTGCAAGCTAGGGAACTGGCCTCACTCACAGTCCCCAAAATTCTAAATGAGGCTCAGCCCTGAAAATCAATCCTCCCTCGACTGGGTTTGTGATCTCCAAATTTTCCACTGCCACAAGGTCATTGCCATCAGTCGGAGACAGAGAAGAGAGAGTGTGTTTGTGTGTGTGTGCGGGGGTGTGTGTCTGAGAGAGAAAGTTTGTTTATAAATAAACTTTTATTTTATTTGTATTTTCTAAAAACTGTACACCAACAACAAGAATATTCATTGACTAACGAAAATGAAAAGAGTTAATCTGACTGTCTAAATTAAAAAAAAAGCATAGTACTTTGGCTATCACAAATGACAAATATAAACAAACAATAAGTCATTATTATTATTATTGTTTTAAAACCCCCAAACATACATCATGTGGAGAACCGAACACAATTTTATATTATTACCCATCATAATCAAACCTAAATCTTTCATGAAAAATTATAATAAAAATGTCATCTCTATAATCAACAGGCGTCTATGAGGGCCCACCGCAGGGAAAACATAAAATCTAGTGACACTGTCACTAAATATCTGTATTAGAATAAAAGGTCTTGATGGGCCGAGCAAATTAATTTCCTGCTCGACCTTTCATCTGATTTAAAGTCCAGATCAGCTGCTTGCCTCAGTTGCAGTACGTTCTTCTTTTATTAATGTATATTAGTATTCGTGGTCTAAGGTTTTGGTCTGATTCCTACTCGATCTCAATCTGGTGCATTTGTCATAGTTGGAACTTTGATATTAATGGGATATGCTTCATGTATAATTAAAGCCATTTTTGTTTCTACAATAAGATTGTTCTAAATAGATGTGGAAGATGACGGCTTCCCAATCTTCCCTGTATTATTTAACAAGGAATTGAGGGCCACGATGGAGGGCGAGAATGTGAGCTTCAGCATTTATTATCTATCTATTATCATGTCCTGGTCTCTGCCTCTCCATTTTCTCCTGAATCCTATGTTATCTTGTTTCCTGCTTCTTTGTTATTCTCCATTAGCATCAGCAGAGCTTTGTCTAGTACTGACATGTCGGTTGATCTTACAGGGCTTTTAAATCTAATCTGCAGACAGGAAAGTAATTTTCGCACTAATGGCAGATTTTATCACAGAGAGGCTCATCGTGCGTTACATGGGCATGCAAGCGTTGTCAAAGGATCAATCTGTCAAATCTTCAGGAAGGTGTTTAGTGATCTACAGTATATGTAAACTATACTTCTGAAGGAGAGGTTTATCCAGGTGATGCGCACAGGTGTAGGCCTGTGATTACTGATCCAGATAAACATGTATACACATGTATAGATGTGAAAATCTTGACTATGTCCAGAACAGATCCCATCTTTTCACTTGTGGCTTATCTTGCCGGAGAAGCTTCATCTTTCTCCTGCTGACTTCACTTCACTTCTTCCCCTCATTACGTTGCATGAGAAGAAAAAAAGAAGTACATATATGTCCCTCAGTGTCCTGCTGTTAGCTATTTTCTATTTTAAATTCATTACTTTTAAAAGTACAAGTAAAAATAACTTCAGCCATCATTTCAGTTAAAAACAACAAGCAAAAAACAAAACACAAGTGGATTGTGGGTGTCTTCGCCTGGGCTAAACAGTAATTCATTCTGAAAGGAATGGCATTTTACACATAAAAAAAAACAGTGAAGATGTTTTTAGAGAACTTTATCCAGATGATGGCTAGGAAGTTTAAAAATTCAGTTGTCAAATTAACAAAATATTGACTACAATCCCATATTGCTAAAACAGAGCATTTTTGTTGGTTTTTAAATTTGTTGTCCAACAGAACAATCATAGCAACAGACCCAGGCCCCAACCAGAACTATGAAGATATGAATGTTTTTTGTGTTGTTCCTTGTGATTTGCTGGAATGACCATACATTTCTTTATCAGATAAAAGCACGGATGGTGAGACATTGTGGATTAAAAAGGAAAAAGACTACTGAGCCTAGGGGGGTTGGTAAGAAGATATTTATTTAGCTCCATGCAGGTAAGAGAGAATAATTCTACTTGTTGAGATTTAATAAATCATATCCTACTTTGATCTGTCACAGTTCACCAGCCAGTGATTGTTTTTGACTCAAAAAAAGTGAAACCAAACAGCTACATTGTCAATCAAACTAAATGTATTTAAAGTTCTAAATACAACACCTCACAAGTCCTCAAGCTACGCCATGACACTGTGACTTGACTGATCTGACAGGACGAGAATATACATCAGCTATTAATAACTCCTCCGGTGATTCTAAAATAGTCATTGTGGCAGCAACAGGGTTCAGACTTTCATCTCTGCTACCGAATAAACAAGTTGAAAGACAAACTGCCGCCTGCAGGAGCAGACGTGGAATGGTGTGACAGATTAGCAGAAGTCTTGAGAATAGGCCAAACTAAGTTGTTGTTGACACTGATTGTGGTTGCTAAAAGTAGACTCACTTTAATGCTATCTTTATTTATCTCATGCGTGTCGGAGGTTGAAAACCTGCAGAGCTGTGAAGGACTGACAATCAAATCTCACGTGAAGAGCCTGAAGACACCTCAACAGATTATCTTTTGAGCAATTGTAAGCGGAATATTTCCTTATGACACTTGAAACAAGGTGTGTCTGATTTCAACAATGGTGTTTCACATTTTGCACCCAGCCACTCACTACTCGGTAGTCTGGATGCCAGGCCAGGATATATATACTGTGTTGACCTTGATTTGCATGAACAAAAAGACCTGTGTTCCCTGAGTGTGTCTGTGGGAGCCCGAGGGCAAGGGTGAGAGAGAAGACCAACTATGGCTACATCAAAAATGAATAATATTATTTATATAATAATAACATTGTCGTCTCTTTATCTCTATATAGTGAAGTAGCTCAACTGCGAATCTATAACTAATGACAGAGCTTGTAAATACTCACCCAGAGAGCCCTTGAGTGACACAGTTTTTAGCCACACCAACTGAAAGCCAAAATACATTATAGGTATATAAGCTGCAATTGCCTATAGACTGCGGTTGTGTAGCAAGGGTTGTTTTATCCTGAACAGTTCCTGTAACACAGATGGTTCATATTCCTATCAGAAAGGTTATTCATCACTACCTTAAGAGTTTGCCGAAGCACTAAAACCCCAAAAGCTTTTTCATTCTTTTGTCAGAATGACTTTGTCAAACACCTTCCCAGTATCTCTTGTGATGGTTGTCGCTGGCTGAATCAGTTCTGCTGTCTCACAACTGATCAGTTTCAATTTCATTATGTGTCAAATCATTTTTATCAGTTAACTCAAGACACTTTACAGTTTAAATAACACCATATAAAACAAGAGAATAACATGTCCCAGACAATCACAATAAGTAACTGTTGTAACTGTAAACTTATAAGAGGAGAACTTTTAAGAGGCAGAAACCTTGCGCAGAACAAGGCTCAGTGTGGACGGCCTCCTGATGTGACCATCTGGGAAGGTACAGAGAGATGGGGGATGGAGAGGGTAATGAAGAGCATGCTCTGGATGTTTTGTGAAAGGAGGTGGACCACTGTGGCTCCGGTGGTAATGGAAGGGAGAGGAAGAAGACGAGTTAGAATTGTAAAGGTGTTGGAACACAAAGCATTGGTGCCAGGCTTACATCTATAACCTTAGATGCCTTGCTGGTGAGATGTTGAGGGAATATTCCGGAAGGAGAATGCAGGTTTCTCGGCTGGCCTGGCAACGCTTCTGGGTCGAATTGGCTAAAGAAGCCAGGGAGAGAAATGTCTCAACAACCTCCTCACAACCACTCATCATTTTTTTGGTGTAGCTTACAAACAGTAAATCATCCCTTGGTAAAATTGTACATATTGAAAATATACCAGTGTACAATAATTTCAATATTCTATATAACTGTGCAAACTAAAGCATTTCCAGCCCAAAATGTTCACCAATGTCTGTACGTGAACAAGTTTACAATACAAAGAAAGGATTTTTTTAGTAGTCATCAAAAAGTTCTCACTTGGAGCCCCTTGTCAGTTGCGTGTTTACCCAGCCAAAGCTATGCAATAAAGAACAACTCTGTGGGGAAACTAATGTAAAAAAAAACTTCTCCCGACTAACTCACATGTTTCAAACGTTGAAGTCTTCCTCTCCAAGAAGCAATAAGTCTCTCATCATTTTTAAAGTTATTACTTTATTAAGTTATCCTACTTCTGAAATATCAGATTCAATGTCCTTAAAAAATATGCGTTTTCAGTGGGCGAGGCTTAAGCCCGTTTTCTAATGTAAATGTTTGAATTAATAAAATCAATCAAGAGACATGTTAATTAATAATTTATGTAAACTTGTAATGTGGTGCATCTGTATTAGTGAATAACTTTATCCTGACATCAATACTGAATCTCAAGCTACTATAACCTGCCTCTGTGCATCCTAAAGGACCTTGAAGTGGGTCAACAGTTATCACTGGCTGGACAACATAATGGCGTGCTGCTCTACTGGCCCTTGGGTGGCCCGTGGGTATTCATCTTGCTGTGCGTAATAGCCACGTTGGACCTGCAATTTCCTTTTGCCTAGAGTCATGAAAACTGGTTAAGGACATGCTGGTTCTGTCGTCTATCAGCAAAACCACACCGCTGTACACAAGCTGGGGTGTGGAGAGTTTTGTCACCATTTATTGACTTGTGGTTCACAGCCCACTTCACTACCAGGCTCACGTTCACATGGACAGTCATTCATCAGAGACATACACATTGTTAAAGCAATCGTATCTACATTATGGTACATAAACATTTGGAGCACGTTCTTGCAGTGTCTTAGGGAATCTGCTTGGAAACTTGGACTGTCGGAATACATCAACATTTAGCTCAGGGCCATCAGTCCATGCAGCAGATCTTTTTTTTGTCTTTTGTCCCAGCTCCTGAGCTGCCACTTACAGGGTTCTCATCACCATAGCAACGGTGTTATCTTTTTTTTTTTTTACCTCATCTATGACCATGAAGACATTGACGACTGCAGTACAAGTGAGAGAAGAGAGATTTAACATGATTCATTTCAGTTTTAACCCGCTCTTTACTTTCATTGTGTCCAAACTTGAGAAAGTCACCTCACCGGGGTGATCCCGCAGCAGTAGCATCCTAGCATGTACACGTGAGAAAAGTTTTCTTCCAAATATGCAGATGTTTTTTTTTTTTTTAACTATGATCCCATAATTGATTTTCTTTAGCACCTGTCAATACAGTAGCACACTAGAAATGTGTTGGAGTTATTTTAAGCTAAGAGGCCAATTTGTTGACTTTATCTCACTGCCCTGAGGACTGCCTCAGCTACGTCAACTATCATTGGTAATCTGCCTTTAAAACATTTGGCGCATTTAATCTCTAAAACAATAAAATGATCCCTCAGAGCTTTGAGGTGAAAAATATATACGCCCCTGTAGACTCTAAAAATCCATCAGGTTTAAATATCAACAGTGATCATTTGCCAATGCCTAAATCCAGACAATAGAGGTGGACTTTTTGGGTTAGGACACAGTGAGCCCAGCTTTATCTGTGACCCACTTCTGCTTTTTTGGGCTAAATTAAGACCTTGAAATCTGGAGCAGCTGAAAAAAAAAGTCAGGGCTGATAAGAGGCTCATTTATGGTAAAAGTACATTTAGTGTTAACAGGTTTTGATTGAAGCTGAAAGGATGCAGATGATTGTGAGAGGATGTGTGTTTTTGGTACTTTATCAAACACACACACATACACAGTGACTTGCTTCTCTCCTTTATTTGTAATCTATAATTGCATGTTTGTTTCTTTTAAATGACAATAATGTATTCATGTATTCAGGAAGTCTTGGGAGGGCTGAGCAAATGCCTGCCAACTTGGCTTTTAATCACAACCAAGAAGAATACTCACATCCCATTTCTCAAACACACACAAACACAGGCACACATCATATGTTTGGTAGCACTTATCAGCAGATGGATGACAGGAAGAAGAGCTCAGTGTTGTGTATTAACGAGAAAAGACAACAGTTGGAAAATGTGCGACAATCTGATGCACCATTTCACGATCAGCAGCGTAACAAAGAAAAAAGGCTGTTTTGCCTTTTGCTCATGAGCAGAACACTTTTCTAAACCAAGCAAACATTTTCTTTGACTTCATTAAAACAATTCTGCTTTGATATCTTCGTTCAGGATGTTTATTTTTCTTTCTTCTTTTTCCTTGCACTTTATTTTTTTAAACTGCGCTGTTGTGAAAGTGTGTTTCCCCTCTGGGGATGAATAAAGCTTTTCTATTCTATTCTATTCTTATTTTGCAGATTATGTACACATGTGGTTTCTAATATAATTAGAACAAGCTTCCTGATGCACATTGAAGTCTCTCTTTCATCTATCACAAAGCAGTCAAACCATGCGCCAAGTTAAGGTTTTATTTCGTTTTTTTTTATTAAGACTAAATAGATCCTCTTTGCCAGTTAATAATTGTGCATTTGGTTTAAAATGCTGGTGAATATTAGCATATTGATCAAGACTGCTTCAGGATCCTCATCAGAAGAGTAGATTCCTGTTTATTTTTATATTGTCTATAGTCTATTGTATATTGTCTATTGTCTATTGTCTATTTATTTATTCGTGACTAAATTACCTTAAGATATTAGAGTTAATTAAAGTGAGAGACTCAAGCTGAGCATCAAACCTCTTAGATGTCCAAAATCTGTGGTCACATGGGAATATGAAGACCAAGATCCACAGCCCCTACCACCTACATTTACTGTCCAGATCTGGATGTAGCGCCACATTTGTCATCAATGCAAGCACACAAAAAATATTGAAACTCAGGTCAAATGAAGCTTGTTTTTCCTCTATCCTCTTCCGTGACAGATTATCATGCCGGACCCTCAGATCTGCTTCAGCCTTGAAATGTGATGAATGTCATATTTAGCCTGTGAAGATTTGAGGAGCGGGACTTAGATGTGAAATAATAATAAGTCACAATCCTGACTTGATTTGAACTATAGGCTGTCAGTGACCTCGTGGGAAAAATGGGTGCGTTTTGATATTTAGACTAGTTACATAATTGTGACTTTCATTCAGGTCGGGTCTGAAGTATTTTAGCAGAAAAATGTCTTTTTTTTTATCTGTTCCACAGAAGAACTTTAAATATTTACTTGCTTCGGAACAAGCCGACATCTTCTTCTCCAACGTTTTAATTACACTTTATCATGCAAGCAGTTTCACTCAGACATTAATGAAGTGCAACTTCAAAAACCCAGTACCTTAAATCTCCTTTTTATATATGTGTTCATCATCATCATCTGTAAACTTGTTCTTCAGCATGTAATATATATCAACAGTATTTCAAATGTCCCTGATAACGAAATAATATCAATAAAACGGTGAAAAACTTTTAAAACAAATAATGTAAACCTTGCAAAAGGGGCACTTATCACAGCCGTGCAATAGCAACTATAGAAAGTCTTTGTGCTTCCGTTGTGTTCATTTTTTATTCAATTGATACAGTGATTAGTTATAGAGTGTTTGGCGTTCAGTATCAAAATATTATATGTTCTTGAATGCACCGTAGCAATTCCATTGTCATTGAATGCATCATTTGCGTGAGAGAAAGGTGCAGAGAATGTCCACAGACATCGTGTTTCTTCCAGATTACCTCATCCACGTATTTTTCTTATTTTCTTATTATTATCTCTTATTTTTGTAGTAAGTACATACAGTTAATTAATTCATCATTGTGTATGATTGATATATATAATTGCTGTTTTCAATCCACAAACTTTCACATGACACACCATTGCTGTGCCAAGAGCTAATAGGGAGACTATTGGGTTAAAACATTGATTCTTTCTTTCATTAAAGTCAACTTTCACTTGAGGTAAAATAGTTCCCCAACTGGGTTTTTCATCTCCTGTGTTTTGATGTTATACTTGCTGGCTGCATCTATCTGTAATGGCATCTTGACAAAAATCATAATGCACTGAATAACCAAATAACGTCATATGAGAAGACTTCTATGAGTGGCCTTGTGAACAGGGTCCCACTAAAAACCATCAGTCCTCACTAATATTTATGCTGTTCCACAGCAGACTCATCAACATCAGCTTTCCACAAGTCAATAGCACGTCTGAGATATAGGCGGGCCGTTGAAATATTGATGGGGACAAGAACAGATGAAAGAGAGTGGGAGGATGATGGTGGAGTTATATTTAGTATCATGGTCTCTCTGGGATCGTCTTGGAGGAGTATTTTTGTCTGACTGGAGAGGCTGAATGCAGCTTTTGTTTAATTTTGTCTGATGTGGAAATAATTGATCACATGCCATCATCTCGTTGGCTCTCATCTCTTACATCTATTATCTGTTACCTTCCTGACATATTTGAAAACGTCTATAGTTGACTCGTATTTTGTTGTATTATGCAAAGAACAATCACATGCCATTTTTTCAAGAACATCATTGTCTGGTATAAAGCATTTTTTGGAATTATTCCTTATGCTAACGCAATTGTTATTATTTTCCCTTTTCTAAACGGGAGATTCCTATAATGCCCTGCAACATCTCAAGCTCTGACGTCAGTTAAAGTATCTAAAGAAAGACATTGTTATAAATGTATTATAATTTGTAAATGCTTTATAAGTACAAACAATATGTAAATCTGGTTCATATGTACATAGGCGGTAGGTTCCTCTTATGCCTCCTCTTTGGCACATAAGGCTGTCATCACCCTTTTGTATGGCATGTTAGAAGCCTACTAGCCTATAGAGAGGGGTGATCATGGTCTGCTTACCGGCCTGGAGGCAAATTCAATTCTCCTGGCAATATGAAAGCTTTTTGAAATTCTCGACAGAAGAGAGTTACAGTCGTTTGGCGGAGGTAACAAAAGTCTGGGTGAACTTCTGAGCAGCGTCCAAAGGAAGGAAATGCCTGACTTTTTAAATGTTTCGAAGGTGAAAGTATAGGCAGTGAAATGATAAGTCCTAATCAAACACAGAGATTCGTTACAGTTGTGCTAGCAGCAAGAGCAAGTGCATTTAAAAAAAAGGCATACAGTTTTGTATGAGATCAGGCTAATCCATCTGAAATTTAGGATTCTTGTTGTTTTGATCATCTGGCTTTATTGATAAATCCAATGGCTGTTGTCAGCAGAACAATGTAAATTGACAGTGTTTTATGATCAAGCATATTGCATTGTTAGGTTAATAAATATTACTAATTTGTTATTACGTTAATTTTTATATCAGTTGTTATGCCAATATACTGCTTTTGTCACTTTGTCATTCAAATTATCTGGTCTGGTTTGTACTCCCTAAAATTAAGATGTGTTGCTTGCATTTCTAATATATATAGTGTAACTTTTTTTTCTTGTTGCCAATTTACTCCCTGTACTTTTGTTAAAACAAGAAAAGGCAATTGTCGTGTCAGTTTCTGGTTTTATTAGTTATTATTTAATAAAACACTATCCCTGACACATTCTTTCTTAGCGCTGTGGCCAAGTTCAGACTATCCAAGCACAGAGTCTGAAAGTATGAAAGAAAAAAGGATGCAATCATTTTCAACGCCTGTCTTTTAACTGCTCTTTTCTATTCTTGTTGACAGAAGACAACCAAGAATGAATTGTTCAAATGTAATTTTTTGTTGTTGTCTATTTTTGGCTGATCTCTCTGATTGGTTGCCACTAGCTATTGGTTTAGACGGCTTCCTTGGGTGAGCTGCTGTCATGTGACAGCCGGCTGTATGATGAGAGACGACGGGGGAGACGCGATGGTGAGAACAAGTGGAACAGCAAATCCTCCTATCACATGGAAACACAAAGATGAGCAAGAGGATTCTGTTTAAGCAGTCTCTTGTCAGTAAATTAAAAAATGACACAGAAACATTGAGAGACTGAAGAGTGGATGGCTGTAGATAAGTGCCTATCAAGTGTCATTGATGTTGTCATCTTGGCCATCTGAGCTAAAAATAACTTTAATCAAATCCAGAGAGGAGACTGTAAGAGAGGGGAATCCCCACTCTCTCTTTGCCAAAATCACAAGCCTTTTTTTATCCCCACCAACTCCTATTTGCCCTTTCTCCCTATATGCTTTGTAAACTTGATTGTTAAACAATTTATTACCATCTTCCCTTTCTTCTCTGTTTGATATCCTTGTCTCCTCATCTCAGTGGCACACTTTCCATCTTTAGTTATCTGTATTTTAAGCATGTAATATCAATTTGTCTCTTCAGATTTAATTTTGGAATGGAAACAAATTAATGTAATACTGAAATAAATAATTCTATAAAATTGCAATCATATTGAAATGAGCCATTGAGGGAATTTTAACAACACAATGTTGGTTTAAACAGGGTCACACAAATCAAACAAAATCATGTCTATGCAGCATTTTATTATAAAACTACAAAAACAAATACAATGGTCTTGTAGAATAAAGCTTTGTCAGGCAGGTTCAGGTGTGGAAAGGGAATTTTAAATACACAGATACAAATCACAGATCCTAGTTTAAAATGTTAATTTCTGAATATGAAAACAATACACCAAAGTTTTACTCCTTTTTTTGCTTGTGAAGACTTAAAACAAGGTAGTAAACCCAAGTGCTGAGGAAGGAAATGGTCTATCTGGGGAGAACTGAGCAAAGGGATAATGTTAAAAAGAGCATACGAAAATCAGACAATAAAAAAATCAGAACAATAAAAACTAGAAGAAAAAAGCATTTCCAAACTACGAGAAGTCCAATCTACAAAAAGTCCACAATACTGACACAAACATGGGGAAAGAACAAAACATGAGCAATTACAATAAAAAAAAATTGTGACGGAGAGGAACAAGGTAACAAAAATACTCCAGCGTTGTAGCAAAAAAAAAAAAGGCAGATAAGGTAAAAAAACGATTCCTCTCAGAGTTATTCTCACGAGTACAGAGAAAGACTACGAACAAGGCACTGGAGATGACGCTCTGGCACTCTAAACAGGTATCAGTGCCTCTCAAGCACAGCAGGGTGCAGTCAGGGGAGATTGCTCTCAGGTGCTGATTGTGCTGCTCAGATCAGGAAGGGCGCTATCAAAATGAAATAGGAAGCAAGGGGAACTGTAACATTGGTTTGTTTTAAACACGCTTACATTATACTGAGAGTTAGGGTACTTATAACTTCAAAACATAAGTTAAACATTAGTTTTCAAAGTAAGTCAAAAACTCATTAAAATCAGGTGACTGAAGACTGTAATGTTCAGTCATAGACATATATAATAGACACAGCCTTCTTGGTACAGTGTCATCAGAGGCAGCAGCCATTAACAACTGCAGGGAAGGAGGTACTTCTCTATCATAAAATACAATTATTCGCTGAATTCTGGACCGATTTTCAAACGGTTTGTTCCGTATTT
The DNA here is from genome assembly GCF_982586985.1 of Callionymus lyra. Lineage (NCBI taxonomy): Eukaryota > Metazoa > Chordata > Actinopteri > Syngnathiformes > Callionymidae > Callionymus > Callionymus lyra. The sequence goes on along the minus strand of NC_141820.1, from coordinate 40,019,203 downwards.
GTTTCATCTATCAAATTCATCATATTCAAAATGTTTTTTATAATAATATACATATATATATAATGTCTGTCTATCTGGTCTGAGGTTTGAAAAAAAAAACACCTGAAAAAAGCTTGACGATTCATGATCACTTTTATAGTGTAAACACATCATTCCTCTATAGACGTAATGCACTGTAGGAGCAAGTGGCACTGTACCAAGATGGCCGCCCTGTGTACACATCGCTCCAGTGGGCGGCAGCAGTCGATGCGGCGTCTAAGTATATATGTCCGTGTTTTCAGTCTGGTGCTGCTTGTTTAACCTGATTCGTTAACTCATTTGTGCTTGACTGTTTGGAACAAAAACCTGCACCGTCTCGGCTCTTCTCTGGACCAGTTTGACACCCCAGAGCAACATCATTTCCTTTTTATTATCAATGTCCTGGAGGTAAACAGCACTTTCACCAGATATATATAAGTCCCATGATACAGTGAAGCAGTTTTAGCTTTTTTAAGAAATTACACTCTAGGTCTAACCCATTAATGCACAGTGACAATTTTAGTGTTTTCATTATAAGACAAGATAGCAACCTGTTACAACTAAGACTATGTGAGTGTGCTCGCTACCCAGTCCCACACTACATGCAGTAATTGATTGATCGATTGCATTGATAAAATTGTAATGATTGGAATGAGAGTACACCAAAGAGGAGCTGAAGTCCTTGATTAGTCAAATGCAGTCATAACTATAGATGGATGATTTAACGCCAGACGTATTCGGGTCGAGACTTCTGGCACTAGATCTTTACCTTGTAGGCCTTTGACCATCCCACTGTGGGAAACTGTCTGACCATTCATAAAAGAGGAGGATGTTATTCTTAACTAGAACTGAGTGTGATTAAGACCCATTGAAAGCAAACCGGTGGCGCTTGTGTTTATATGCTTACCGCTCCTTCTCTTTCCTCTTTACCGTTGTGCCCACACCAAATGAGCTTCACACCCTCTCTGCAGATAATGATCTCTTCACCTGTAATGAAACGTGCGATCGCGGATCGGTGATGATTTTCGTGCAGGTTTCACAATGACGTGTAAATGCCGGTTGATGTGGGCTGCCCCCGGGAGTACAGGACTATTAATAATATGTGTTTGAGTGGGTGCGTGCAGCTTTCATCAAATCTCTCCGAGAGTCTACGAGGCGTTCAGGTGGCAAATAAGACAGAAGAAGCTACGTGTAACCACAGTGTCAGTCCCACGTTAAACCTGTGCTCTGTTAGTGGCTCATCTTTCATTGTTAGTTTCTCATGCAGACACTGAAGATTTTCTTTATTTTTTATCTCAAGAGTTTTAGAGTGGATGGCATGATGGTGAGTTTAAGATTATGAATTCTTAAGACGATGCTTCACATGTAAATTTAAATAGTGTCACTATTTCAAGTTATCATAAAAGCAACCACACTCTAGTAACAACAACAATGTTAGTGCTTCATTTTAGTTTTGGTTTTATTTTCTTGAATGAAACTCTTTTTTCAAATCTTTTTTCTAAACATTGACATTATGTGGTCATATCAGTGTAAATATAAATAAACACTCGGTTTAGTCAAAAGTTATATATATTTAAAATAGAGCGATTTGAGACATGGTTGATAAATTTAAATTAGAACCAAGTCTTGGTTCTAGAAGCAGAGCAAAGGCTCTCAAAATAACATGGTAACTCCAGGTGGGTTTCTTGCTCTCTTTCTCTCTCTACACTTGAACTTGCCTGTGGCGCACTCCGTCTGACACAATTTAACCCTGATGGAACATTGTACAGTCAAAGATGTTACAATTTTGGACAATGGTAATTTTTTATATATATAGTATTTATATCTTACATCTAGTAGTAAGTACTTGAAGTTATTTTAGCACCAGTATATATCATCCGAAGCTCTGACAATGCCCTAATGTTCAGTCATCCAAAGTAAGTGTGAAGAGGGAGCAGCCAAATATCGCATTTCTAGAACGAGGTGTTTACAGGTCAACTGAAAATTGTGTCTGCCCAAGGACCCCCACTCACTATCCTGAAGACACCCTGACAAGATGCCACAATGTTAAGCTTAGTACACGTTGTTACAACCCTGTTGTCCACAGATTTGTCCATGAGTCAGCTGCTTATTGGCCATCAAACCAGACAGTCATCAGCTATTTTTGTCAACGAATGCTAAATAAACCATGCCCCATGACCTTTGGTCCACAGATCATATGAAAGCACAAAGACTGCAGCAGGAAGTGGCAGGCGGTTGATCAGTGTGGCCTGTTTGTGTAAGGGTAGAAAGATTTGCTTATAAAGAGTAACAGGCACCTGGCAGCAGGGATTTCCCCTCCAGATTCTCTGCTTCCAGCAGGAGAAAGGAGATCGGAATCTTTGGGATACTAGACAGAGAAGCTCAGGGTAGACTGTTAGGGTTGTTGTCTTTCAGATATCTGTCATGTTGTGGTGGTTTAAGATAAGCAATCATAAAAAAGATACAAAGTGTCTTAAAAATGTCATCAGGTGAAAACTGTGGCTCTCATGTTCACTGTGGACTGAAAACGATACATCATCTACTTTTGATAATCTAAAAAAGGTTTAGAAACATCACATGTATTTTATTTTAGTGTTTTAAAAAGGAGGAAAAGGTTATGGTATCTGTGTAAAATGTTGAAAATAATAAAACAAATTAAATGAAATGTCAAAACTGTCAATTAGAAAACATTTTTAATTAAAAAAAAGTTTGATTTCACAATATCATTTGGTCTCTGTACCTGGACCATTGTGGTTCTCTTTCATGATATATGACATAACGGGTGACAGTCGTCCGTAGCCAAGTCTTCCGTCCATCGACAGTGTCAAACAGATGGTGGCGCTACCAAGGAGGCTAACGCTGCAATTTCTCTGATTGGTGGAGCATGCAAGTGGAAGAGACGGCCAGCAGAGCAGTGTCTGTTTGTGTGTCGGCTCTAACTCCGAGTAGAGGTGAGAGCGGGAGTGTGTCAGTAAAAGGTTTTTCCCATCCACAATGTTGCTTTGCCAAGTGGTGTATGGATAAAAACACAGCCAACCTTTTAAGGTCGCTCTGTTTTTAGCCAATAGCTGACTCTAGCACTGATGATGGTCATATTAAATCTACATGAAACATTTATTACAGCAAGATGGACAAAACAATTTATTTCTGAATCTTCCTGTCAATCAAATAATCTCACCATTCCCCATAAAAAAATGGCAGCCTAGCAGTTCCAGCGGGAATATTTTGTTTGATCTGACATTTTTACCACAAATCCCCTGAACAAAGGCAGAAGGAAGTCACGTAGAACAGGCTGATTGTCCTCATTGCCAAATCATTGAACCTAGTTAGCATGGTATCTACTATTATTGTTATATTTGCCTGCTATCTCCATCTCCAACAACCTTCACCCAACACTGTCTCTCCTCTCCACCATCTGGGCAATTAAGTTCTTTGTTGTAGTTCATTGTCTATTTCAGTCTCATCTTGTTCTTAACTCTATATCTGAGAAATATATTAAATTGTTCTGCCATACACAAAGTACATGTTGCATACATCTTACATATGTAATAATGAATGAATCAATCAATCAATTATTTGTTCAAAAGATGTTTGGTATATTTTTGTGTAATGGACATATACTTAATTTTAACATTTTTGTTCGATTCAAAAATCAGTTTTTTTCTAGCCACCACCTCAGTTCTGACAAAAAGATAGCAGTGTTTATGTGTGACATAAGTGGGGGAATATTCCATCACCATCTCATTGACTTCCTGAGTAAATACAGGTGAAAGTAGAAGAAGTAAGTGATTTCTTCACTTGAGAAAAACTGAACTAGGTATAACCCTATTAATAAACCGTGAGTAACAAAGGAGGTCAAGGAAGTCCTTAACAGGAAGAAGGAGGCTTTCAGGAGCAGGGACAGAGATGCCATGAGATCAACACAGCAGGAGGTGAAGCGATGCTAGAGGGAGGCAAAGGACACCTACAGGATGGAGAACAAATAACAGAGGTCTGAGATAGTGTTAAAACCATCACTGGACACAAGACCAAGTGACTTCACAGCTGATGAAGACACTTGAACTGCTGGTCCTTAAACGTCTCAGGCCTCAAGTTCAACACGCACAAGACCTCTTGCAGTTTGTGTAGAAGATGCCAATGTTCATCTCCTTCATCGGCTTACTCCCATCTGGATAAAGGAATCTATCTTTCTGTTGGTCTGTCTATTTACAGCATACATCACCTGAGGGTTATTAATGGGTTAGAGTGGTAATTCTTAAAAAAGTTTAATCTGCTTCACTGTATCATGGGACTCTTTAAAAGAAATGTTGTATCGACCACTTCACCCACAATTTAAAAACCACAAGAACCTGTGTGTACGTGCGCTAGCTAACAGATGATTCAGCGTTTACAGACCAACTGTGCACCTTCAATGTTCAATATCGCACTAGAGACGTGAAGTTATTATCCGGCAGACAGAGGACGCAGTCGTGGTCGCCCTGATGCTATCACAAACTGATGGAATGAACTTGAACATTTATTTAAAGGGAAACTAATGTATTGATTTGAGTTTCCTAAATTGATGTTGGAAGTTAACACCTTTAAGTTTGTTTGGTCTGTTGTTGTTAAAGATGGATACGTATATTTAAGAGACCATTTTCAACAAGGTCTTCTGCCTCCCTCAGTGATCCCCAATTATTAACAAAAAGAAATGGAATTCTGGAATTATTTTGTATTATGTATTATACATGGTTTTAATTTACTTGAAATTGGATGTATTTACATTTTAAAGGGGGGTCCTCTGCCCCCTTCTGACACCATACAAAAGGAGCTGGAATTCCAGAAATCTTATCTTACCTCTAAGTCAAGCTACTATCCTCCAGAGAAAATTCTTCGTACAATTCCAAGCCTGAAAGTACCAGTCAGCATGTTCATTTTAAATTCTCTCTGAGGAAATAGATGCAACTGAACCAGACTGCCACTGACCAAATTAATACTTTCATTATAAGAAATAAGCTGCAGACACTTAAAGTGATTTAACTCTTTTTTATTCCAGAGAAACAGAAGGTCAGAGTGTGTACCAACCTTGGGAATATCGGCTCTAGAACCTAAAGAGAGTCAAGTCTTCGTAATCTGTCTCTCTGATGTGTCAGAGCAAATTTTCAACATTAGGGGTAGTAGCCATCTGCCATGTAAACTCAAATGAGATTTCTGCTGTATCACCAGCCGAGATGTTCCACCCATTATCACTTTGGCAACCAGTTTACACAGTTTCCAGGCAATAGGCTTCGGAAACATTCAGTTTTCAAGTAAGAAAATCACTTACTTTGTCACTTTTGTGTGATTATGAATGTCTTTTTTTGTTGTATAATGTTCTAGCATTTAACAAGTGAATTAAAGTGATTCTGGAAATAATTAAATATTAGTGTATTTTAGCTCAATGGAAAATAAACTTCACATTATGTATTTTATCACCAAGAGGCTCTTAGTGGTATTATCTCCCCCTCCAAGTCAAGCTACCATCCTCCAGGAAATATTCTTCGTACAATTCCAAATGGATCAGTTCCCTCCACAAATACACTTTTCAATTGGACTATTGGACAAGTGTGACCCTGTATATATATTTAAAATTTTAAGGAATAAATGTTCGAAATGTTTCACTCCATGTGTAATGAATCTGTATAACATATGGGTTTGACATTCTGAAATGAGTTACAAAAAATATTTAACTTTTTCATGATATTCTAATTTTTTGAGATGTACCTGTACATCTTCTCAGACTTCTCAAACCCATATGTTATATAGATTCATTACACATAGAGTGATACATTTCGAATATTTATTCCTTAAAATTTTGGCAATTGTGACTTGAAGATAATGAAAACCAAAAGTGACCAAAAGAAAATTAGAATATTACATAAGACCAATGAAAAAAAAAAAGGATATTTTAAAGGCACCTAATGTGAAAACCCAACTCTCCTGACTTATTCAAATGTTGTAAATGTTGAAGTCGTCCTCTTCAAAATGCAGTAGGTCATTCATCATGACATTGCTCTGTTTTGAAGTTATTACTTAATAATAACTGAACCGTCTGAAATCTCGCCAAACGAGACTACAGCTTAAATTAAACAGTCTGACGTCAGTCTGTCACTCTAAATCAGTTAAGTACCTACATGTTAATCATGAAACAAAATAAATTTTAATGTTAACATGGTGAGAGTTACTGCCTTTAGGTGTTTTTGTAATGTGTACATTAGGCAGCAAATCTTATTTTTATAATTTTTTTAATGTACAAAATGGGAGTTTTAGGGGTGAATCTGAAATTTAGAGTCCTTGAATGCAACTCGTGTTTTGTGACTAATCAGAGCAGAGTGGGCGTGGTTGCTTGGACGAGACTTCTTCTCAGCCAAAACGGCGTTTCAGTGGGCAGGGCTTACGCCTGCCCAAACTGCCAAAGGTACCAAAAGCTGGTTCGATGACCATGGTGTTACTGTGCTTGATTGGCCAGCAAACTCACTTGATCTGAAGAGAATCTGTGAGGTATTGTCAAAAGGGAGGTGAGAGACACCAGACCCAACAATGCAGGTGACCTGAAGGCTGCTATCAAAGCATCCTGGGCTTCCATTAAACCTGAGCAGTGCCACACGTTGATGACTTCCATGCCACGCCGCATTGATGCAGTAATTCATGCAAAAGGAGGACCAACCAACAAGTATTGAGTGCATGGAAATGAACATACTTTTTAGAAGCCTGACATTTCTGTTTAAAATATATATATATTTTTTATTGGTATTATGTAATATTCAAATTTTCTGAGACACTGCATTTTGGGTTTTCATTATCTATAAGCCACAATCATCAAAATTTCAGGGAATAAACATTTGGAATGTTTTACTATATGTGTAATGAATCTATATATTATATGGGTATCACATTCTGAAATGATTAACAAAAAATATTGAACTTTTTCATGATATTCAAATTTTTGGAGATTTACCTGTATATACATACATATTCCAACAGTATTACAGTATTATGTGGGTTATATTTCATCAAAAGCATTCACTGAGAAGTCTTCTGAATCTATGTAAAGTATATTGTTAGCAGTTGAGTGTCTATTAGACATTAAGTTTGGACAGACTTCTGACTTGACTGGCTTCTCAGGCTTCTCTAACATCAATTTTAAAATATCAAATAGGGCAACATATAGTTTCATAAAGTGAATTTTATGATTGAATGAAAATGAAGCCACAAGTGTTAAAAAAATAGGACCTTTACTTCACCTACCAGAACTATAAAGATACATGAATAATACATGATACGGGATCATGCCGACACTCAAGTCCCAGAATGAAGTCCATGAACAGCGTGACCTAAATAGTGGCACTGGTATTTTTGAGAATGTGATTCATGCAATCACAAAACAGTAGAAGCGTGTGAAGCAACTTGAACAGTAGGCAGAGTGCAGCGTTGGATGGATCGTGGGTGGACGGTGAAGAATGCAGTAGTAGGATACATGCGAGTGAAAACATGCTCCAGTTATCTCACAGCAAGGTTTGTTATTTTTGGCAAAAGCTTCTGTAGGAAGGTGAAAGTATCTAACAGGTGGTTGTTGCAAATGTGAACCAAAAAAAGGTAGTCCTGACAAGCTAAATGACTTAAGAGTACCTTTAAAGTCGAGAGTGACTCTGTATGCAATCCTTACAAAACATACAATACATATATTTAAAGCTGACGAATGGGATCCTTTTTATCTTTTGCTGTTGCGAAATTCAAATAACATACATTACATAACTGTGACAAAAGTACAAGAACCTCCCCACCAACAATGTGTTGTAGTACAACAATGACATGAAACCAACAAAGGTAGGTAAAGAGACGCAACAAGTGCAACAAACAGTACTGCTAATGTATGTGCAGCTATAACATGTTTGTGGCAACCTGGTTTCAGCTTCAATATGGTTCTTACATTGCCAGTTATATCAGTCTTAATCCTTTTATTTTGTGCTTTTTTAAAACTCATGTTAGGTAAATAAGTTCCCATACTATTGCTGTACTCTGAAGTTTGGAATTTTACTGACATTAGACCCACCACCACCGCTTTTTTACCTGAAACTTGCAAGTCGGCAGGGAGTCATCCTGTTATCAGAAACAATGAACCTCTAGATTAATAGGTGTTGTCAAAGTTGAATCTAGCATGAACAACACATTAGGCCTAGGAGCCACTTAAACTCCTAATTTGCAGTAACGACAATTACAGAAGCATGACTATATCTACCATGGACACAGAACAAAAACAACATCAGAGTTTTAAAGAAAATAAAATCATCAAATAAACATATAATCAACAACATTTGTTAGACAAAAATATATAAGAAAAAAACGAAATGACCCACCAAATGGGTTTTCATATCTACAGAACCTTGTCCTTGTGAAGAAGCACAAAAACTTGCTGCTGAAATTCATCACCACTAATTAGTCCCAAATGTAAATAATGAACAAATACCTGCATTGGTTTCTAAGTGCATGTATTTGTTAAGCCATTCTTTCAATCACAACAGCCAGCTGTTACAAGTAGCTAAATCAAATCTGACACTGTTTGCATTCCCATGAAATGTGTCCACATGAGGCTCTGCAAGTGTTTATCCATGCTCTGGCTAATAGATTGCCCATCTCTCTGGAGTCGGTTTAAATTGATGCAAGTTAATTAATCTTGTCTGAGTTTCTTCCCTTTGTCAGAAGTGAACAATTTAATTTATTATGTCATGCATGTTTAGTATGGGCTTCAAGGTTCAAATATCTCACATTGTTTCTTCTCTTCTCTTCTGTAGTTCATCGCCCTTATGTCGCTCTTTTTCATCCTGGTTTCCATCACAACCTTCTGCCTTGAGACCCACGAGGCTTTCAACACTATCATCAACAAGACTGAGCTGGTACGGAACAGCAGCATCCCTGACTCGGGACCTCAGTACGAAATTGAAACTGACCCGGCGCTCACATACGTGGAGGGCGTTTGTGTCTTCTGGTTCACCATTGAGTTCCTGGTGCGGGTGACATTCTGCCCTGTGAAGCTGGAATTTGTTAAAAGCTTGCTCAACATCATTGACTTTGTGGCGATATTACCTTTCTACTTGGAAGTAGGGTTGAGCGGTCTTTCCTCAAAAGCTGCCAAGGATGTGTTGGGCTTCCTCAGGGTGGTGCGCTTTGTTCGTATCCTTCGTATTTTCAAGCTAACACGTCATTTTGTAGGGCTGAGGGTTTTGGGTCACACGCTACGTGCCAGCACCAACGAATTCCTGCTTCTTATCATCTTCCTGGCTTTGGGAGTGTTAATTTTTGCCACCATGATCTATTATGCTGAACGAATCGGAGCTAAGCCCAATGACCCGACTGCAAGCCTCCATACCAAGTTCAAGAACATCCCAATTGGTTTCTGGTGGGCAGTGGTGACCATGACTACACTGGGGTATGGCGACATGTACCCAGAGACATGGTCAGGCATGGTGGTGGGGGCTCTGTGCGCCTTGGCGGGGGTGCTAACAATAGCCATGCCTGTGCCGGTTATCGTCAATAACTTTGGAATGTACTATTCCTTGGCTATGGCCAAGCAGAAGCTGCCCAAGAAGAGGAAGAAACACATCCCACAGGTGGTACAGGGGGGCTCACCCACCTACTGCAAAGGTGACCTTCATACAACCTGTAACAGCACCCAAGGAGACCTGTGCCATGTCAAAGGGAGCAGGGGGCTCGAACGCAACAGCTCAGGTAGGAACTCTTAAGAGCTCACACAAGAGCTTTTTGTTCAAGTTTCATCTGACACACAAGCTGCGGATAAATGTGTAATTCTCCACTGGTTATTTTCCATCAAAGCAAATATGCCTCCTCCACCTTAACGACCCAATCCTGCATTTCTAGTCTTTCTGACTCATGAAAACTATCTGATCTCTGTATGTTAAAGGGATGTCTGTTTATTTATGTTTCATTTTGCACTAGCAGAGATGTTCCACCCATTACCACTTTGGCAACCAGTTTACACGGCTTCCAGGAAATAAGCTCTAGAAACATTCAGCAATTTCATAATTGGTGTTACAATGAGAGCTGCTGATCATGGATGATATGTCCATGTGCTGTTAGACCTTTAGTGCTGGACATATTTCCTTTTTGGCAAGTATGTGTTGGTCCGGCTTGAGGGAATGTTGGGTTGGGACAATCCTGGTTCATCTCTATATGTAGTTTGTTGTGTGCTTGTGTTATATCCCTGAGCTTGTGGTTAATGACAGCAATATATTTGCAAAACTCTGGACAAATTTTGGATTTCAACTGTCGTAAAACACAGGGTTAATATAGTTTAATGTACCATCCTCAAACTCTCTGTTGCTTGAGTTTCAAAATACATGCTCACATTTCCTTTGAGAACCCAGCAGCATTAGTGCTCATGTTTCATATTTAATTTACACGAGAATGTTCAATATTTGAAAGCAAAAACTTTCCTGAACAAAAACAATTTAAAACTTGTAGCTTGCACCATTTTTTGGTAACACCACCTCTAAAGGACTTGTTGTATAAACAAAGATGATGAGTGACTTACTGCATCTTTGAGAGGAAGACTTTCAAACGTGAGTAAGTCAAGAGGGTTGAGTTTTCACATAATTGCCCTTTAAACGGTCCATGTAAAACATAGCCACATTTGTCCATTCAGTCTTACATTTAATTTATCTACAATTATCTATGTGGATTCGGATGCATCACCTTACATGTTTAACTGCTCTAAAGAAGACTGCATTCATTCTCATTTATTTCCCGATTACATCTTGAGAAAGTTAAATCTGGTACACCAGTACATGTTACACTTAAAGGGTTAGTTCACTGAAAATTCAAGTTTCACTTCTTTTCTACTCACTCTCATGTTGATTTAGGGTTTGGATTATTTCAGAATAATTCTGTTTTTAGAATTATGGGTAAAAATTACAAGTTCCAAAAATTGTAATAAATAAGAAATGTTAATTAAAAAAATTAAACAAGCCTATTTTTTAAACTTTTTTCAGCAGACACTGCTAGGCCATCGTTGTAAAACCCTGTCCACTGACACCTGCAATGTGTTTCAATAAGGAAAGACGTCAAGTAGCTGCTGTGAGATGCATAACCTCCACTACAAAGAAACTTAAAACATTATATTTTAACTTAAAAGAGTTATTCAGTTTATCTGAACAATTCCTCATGTTCAGGCTTTAATACTATATGGACGTTAGGACGAGCACCAACGAGGTATTTGGATGATTTTAAGTGTGTCATTTGTAGAAATATAAAGACTACGACAATTGAGACTCCTACAATCAAATGGACATACACACATAATATTGCCCTTAACTCTAAAAAGGAAACAGATTACTGTGAAAAAAATCCCAACCCTAAATCGACATGAGGGTGAGTAGAAGATTTGTGTTTTTTAGGGAGGGTAAACTATCACTTTGAGGTTGGATGAACCAACTGGAGTCATAGGAACTGTTGTGATTAAGATACAGGAAGGTATTTTTTTTTAAATGTGTGTTGATCTTTACTCTTGTTTGCAGTTTTGTCAGCGGATTGCAGTAGAGATAGCGATATGACCATGTCTCCTGAAGAACGGGTCCCAATGCGAAGGTCCAGCACTCGAGATCAAGACCGACACAGTGCTGGGACGTGTTTTCTGCTTGCTGCAAGTGACTACAACTGCCCCACAGATGGAGGGTTAAGGAAAACAGGTAACTTTGGAATTATGTCATGCAAATTTGTATGTTCTCTGTTACCGTCTCCATTGATTATTCCATAACCGTTGTCAGATTATTCAGTCCATATTAACAACCATAACAGTTTAACAATGTAGATGTAATCCCTTACTAAGATCCTTTAAACAAGTATTGAAGATCAAGATGTTCATCGGTTCATCCGTATCTATAGCAACTGGGACCTCATAATCCCTGAAGAGTGACAGGCTTTTTGTTCAATCCTAGTCAGCAAAGGTAAAGTATCTTCTGAATGGACGCTTCTTCTCGCTACAATAACAAAAACATTTCAACATTTTTTGGCAGTTCTGCTTCTCCAAAACGCTCTCTGACTCAGAACTGTGATTTCCACTCACAATTTATTCATGCTTCATTGTTGCCTGGAAACGTTTGAATAAATTCATGACCCTGAGTCTTGATCGTCGGGGTCAGTAACCATGATCAGCTTTTGATCAAACATCCCAGTGTATCATCTGCATACACTAGAGGAAGCATGCAGAGAATTAAAATGTCATTAGAAATATATATTTGTCTCCTAAAACACTTTTTACAGAAGGAAAAGTGGTACAATTTAGAAAACTTAAATAAAATTATGCAAGATCTGGATCCAAATATATTAACAAATTCATCAATCATCATTTTTATGAATTTAATTTGTTTTTCTGATTCACATGATGCAGAAAACGACTCATCATACAGACACAAACATAAAATAAAATACAAACTAATTTCAGTGGATATTTTAGATCAAAACCAGCACATATTAACTATAGTGGTATAGTAGTTTGATATTAAATATTTGCTCCAGAACCAGCCTAATCGTCATCTACTACATGCTTGAAGTTAAACAGCAATCACGGCTGGTCGAGTTATATAGGGATTTGTCTTTTAGGGATCCAATTGGATTGCCTATATATTTATTGTCTGATAGGATAGTTATATTAGGACAGTTAACAGCATCCGTCACATCCATGCGCTTTGACCGTTCTGTCTAAACTCCACAACTAACAGAATAAAATAAAATGTTTTCCTAAACTCAACCTAACTACGCTCCAGAGAACTTAAATCTCTCCGTTTCGGTATGTCAGACAGGTATACAGGATCAGACCTTTATGTGCAAATCTACTGATTTACTGCTTCATAAATGAGACCCATCATCTTTAAACTGTGATCATCCTTCACTGAATTTTTGGAGCTTAAAAAAAGCATTGGAAAATCCTCTTATTTAAACATCACATTGCATCAGTGTTCTGCCAGTGTTTCTGAGAGCTAATTAGCATGCTACATTAATGGATATGACCGCTTTCGCTTGCCTGTTATTATGACTCATGTGACTGGTTGCTAAATACGGCCAGTTTGCATCAAATTTGTATTTCTTTTTGGTAGTGTTTGAACTCACATTGCATTCACTTGATGTAAAAAAAACTGTAAGAGTGGTACTTTGCAACTCTCTGCTGCTTCTCCTCGATTATTAACTAGTTTACCTAAATTATTCATTCACCAAAATACTCGCTTGATTCATTTTTGCATTTTCTTTTTTCACATTTAACACCATTCATTTATAAACACATCATCATCAAAAAGCTCATTAACTCGCCACCTGGAATTCCCCAACATTTCTAATTTAAAGCATGAATATTCATTAAAAAAATAATTAATTTCCCAACTGTTTAATGTCACAATCAGTATTAGGGACTTTTAACTTGACATATGGTATTTGGGAGGAAATCTCACTTAAATTTGAAATCAGTCAAAGTACAGAATATAATGATGATGATGATGGATTAAAAACTATTTTTGATTACACATAAAATAAAGGTGAAATAGTTTAGCATCAACAGCTTGTCAACAAATATGTCTTATCATTAGAAGTGTTGATTGATGACTAGATAAATTGTAACAAAAAACACAAACTTATTTGCTACGGAGAGGTTTCTGCTGTAGGTAGGTTGTACTTTTTTTTAAAATCAAAAACAATACAATTACTTCTTTGGAATCTCATTCACTGATCAATTCTTCACAAACCATAAGCCCCCAAATAAGAAAGGTAGTTAAATGAGCACCTCAACCTGCTTCATTAAGGTATGAGTTTTTATGTTTGCTGGACGATGTTGTGCATGCTCTCACGACACCATTTGTTGCTCTGTTTTACTTCTGTCTCCTGTCTTGGCTCCTCGGCCGGCTCGGACTGGGACGGTTGCCTGCCTGCCTGCCTGTGTGTGTTAATGTCCTGCACCACCACCACCTCCACCTCTGTGTCGCCCACCTCCATCTGAAGACTATGAGAAATCCAGGAGCTTAAGCAACATATCGGGCATGACTGGTAACGCCCTAAGGTTGTCGCCCGTCACCTCACCGTACGGATCCCCCTGCCCACTCAGACGCTCACGTTCCCCAATCCCATCCATTCTCTGATGCCTTCAACAGTGGGCCTTAAACCATTTCCTTCTACCGACAGAACAGTCGTTGGTTTTAAGAATCTTAGAAATTGTGGTAGCTCCTTAGCTAAAGTTAGCAGTGCCACTGGAAGGTTGATGTGTATAATCATCAGTGATTGGTTTGTGTTTCACCTGCACTAGATTGGTCTTGTCGTATCTGCAATAAAAAGGGTGGCTTCAGAGGTAGCAGCCATTGCTGAATAAAGTTATTGAAGATCAGGGATGTTAGATATTGTATATTTATGTAAAAATTAATAAATAGCAAAAATGTGCTTCCATTACAAGAGATGTTGATGCCTGAGTTGCTTATTCTTTCAACATTCATTTAAAAATTGAATTCTTAAGAAGGTGGTGTCATTATTAACTAGCTAACTAGTCATTCAATCTGGTGTAAAATAGACTCCTATTTGTTTTAACCAAACTGTGATCTACTAGTTTAGCCTGGCTACATTTCTTGTTCTCTGACTCAATGAAGGGTATACAGGATGAATACCTACTGCCTATGTTGTTAAACTTTTAACATTCTTTAACATTTCCAAAGCCAAATATTCACAATATCCATTTGCCGAATAGATAAAATTATAAAATACAAAAATTATGAAAATGTTTGGTGAAGTCAGCAGTTAGCCAGTCGATGCTATCTATCCTAAAGCAATTTTAAATTATGTGAAATTGGATACACCAGACTGACCATTATCGTTTTTAGTTCCAAAACCACCAGGAACTGCAAAAGCTATGTGCACACTTTGCTGCAATTATTGGATTAAGTGTGACATGCATGTATTAAGACTTAATTAATTAAATTGTGGTCCTCTCTGACTTATTTGAATGTTGAGAGAATGAATAATTCACAGCTCGCTTCATCTACTCCATACAGCTTATTGAGAGTTAAGGCTGTAGAGGATCTTTTTTTTTTGAGGACTCTCATTCATGATCGTGCATGGATCATCCTGTTCCCATCGCCTGTCTGCGAGGAGCCCGGTTCTTTAATTCGCCATGTTTGGGGCTTAAACTTGAGCCTGCGGGTGGTTCCCTTCTCTCTGCCACCAAAGCTCTCGTATGTCTGGTTGTTTACTCTCAGAGAACTACAGAGAGATGGTGTTTACTGGTTTCACACAAGCAGAGAGCAGTGTTCTTTCCTAATGGCATCAAAGCAGGAACTGACAGGTAACGTGCCAGCAGCACTTTTCCTACAACAGTTACCATTGTTTCTGATTTCAATGTAACCAGTCCTCCATGATCTCACAACTGTTGTTTGTTTAGCTTCAATCAAATCAAATGAATCAAGTTAAAAATACTCAGTATATATTTTTTACTGCATCATGATATTCTGGAAGGACTGAATAATCTGAGGTGATTCAATATTGCGGTGCTAGTTTGAACTGTAGGCTGGAAATTGCAGATTTGGCTTCATGTTGTGTAAACTGTCATCTCAAAGTTGTTATTCTTCACTTCACATTCATCACTCATTGATAGGAAGGGAAGCAAAGATTTAAGGAAAACTGCTCAGTCATGCAACAACAAATAGCCAACAGCTATCACAACACACTGGGAGCTAGCTCACTATTTATCTCCGCAACACTGCTTTTTTAAATATGTCAGTTAGTGGGAGACACACTTTGATGCTCATAGGAAAAACAATTTATCAATGACAAAGTGTCCTTCACAGACATGTGAAGTCCATATGCAGCCTTTCATTGTATTCTCTGCCCTCCTTTCACGTTAGATAAAGTTTCAATACTGGCACTCCTAACTTTTTACCTGTGAATTGCATGAGAACAGGAAGCTGTACAGCATTAGACAAAGAATTAAGCTATGGCAAGATGGGTTATTGATTTAAGGTTGGCTTGACCTTCAGGGCCGCTATAAGGATTCCCAGCGTTCAGCGTTCAGCACACAAACCTAAAACAACGCCATATCAGAAGGAAAAAAAGTGCGAGAACGTCAAACTATGCTAGATAACTGCTGGGTAGCAGGTTGTCAGAACAAATTACGAATATCAACAAGATGTATACTAAGAAGATGACATAAGTGGAGCCACAAAATGAGATGGAAGTGAGTAGAATAGACACTGAGCCAGACTTCCTATCCTCAATGTAACTACCACCACTTAACTTTGTATCTCATTCTTACAAACCATCTTTATGCACCAACAGGTGTGAGAGAACCGGCTTCCTCTCCATGCTGCAGTTGAGCCTCGCCCATCTTTGTCTTCACTGAGCAGAAGGTTGCCTAGCAACTGGCTTACAGAAAGACACATTTTACACACATAGCTCTAAAAAAGTCGAATAAGTGAGTACCAACAGAATTGCATCTCCATCTTCATAGCTTACAATATTGAATCACCTTGTGTAGCAAGACTCTCATTCTGGATTGTGCACGCTAGATTGTTGTCACATACTTAAAATGTCAAGATGGTGATGTATTTCTCACCTTTAGAATTTTGTATTCAGACAATTCATTTCCTGTTTGAATGACGACAATTTGGAGCCACAAGTCTACTCCTGAAGGACAATACAGACTGAACCAAAACTGGTAGCTGCCCAGTTCACAGAAGATCTGCAAGGACTTTGGGAGGCGTCTACCTACCCTTTTCCTGTTTTTGGACCAAACAGGAAACCTTTACAAGACACTATGTACTTTACAAATGTTGCACCTGTAAATACAACAACACAGCATATCTGGAAAAGGCGGCTTCATTCACACATCTGTCTTTTTTGACTGCAAGTCAGGTACATTCTCTTGTTAAGTTTCACTCGAGTCACATTTCTGTAACCCCACTGCCCTTGCAATAAGTGTATTAAGATGTATCAATCGAGGCACTTTGTGTTGAAAAGAAAGTGTATTCGTATATGAAACAGTATAAACACAGTATAGAGAGAAAAGTGTGCTGAATTGAATTCTTGTGCTTTTAGTTCTCTTGGTACTTTTGAGTAGATCAACTGTGTAAGTAAGTGTGCACGCTTATGTCCAGAGTGCATTTTTTAAAGGCCAGATCAGTGGAGACTTAAGGTGTGGTGGTACACTATAAACATTCGGTCTAACTCCTGTAAAAGATGAATAGTGTTTTAATAGAAAACATAAACATAACAAGGAACAGCCTTGCTCCATGTATTGAAGCCTCTGGAACGCTATTGAGCCTTTAGTTTACTCTAATACTCTAAAAGATTTTACATTTATTATATATAATATTACATATGATTGATAAAAAAGTGACGATTGTTAGCATGCTGTTGTAAGCACATGTTTACCCTAACAGGGAATTTGTCTTCCAAACAAAAAAGAAGCCGGTTGCATAACAGCTTCAATTTTAGGATACAATTTAAAAACCTGGAAATGGAAAGTACGTAAGTTTAGGATGAGCTAAATAAAAAGTTTAAGATTATTTAGTTTAAGTCAAATATTTGTTAAATGTAAAGCAAAAGTTTAAAGGTTTTGTGCAAGGACCCAATTTAATGTTAATCATAATGCTAACTTAGAAAGACACAATTGTGTTCTTAAAATAAAGTTCAAAGGTGTCTTTTGTTTATACAAGGTAGATGACATCTTTAATGTGAAATATTTAAGACTAAGTATGAAGCCCTGTGGCAAATCGTTTCTTATAAATACCTTTTGTGAAGACAAATATTGTGTTGCAAGCAAAGAAACGACGGAAATGACAAATGCAAAAAACTTCTCATCACTTCTGTAACCCATTAAAAAGCTACAAAACGATTTAGTATTTAAATGAGTTGTTGTGATGAGCTTCAGCTAGGCAAGTGCTACTTTACAGTTGCTCCGGGGGACAATAGCCACACAACTAACAAAACAATGCTTTACTTCTGTTTACCGAAAACATTAGTGTACCGTCACACCCCAGGTCCACACCATGGAATGGTCTTTCACTCTTCCAGATCATTCTAGCACAAATGTGAAGGAGCCAGTCCTCCTGCGATGCAGACGCCATTGTAGAAGTCTCTGCCGTGCACCTGGTGCACCACCAGTTACAAACCAAAAGTGTATTACCAGACTTTTCCTCATGCGCCCTTAAAAACTGCCTGACTTGATTCTTCCAAAACCTTTACGCTAACGTGGAGGGTCGGAGCAAAAAGTGTAGCAGAATTTAATCAAGACAAAAAAGTGGGACTTCTAGAATAGCTACATCTGCACAGTAGCAATCCCCAAACAATCAAATCGGATTTGCAATAAGCACCCTAAAAGCAGAACAAGCCGGTCCACACTGTGATTTCAGCAGGAGTCGAGAATGTAGGCGCGAGACAGAGAGGGACGACTAGCAGACGACACGATTCATGCAAACCTGCACTGTTATTGGCTCGCTGTTGTCAACCCACAATCCTCCTTGTGTTGTACACATGCTGCTTTATTCTTTGGATCCACAAAGAGAACTGTTCTACGTGTATTTCTAGGATGATGTTGTAACTTGAAAAAAAAGAGGAAACAAAAAGGAGAGCTGTTTATTTTTTGAAACCAGAACATGTGTGTCTTACTGTTGAGTACATTGCTCTTCCCTGTGACAGTCATCCTAGTTAAGTGCTGTGTTGCTCCATGATGTCCTTTGACCTCCAGCTTTTGATCCGGTTGTTCATGTTTCGTATGTTTTACTGTGAGTAAAATCTGTTTTGAAGTCTGTATTTGTGGAGCCTTCTGTTGGCGTTCTTAAGTGCATGCTGAAAAGAACCATGAAGTGTAAAAAAATATAAAATAAAAGGACACCGTATATCACCTTCAGAAACATGTGTATAAAAGGTGAGACTCACAAAACTGAATTGTTTATCTTTTAAACTGTTGTTTACGTTTCTTATTGAACTCGTTTTATATTGATCTGGGGTAGTGATGGAAAAGGTATTGTACTGGCATTCCTACCTTTTTTTCCACAAGTTAAAAAAAAATAAATAACATGGCCATGATTCCCTTGGGTGCTCTTAGCAGCCATAACTTCTCATCTCAGTCTTAGGATGACCCTGACCCTGATGACATAACACCACTCCTGACTATAGGCAGATGCCTTGAGTATCTTAGTGAGCATGTCTTAGACTGTGACGCCATATTATGTCTCTAATTACAGTTCCAGTAATGAAGGTAGTTTGCCACCGTACCCCTTAATTTTAATTATTTTATCATTTAGCATTTTTGAAATCACACAATAGATTCTTTATATCATCCTTAAATATCACTTGTCTCTGCTTGGAGGTTGACCAGCGCCACATTCTCTGTACTGTCCGCTCATTCTTCAGCTTTCAAGCTAGGAACTGCAGGTTGTGAAGACGTCCCAACTATCTTTACTCCCATCGCCATGGAAACATCCTGATACACGCTGGAGAGATGTAAACAGAGCTGCAGAGTATTTTTATTTATTTTTTGAAAACCTCCTTCCTCTGCCTACACCCACACTTCTGTCCTCAGGAGGAGACCAACGCTCCAGTTGGTGGAAGTATGAAATTGTAGATGGTGGGTATCTCTTTTATCGACACTTGTATATCACAACATGAAATAAAATGATAATGGGTTTTTTTCACACAATCTTCCACCATACACCTATGTAACCTAAATTAGGAGGTATAAATGATATAGTGTATTCTGGTGGGTTTGTGATGACAACACCGACAAAGTTTTCTTGCACCGTGTACTGGTCTTTAAATACTTGTGTTCTCACATTGACATGTCCACTGGTTGGATCAAACTTGACAGCTTAAATGAAAGAGAAAAATGAATGTTTTATGCAGGGACCCATTTTATTTTTTTTAATCAGACTTCAACAGTAAAAATTACTTGTTCATGCTGTGTTGGTTCTTTAGCTGCAGTGTGTATCATCATCATTTGTAGAACAACCAGGGCAGCTTAAACAACAAATTTGTTAAGGTCATTTTTAACGACTCACACACTTTCCCCCGATTTCATTTTGGTTTCCTTTAAAATAAGAGAAGTAAGTAAGTAATTAATATTTATAGAGCGCTTTTCAAGACCAGGGTCACAAAACGGGAAAATATTTTTTAAATAATCTGTTGTGTTTATAAATGACTCACTGACAGAAGTAGCTTTCAGTCATCGACTCTTTTATTATGCAAACCAGATAACTCAGGCTGCAGAGGGTCAGCCTGTGCAACTGGTTTAGATGGACGCAGCTCAGGAGTCACTGGCCGGACAGGAAAGTCTCCATCAGCATGGCAGTATTTAGTCATAGGTGCTTCTGAGGTGGATGGTGGAGACACCTGTCTCAGACCACTGGCATGCCACTTGACACGTTAGCCAGGCGTAGCAGGGCCCAACTGTTCAACGGTCTGTTGCGGTTCGGATCAAAATGCAGCTTGTGCGAGCGAAGACCCAGTCCAAAACAGTGAAGGAGGGGTGTTTTACTTGGCACCTCCTATCGAACTGCTGCTTCATGCTGTTTTGCTGCTCTGCAACTTTTTAAGCTGGAAAGGTTACTGCCACTGGGATGATGTCTGACGGAGGACGCAGACGATCTAGGGGTAGCTTAAGTTCACATCCCAGCATTAAAAGCGCAGGAGAGCTGCCTGTGGTGGTGTGTGGAGTTGCTCCGCAATTGAGCAGGGTTCTCCTCAGTGCTGCTGGGAGTGACAGGCTTTCTGCCAGGTGTGCTCTGAGTCCGTTCTTGAGGTTCTGATTAAATCTTTCTACACCCCAAAAAACCTGAGGGTGGTATAGAGCAGTCTTGACATGTTTAATCGCCCTACCCTTCACAAAGGCGCTGAAGTCCTCTGAGATTAACTGGGGCCCGTCGGTGGTGATAGTGTCAGGCCCACCCCAGCGAGCAAACAGAGAGGATAGGAATTCAATCATCACACCAAACGTGGGAGAGCTGGTGGGGAGCACCGTCGACCACTTTGAGAGGAGGTCGTACACAACCTGCAGGAATTGTTGATGGTGAAGAACACTATAAAGCTCCCTGCAGATGTCCAGCTAGATGTGAGACCACGGCAACAGTGGCCATGAAGGACTGCAATGGCGGAGGTGTGGGCAGGCCAGTTTTCCCACTGGTTAGGCAAGCTGCACAGTCTTTCACCATTACCTCAATGTCATTATCAATGCCCAAGCCACCATACCAAACTTCTGACCCTGTCTTGGCCAGTAGAGCAGTCAGTGCTTGATGGTTCGTCCTCTGGGTGTCGTCCATAGACATACATGTGCCACCTTTCACATGCCCATAGACAGGCCAGGGCCTCTCTCTCTCCGACCGAATATTTCTGCTCAGCAGGTGTTAGCGACCGTGAAGCAAAAGTCACTGGACGCTCGGTCCCTTGTTGAAGCTGGGAGAGGACTGCAGCGTGTTGGAAGCATCACAGGTCACTAATGTGTGACTCTGCAGGTCAAAGTCGGCCAGCACAGGTGAGGAAGTTAGCTGGGATTTTAGCTGGGGCGTAAGAAGCGGATCCGTCCATCCATCCATCCGTCTATAAATGGTTTAGCCTGTGTTTTCCATAACAGAGAAGCCCAGAGAGCAGAACGGGTCAAAGCCCAGGAGGTTGGCACCATGGCGGGACACCTGAAAGGTAAACTGTGGGACGATCCTGGTGCTGTGACGAGGAAAGAGTTTCCTGACCCTTGATTAGCTGAGCAGGGACCTGAACGCTGCAGTGTCAAGCAACAAGGGCAGGCAAACTCCATCAAGCTCCACTGTGAACCACTTAAATGGCTTGGTGCAGAAACCCACAGAGTGAATTATAGTTGGACTTGGTGGTGAAGAGGGTCTCCGCGATGCGTTTAGGGACACTGGGGCTGAGCAACACCCTATGGAAAAGTGGTTAAGTTTACCGCAGCGTTTGTCATCTTTTTCTGATGGCTTGGCAAGTTGCTGTGCGGGTGCCATGGGAAGAAGTGGGGGTGCAGTACACAATTTCCACATATCCAGCGTGCTGTAGCCCCCCGTCTACCCGCGACAATTACCTCTGTGTCTTAGTGAAGATAAGTTACTTATATTAGATAAGTGGGGTCTGTGGACTGAAGAGCTAGGGACAATGTCTGTGTGAGTGCTGTCCGTCGCCAATGTTGTGTTTGTAAATAACTTAAGGACAGAAGTAACGTTCAGTCATCCACTATTTTATTATGCTAACTTGATCCACAACAAACCGGTTCCTGTGATGACGTCAAATGGTTCGTCTTAGTAAATACCACAATGTCTTTGGAAAAAAACACGTTTCTTGACGCATATCTCTATAACGCATGATACATGTATTTATAATGCATTATAATGATGTTACAGCAATGTTAAACTACAGTACAAACACTTGTAATTGATCATATTCTTTATAACAATAATCTAGCAAAATATATCACAATAGCAATAATATCATCAGGTATTACGTTCTAATTGTTAGCTACTCCCTGGACACAAGTCAAGTTCTAATATTTGATAATAAAAAAACTTGACTTGACTTCACGGTTCTATGCTTGGAACTTGAAGAAGTCTCTGCGATAGTCTCTGCTTTGCTAAGGCCCATGAATCATGTAAGTGTGTCTCTGACTTTTGCATATTTCACTAAACAAGCATTATCTTGGGTCGGTTCATCGGGACAAACCCCTAACAGAATGGTTCTTAAATTACTTACTTATATTTATTAAATTGGTGTATTTTTATTGTGTTGTTTTACTGACAAAGTTCTTAAACATAATAATAATGATAATGCATTGAATATATTAAACACACAGATAGGAAAAAGGGAAAATATTAGAAAAGGAAAATTAAATTAGGGGTGCATTAAGAAACCTCAAGAGTAAGAAACAAGAGATTGATAAGAAAGGATCACTTCAGACATTTTCAAATGAAGATTAAGTCAAATCTTAACTCAGGTCTTGTACAAAGAAGCAGGTGGGATTGACAGATCTTTACCATTAGATCCGGTACATCGCCAGTTTGCTGTTGCCCTCGTGTTCACGTCACGGTGAAAAGTACGTGGGCTCCTGGTATTCACTCCTCCAGAGTTTCTACTTCCATCCTCTTAGCTGCAGGAAGAAGAGCAACAGAAGAGTACACGAGTTCTGCTATGTCTGTGAAAAGAGATCTCAGCAGGATTGAGGTACAGGGTGAAACACAGTTCAGAGGTCAACCTCATGCCAATTACTGGAAAACCTCTGACACACTCTGTTGAGGATGATAGGTGTGTGTATCTGTGCAGGACATTTATTGTTGTGTAGACTACACTGTAGTCTGAGGTTTTGTTTGCGAGCAAGTTAGTTTATTACTTTTTTTCTTCTGTGCAGGGGAGTTTTGTTTCTCATTATCCATTGTGGGACTGTGTTCTTTCACTTTTTGTGTTTCTAGAGGGTGGTATTTAAACAGTATGTGCCTGTGCATTTGTGTAGACTTGGATTTATCTATTCGAGGGGGTAAAGACGAGTTGTCAGGAAGTGAAAAGGGTTTAAGCGTTCTTTCTAGATGTGTTTGTTTGAAATTAAGTTTGGTAATGTAGAGTGTGCAGGTCAGTTCCAATGCTTACAGTTCAGGTTAATTTGTTTGTTTTGTGTTACAGATTTTGTAACGTGAGATAGTTAAAGAGGTGAATTCATTAAACTCTTCTCAGCTCCTCATACCTTTAGATCACAAGACAGCGTAAAAACAGCAGCGTGCATGCATGAGTCAGCATATTGTGTTAGTATTACCTGTGACCTTCACCTCAAGCATCCTCTAGAATCTCCAGCCTTCAGGAGACACAAGCTGGTCAACCCATCCATGGAGGAGATCTTCTTCCTTCAACATCATGAGGAGAAGAAGATATTCTAGCAGATCACAGACAGGAGCAGCAACATTATTTTAAATGTAAGTTATCATGTTGACATGTTGGATATATTTATTTTCAATGCAAATATAAACTAGCATGATTCTGAGCCTATAGCTGCCTTTGTGATTGGCTTGCCTTTACCACTCAACTACAATTCTTTTTTGTTTTTACAAACATGATTCTGATTCTCCTAGTAATTGGTATCACTATCTTTAATACTTAAATCTAAACTCAACAGTGATTTCATGACAATTGTGATTGTAATGTGACAAAGTGGTTAATAGGAAATGTACCTTTTATTTTGTTTTTGAAAAATAAAAGGCTCCAAACCTTTTTTATTCCGTCAGCAATAGTGTAAGGGAGATAAGTATGTGACCAAAGCTGTCAGATACACGCACACACACAAACAGTAAGGAGGATAGATGAGAGAGAAGCAATCACTGGGCAATTTAGCAGTCTTTTAGCCAACTATTGTTACTGGCGGTGAACAGAGGAAGGCGACGGATGGCTGGGCTCTTATCTGATGCGAAACAACTACACGACTCCATTTCCTTTTTTTAGCAGCAATAGGCGGCAATTGCTTTTCTCGTAGGAAAAATACATTCATGAAATCTTCACGAAAGAGTCTTATCATGTGATAAAGCTATTTTCTAATGTGGATGCTTTATTTCTTTTTCACATCAGTTTTGAATTTTTTGAGTTTTATGAATGATCATCAATATCAACAGTGAGATTGTGTCGTTGAGAAATGTAGATAATACTGATTCTTGGAATTATATTTAGCTCAAAATGTCAATTATTAAATGTAATAAATGTCTGTAGCGTAACACACCCCTTAAGAATCTATGTCGTAGGAGAACATTTTCAGGGGGAAGGAATAAATCAGAGCATGCAAATCTAAATAAAAGTACGCATTTCTGTTAACAAGGGGGCTTATGTATGCAATAGATGCAATCAGACACAAAGTTCAATGAAGACAGTCTGATTAAACAAAAAAAAAAAAAAAAATACCACGTTTATGTTATAAAAGGTTAAACTATAAAATATTATATGTAAAGACCACATATGGAAGCTCTGACTTTTTAGAATAAAATTATTATGTTCAAAGAACAGGCATTTCAAAATCTTGACAGATCAACTAAGGTTCCTGAGATAATCCATGTCACTGACTTGGTTCAGTTCAAAAACTCCAAATAAACTCCAGGACAAGTTTATGAAGGAATCTTGTGAACTGCAATACAATACAATATACATCACACACAATACAGAAACATCTTAAGACCTTTTTAATTGTGCAGGCTTTTTCCCTAATCATCTGGGACTCCTGTGTTTGTCTTATTTCTTGGCCTTTTAGAGTTTTCAAATTTGTAGGCGTTTTTAAATTTGTATTGCTTTTGATTGTTTAAGTGCTTTGGTCTAGAAATGCACTTATAAATAACTATTACTTTCTTACTAACACCAAATCAATAATAAACCCGCTTCCGCGTACACACACACACAACAGTTTAAAAATGACCTGATGAGCATATAGCGCAATTTGACAGGTTTACACTTGTTTGAAAGCTCTGCGATCTTGTAAAAATGCATGCTGAAAACAACTGAAATGAGGAACAGTACTTACAATATGTTGCTTTTGCAAAGGGGGTATTGAAGTTGAACCAAGAGGTTGTCGACTGGAAATAAGTGAAGGCCGATGCAGTCTCCAGTAGACATGGTTGAACTGTACTTGCAGGTTGATGGAGGACAGCATAGATGTTTAGGTGCTTGACTACTAATTGAATACTTCCTTCACTCTGATATGGTTGTTGCACAAAGATGACTTGCTCTACCATTCTCCAAGATAGCTTCTTTTTTACCTGCAGGACGTCTCTACAGAGGAGTATACTGCCGTTTGGATCTTGTGGCGGTACTTCGTCTGCAATCTGTTTTAAATAAGTGTGATAACTGGCTGCTCCTGGCGTTGGATTCGCTGCACGGATGTTGGGAAGCTTGTCACACTCAATGGGCAAAGGAAAGAAAACGTTCCAATAGAGGGGGCTCCACATTAAAGCCACTGTCCCTTCTGATCACTCTTTCTGTGAACCCTGAACCCTGGTCTTTTTTTTTTTTCTTTTTTTTTTAGAATCCCTTATTAGTCCCGCGAGGGGAAATTCAACCATTCACACATACTGATGTGAGTAGGCATGCACACTTGCGCCAAGTTCACCATCAGGAGCAATCAGGGTGAAGTGTCTTGCTCAGGGACACAACGACACAAGCTTGTCTGGAGCTGGGATTGAACCTGCAACTCTACCATCTGAGCTATGTCGCCCCCATATATACGTCTTGAACGTATATGGGTGGGAACTCCCAGAGAGCTTGAACCGGTCAAAAAACTCTGACCTTGCCAGGGAGCGATTGCTTTGCTCATCCAGAATGACGTAGAATCTTTTGGACTCATCTCTGCGTCCATTTGGGAACACGCTGATGAGACAGATCTTGGCAGATGCTCTGACACTCTGTCCTTAGCTACATCCTTAAGTGCTTGTTGACCTAACCTCCCTGTTGTCTGCTTTGTACTCCATGCCATCCTCTGATGTGGTATGGAATGATTTAAACTTCCAGGTAGACGCGTAGTGCTGCCACGTGAACTGTGCTCTAACACTCCTGTTCATTTCATAGCCACTGTCCATTCATTTGCAAGATGTTCTGTAGAGGAGCAACAGCCAAACCAGATGTGATGCTCTTTTAGAAGTTGTTTCCGGTCATGGAAGTTCATCTCTCTGAATCTTCTGCATTTCCTCAGAGGGTGGGGCCTGTTATGCAAGGGACAGTCCTTTTTAGGATCATCTTCCTCCCTACTCTCTCAAGCCTAAGTCTCAACTGGATTTTGCATGTAAATGTCATAACTTGTAAGTAAGTAAGTAATTTGTATTTATATAGCCCTTTTCAGAACAATGTATTTACCCAAATCATCCGACATCA
Organism: Callionymus lyra; assembly: GCF_982586985.1. NCBI lineage: Eukaryota > Metazoa > Chordata > Actinopteri > Syngnathiformes > Callionymidae > Callionymus > Callionymus lyra. Next base: position 39,992,305 of record NC_141820.1, on the reverse strand, counting down.
TGATGTAACTGGACACTTTCAGTAAGGCTGTCTCCGTAGAGTGATGTTTACGAAAGCCAGACTGAAACTTCTCGTGAATTTCGCTCTGATCCAGGAACAAAGACAACTGCTCAGACACCACCTTCTCCAAGATCTTGGACAATAATGGGAGCTTAGAAGTAGGCCTGAAATTACTGAGGTCAGTCGGGTCTATGCCTGGCTTTTTGAGCAGAGGCTCCACAATGGCATTTTTAAATGCATTGGGAAAAAACCCTGTGAAAAGGGAGAGGTTCAACATATTGGTAACCCAGGGGCCAATTACATCAAATACTTTGATAAAAAGCCTATAAGGAAGGATGACATCTGATGTCATTTTCTCTTTGAACAATTTAATTTTGTCAATGAAAAGATCTCAACAATGCATTGCTGTCAGCTTCACAGAAGACAGGCTTGATTTGAGGAGCAGGAGACACAAGAGAATTAATCGTATCAAAAATGTCAACTTGGGTCTGGGCGTACTCTTGCTTTTGTAGAAATGAAGTCTACCAGTACAGAGAAGGGTGGGAAGCTGACAAAATGATCCTGCTTGTATCTTGTGCCAAAAAAAACCACTTTTCTTGAAGTTTGTATGGCAGTTTCTCGAGGATGGGCCTTATTCCTCTAGAAGTGTCCAGGTATAATAAACCTGCAAGGTAGCCATCTTCTTTGGCAGCCTGTAGCTCGGATAGTATATCAGCTAGATCGCTTAGACTCTGAGGATCTAAAATTGTGACTGTGGGAAGTGTTCTAGTTGGATGAACAGGGCCTGTTCGACCGGAGCTGTATATTTCATCAAGACGCCTCCATGCCATGGCGAGTCCAGCAGCTGGATCATGGATGTTTACCGTTTTTATTATTCTCGCATGTTCTGCTGATTTTCTTCCCAGATACTTGGTGAGGAGGTCAAGTTGTTCTGCGGCAGACAGGCCTAGGTCGGCGTTGGCATTGTGGAATGATATTTTATAGGTCCAATAGTTCATTGGCTGGTCATCGTATGCTGTGAGCCCTGTGGTTACAAGGTGGTTACAAGCAAGGTATCTTACGAGGTCACCGTTTGACGATAAATTAGCATGGTTAACTTCATTGGGCATCCTGTGGGCGGACTGGATAACAAATGCCGTAGGATGTGGCTTGCAGTTTTGTTGAAGTTTTGTTGTGAAGTTGAAGGACTACAGGTGGGTTGAGAGGCTGGCCATGTGCTCTGCTTTTCCAGAAAACTTGAGGATCTTGGTTTGGTATTATGGCGACAGGAGCAGCAGGTCGGGCAGGATCTGCATTACATATGCTTGCTTGGCTGGAAACATATGCAGCAGTTACCTGGTGTTTGATGGCTTGTGGAAATGGGCTTCTGGCATTGCTGCGTACATCAAAGACCATATTTTGGAGTCCTGCTATGAGTGTGTTTGCCTCTGCTACTGGGCATCCTTTCCTTTTGTCTCATTTAATGCATCAAGACTGACTTTAATACGTGCCTGCTCCACTTCCAGCTCGATTTTCCTTTGTGTATTCGGTGCCCTAGCGTGGGCTGCTTCAGCCTTTGCCATAGCTATGGACATGTTAGCCTTTTGGCTAGAGGACGTGCCGCCTGAGGGACTGCTTCTTAAATTCACAGATTCAGCCTGGTTTCTTTAATTTCCTTTAATAGTGTTGCAACGTTTTGACATTGTGACTGATTGCTTGTGTTCGAGACATGTTAATGTTTCCTTTATCCCTTGTAGCTGTATTGCATATTTATACCGTCACAGACTTGGTTCTGCTCAGTTTAAAGTAGTACAGATGGTACAGATTGACAACTTTACAGAACGTGACAATCCATGCACATGAAAATTGTGCAGATTATAATTAAATGGATAATTGTAATTCAATTTCTCTCTTTTCGTTGGTGCAGACCGAATACATATAACTGATAAAGCATGTCCATGTCAGTCATCATCATGACCAGCACCATGAGATTCAGATAGGTATCAGCATAGTTCCAATCCAATTCCGGTGATTTGCGTTTCCGGCCAAGATGGCAGTTGCAGGCAAGGCAAGGTGTTAATCCCTCTCAGATCAGATTCCAATGGTGATTCTTGTGCTAAAGTTGTAAATGGTTTGCTGTAAATCTGACAGCATTAGTTTTATGGTGGTTTGAAAGTGACACTAGGTCTAGTCCGTCTCTCTGGCTCCAAAACAAGTTATTGAAGAAGCAATCCGTCAACTTGATCCTAACTGAAGTCAACATTAGCAAACTCCTCAACATTCAGCAGTTCATAAAAGGTTAATTCAAGCATACGACTGTACAGGATTATTTTTAGCTGTATTGCTTAACGTTTTCCCTCCTTCGTTCCTGAATGAGCTCTTCAGCTCTTTCTCACCTGAAAAGATATACAGGATTCATTAAGATTATCGCTTTATTAATCCACGTCTAATTAAGCAGCCGGAACCTTTTTGATCCTTCTTAACAAAAGGAATATCACATGTCCCGACATTCAAGACAAGAACAATCCAGTCTCATCAGAGGCAATAATCAGATTTACAGATACGATCTCAAAATAAATGCTAATTTTTACAGCAGGTTCAACTTTTTTGTAGACAAAGTAAAGACACTTTTGAATGTTATATTGGTGAAAGTAATGTATTCTTTCTTTATATGTGTGCAGGTGTGATATTAAGATTACACAGTAATGTTCGGTTTAATGTAAGGTGTAATGCTCTGATACTACTTCTAGTCGAACACTAATACGTACAGACTTACCATTCAAAAAATACTGCGGCTTTACGTTACTATTTATTTGTTGATTTTATTCAACTCATCTATATGCATTGGTTAATATTGTCAGCTAGCACCTTTCACAAATTCTAATGTACAAGTCATGTATAACATATCTTATTCTGATTTGATTTGATTTTATGTATTGCATTTTTATCCTCACTAAAACTAAGTGTAAAAAAAGGATCTCGTTTCTGCTCTGTACCTGACCACAACTCCTAAATTAACTGAGATTATGCCTGTCCAGAAATCCAAAAACTAACGTAAAGAAGATAAAGCACACAGGATAAAGACATTACTTTTCTTTAAATGGCGCATATCGCCGCTGTTTTTAGATGATTAGCCTAGCGGCTGGATTACAGCTACTGTATAAGCCTTCACTGCAAAAAACTGAGCCGCAACCGGTTTGTCACCTGCAGTCTTACAAGTCTCATGGCTGTCAGCTGGTGCTAATCCAGTTTCCGCCACTGATGTTTTTCCAGCCTCGAGCTCCAGCTGGATTTAACACTTGGATTTCCCTTTTGATCAAAAAAGATTTTGTTGAATTCTCTGAAACGTTTAGAAATCTTGTGCTAAGGAGAACACATTAAATCAAGATTTTTCCATTAAATTAATGGATGACAAAATATCATATATATTTAAAAACATAAAAATTCAATCTGATGTGTCATTTACCTTTTATGTCGCGCTTGATGTTTTATTTTTAGATGAGCTTTAGCAGAGAGATATTATTTTACTATTTGTGAATGTGGGAAGTGTGAGTTATACTTATCTTTATCATCCTTCCTAATAACACCTGCCTTCTCTATATCCATGTCCTTCTCTACTTTGTATTCCTAACATCTCCATCTATATTCACCATCTAGTACATTAGTAAGTGGCAAGAGTGAACAAGGTTTATAGTGTAACTTACACTATTACTTCTAAAAGTAAACTAAGATACAGGGCGATCCAAATTCTTGTCATGCTTTATAAAGCACTTCAAGATGTTTGAATGCTGATACATGTCAGGTCATATTATCAACGTTATTATTGGACTAAAGATAGAGGCTAATGCAAGGCCCCAGCTGAGCCTCAGGCGCTCATAGTTTCCCTATTTATTAGCATCTGACTAAAAGCAGCTCAAAGCCTCCATCTGCATCTGAGTAGGATGTTAGTGTTAGTCAGATGTATCACAGGCATGCATCACTCCTGGTGTCCAGGGAAATCTCCCTTTTGTCCAAAGGTCAGCTTTAAAGGTGTGAGAAAATATTGTGAAGAGTGTGTGACAGGAGTAGAGAGCGACTAGATGTGACTTGATGGGGCAGGAAATATCAGTAGAGAACTTGATGATTTGTACCTGGTTTACCTACCGAGATGATAGGGAAGAGGTCACTTGGGGTCGTGTTGAGATTAATATGCTTTTCTAGAATCTTGTGGTGAAATTCATACCATAGTTTAAATACACTGAGATCAGATAGCTTAGAGAGTCAATTTGTCATGGGGCCAATGTTTTCCCAGTCGTTACTGACTGTTCCCCTCTTTGACTGATAACGTACTGTATATATGAATAAGGCTTTAGGTTTTATGTCCCCTGGTGAAGTCCACAGTCGATCTTGGTGAGTTTGACATCAGTCAATTTTTTATTGTGGCAGGTCTACTTATCTTTGACCCTAACTAACTTTTCTCCCAGCTTTAGGAGTAAAAGACCTCTGACTTTAAACCGCTTATTTATTCTCCGCTCACAGAGGGAGCTTTTCTTATCACAAACTCATCCTTCCATGGAGACTCATCTCGCCTATGAAAAATAAAAGTAATAACTTAAACTGGTCTTGAGTCTGTCTGACTGTCTCCCGCTGGAATCAGACCCCAGGGTGACGCCTAAAACTAAATCGTATTACTAGTCAATGAATAGCCTGCGCAAGCGGGCAGATGCTTCAGTTTTCGCACTAGTTTAAACTGTTGAAATGACTGTTGTTACATGATCCTTATTGTGTTGTCTCATGGGTACTTGTGTGGCTAATGATGACATTGATGGTAGATTCCTCCCGGCCACACCCAGCCTTGTTTTGTTCCACAAGTTAGTGATGAAAAAAACCACCTCAACACCTTCAGTGGTTGACAGGAACATGTCTACAATTGTTGGTTATTAAAGGGATTGAGCGTAACCAAATTATAAAACATTCAGATCTTCATATCTGTCCTGCTTTGTGAGTCTTGGACTGTTCGCCTTCTTTCTTTTGGGTTAGACAGCGATCATTTGTGCAGAAACATCCTAAATTTATTCTGTTAGCCACACAATCACCTCTGACACGAGGAGCTCCCGAGGGCCAAGACCTTTTCAGATGTGCTCTTGAGCCACTGACGCTGAGGAAAGGTGACCCTTTGAATTATTGACTGAAGACCAGTATTTTTGGACCAGTCATTCCAAAACCAATGAGTACAACCTTCATCAATTTTTCAGGTTATGTGATTTCACTTTTGAGCACCAAATGTCCTGAAGCTTTGTGTTAGTTTGTTTCTAAAATCTAACTATTTACATCATTGTCAGTGATATGTTGCATCATGAAGGCACTTTGAATACTGGAGGATATTGAAGAACATTAGAAATATTGCCTCTATAATGTCCTGAATATTTCAAATAGTTATATAAGACTATTATTCATTTTCCCTTATCCTCTTTTGTTCTCTTTAATACCCTCCTTCTACTTGCGCCCGAGGGGCGTTATTTCCACACTTGGAGTCCACTACTTGCCCACAGTAGATTCTCTCTAAAACGACTGCCTACAATTGCATGTTGCGTGGCTGTGTTTACCTGCTCTGGCAGCTTGATGCATGTAGTGCTGGCCATCCGCGTCTTTAAATACTTCGACTGTGTCTGCTCAAGAATTCAGCTGGAAAGGATGGACCTGTTTCCTGTGTGCTGAACGAGAGTAGCCGGGGAACCATCTTTTTCAATCATTGACATTCAGCATGTTCCTCAGAACTTCAAAGCTGGGGTTGATGAAAGATGATTTTGTTTCTTTAGTGAATAATATACTTTTTAGGTACAGTTTTCTTTCTTTAATCTGGTTCTGCAAATAGTATCCAGCAAATGGAAAAGTATTGGATAAAAGTATATATATATATATATATATATATACTGTATGTCTGTCAAAGTACTTGTGTACTGTGTAGTGAAAATACGGTTGAATTATCATTGAATGTCCAGTTCTGGTTCTGCAAATAGTATCCAGCAAATGGAAAAGTATTGGATAAAAGTATATATATATATATATATATATATATATATATATATACTGTATGTCTGTCAAAGTACTTGTGTACTGTGTAGTGAAAATACGGTTGAATTATCATTGAATGTCCAGTTCTGGTGTAATGATAATGAATATTAAAGAATTTATCTTGAATAATGGAGCACCAACAGTAAAGTATTGAGACTTTAGAGTTTCTGCAACCGTTAAAAAACACAGCAGAGAGATGTATACATAAAAAGTATAACTATTATACTACTATTTTAATAAGTTAAAAATAGTGCAATATAGTATAAACAGAATAAATAAATTATTATAAATATTGCACATAATAATTAATGTATATAAAGTATAAATACAAATAAGTTAACAATAGTGTAATATGTTATAAATAGCATAAATACATAATATTTAAAATATTGCTTAGCTCAAGTCATATTTTCATTCAGCAGTCTGATGGCCAGAGGAAAGAAGCTGTTTCTAAATCTTTCTGTTCTGCAGTGGATGCTGCGGAAACTTCTGCCAGACGCCAGGAGAGAGAACAGTCCATTGAGGGGGTGGGTGGGGTCAGACAGTGGGTGGGGTCAGACTGTTCAGACAGCGTGTTTTTGCCACGTCCTGGATGGAGGGGAGCGGTGTCCCGATGATCTTCTCCCCGGTCCTCACCACTGTCTGCAGAGACTTCCAGTGGGAGGCCTTGCAGTTCCTCGACCAGATGGAGATGCTGCTGGTTAGTAGGCTCTCGATGGTCCCTCTGTAGAAGGTGTAGAGGATGGGAGAACACCTTTCTCATCCGTCTCAGGAAGTGCACCAGGGAGGTGGTGTGAAGTGTCCAGCTCAGGTCCTCCAAAAATAAATAAATAAACCAAAAAAGTTCCAACTATCCCCAACCCATCATAAACATGTCTGTGAACGCATGGCCCAGAGACATCACCCAATTTAGGTGGAAGTGAATTGAAGGAAGGTGTCCTTGAACCAACCTCAATTCTTTTAGCTCAGTTGACTTATTACAGTCATCCCCATTTCCACATAAAACTGAACCAAGTAACATATTTTCCTGACTTGTTTGAACTGAAAACGGGCCCACACAAGGGTATAGGTGGCGGGGATCTGGCCGGCTGTAGCAACAACAGCAGCAGAGAAGGTGGTAGGAAAATGTACACCCTTTGGAATGCCAGGCTGGGTGTCAGAAAAGACCCTGGAACTTAATGACCAGAGAGACAAAGAAAATAGAAACTTCTTATTCGCAAGGACCTCTGGGTCAAAATAGACATGGAGGCAACTCAATACCAGCCTAAATGAGTCACACAGGTGTGATGAATTTGCCTTTACTAAACAGCAGATAGAAGACCTTGAAGAAGGCGACAAGAGAGGTGACCACATCTCCACTTGGAAAATGATCAACTCTCCGGCCAAGAACAGAAGAACCAATTATAAGGCAAAGAAGCGAGGAGGTGGTTTAGCCTGATCTAGCGACAAAGAGCTTCGAATGGATGCAGTACTTCTCAGATTTACTGAGCAAAGACATTGGGCCACAAACTTCTGTTTCCCCGCTACCAGCTGACCAGGACCTGCCCATGTGAGGAAACGGAGTGTTTCGCCTCCGTGAGAAGGGTGACTGATTCACTCTCTGCAATCAGGTGTGTGCACTGATTGGCTGATTGAGCCCAGGTGTGAAGAGGCTATATCTGCCCTGAGACCCCAGTGCTCTGTGCTGCTCATTGTTTGCTCTATGCGATGGTGAGAGGTTCACTCTGAGTGCCCTCTGAGTTAGGAAAAATAATTGTTCATGTTTCTTGTCTTTCGTTCAGCTGCTTGGCAGCAGTGGTTTGGTTCTCACTTTAGTTTTGGTTATTAAAAGGTAGCCTTGTGCTTTTTGTTTTCTTCCCCTCCCCTGTAGTCGCTTGTGTGATTTTGTGGTTATCCCTCCGGGGATAACTTTAAGACACCCCTGGGTCCGCACCTGTGCCCCAAACCTCCCTTCCGCCCACGCCGAGTGTTACAGCCCATTTGTGTTCATGGGCCGTTCATCCCCCCAAGGGCACCACCTGGTGCCTCACCACCTTTTTGGGGAAACAAGTGGGTGCAGGATGAGGGACCTAGAGATCCATGACCTCTCTTCCGGATCATATCTTGCTTGAGTCTTCTATACCTATAGATCAGGCACAACGTACCAGTACTGCCGCTGCAGGAAAACAACTTGGTCTGATCATCAGTGTTCCCAAAACTGAGAACATGACCTTTTACTGCAGTCCACAGCCATCACTGGAAATGTATGGTCAGCCTATTAAACACGTATCAAACTTTAGATACCTCGGATCTATGTTGGCATCCAGTAAGAACTATTTCTCTAGGCGAAAGGCACTTGCATGATCTACATTCTAGAAACTTGAAAAGTAAGTAATTAAGTAAAGGTTATTTCTAAAGAGCTTTTCTAGACCAGGGTCACAAAGCACTTTAACAATCAAAAACAATACACAGTTCAAATATAAACTTTAAAAGGCAAAGACACATGAGACAAACACAGGAGTCCAAGAAAATCAGGGAAAAGCCTGCACAAATGAGAATTTCTTAAGATGTTTCTTGAAGGAGTCAGTAGACCTTCAAACGTAGAGGCAGAGGAAGATCATTCCAAAGCTTAAGAGCAAAAGTCTGGAAGTATTTCTCTCCTCTGTTTCTGAACCGTGTGCGAGGAACCATCAGCAGATTCTGATCCACAGACCTAAGAGCCCAAGCTGGGGTGTAAGACTGGATCAGATCACTCATTTAAGGTGGAGGCTGACCATGAATAACTCTGAATGCAAGAACCAAAATTTTAAAATGTAGAAATTTACTGTTACAATAGTCTAAACAAGAAGACACAAACGCATGGGTTATAAGCTGCAGATCGTGTTGTGACACCATTTTCCAAGTTTACAAGTTTAGAGATTTTTCTCAGTTGAAGGAAACAGTTTCTGGTCAGTTTTCTGCAGTGTTGTATTAGAGAAATGTCAAATACAACACCCAGGTTTCTCAGGCTCAGTTTGACTCTACCCTGGAACTTTATCATCACGCGCAATAACCAGAGTTTCAGTTTTGTCCACATTTACCTGCAAAGAGATTTCACTCAGCCATTGTTTTATTTCTAGCAAACAATTGACTAAGCTGTCCAGCCTCTGGGGCTCAGTTGGATCAGAAGAACAGTAGAGCTGGATGTCATCAGCAAAAATGTGTTAAACATCAGGAAATCTCTGAATGATTTTAGCCAGGGGAATCAAGTACAGCAAAAATAACAAAAGACCAAATCAGAACCTTGAGGGACTTTACACAGTTTAGCTCACTGTCATTAATTCACACCGCTGGATCTGACATGTGTATAATGTTATGATGATTATCTAACATTCACTTTAGATTAGGTCAAAATAATAAGTGTGATTTATTAGAAAAGCTGATTTAAACCTTCAAAAGAAGCAGAAATAGCGGGAGGCAGATTCTATCAAACGTAAAGTTCTGTCAACAAACTAGACAGCTTTTATCTCCAGCATAAAAAGAGCAAACTGTTTGTGGGACTGTGGGAAACATCTCAGGAGTCGGGTGCGCAGCCAACTGGGTGGCAGTGGAAACAGGGAGCCTCGGCATACAAGACCTTGGCTGCATCGGCTGGCTCTGGGGACGTTGAACATCACCTGTTTGCGGGGTAAGGTAAGGTCACACTTTATTGATTAAATTGTTTTTTTCCAATAGCCAATACATACAGCAATTTTTATAAAAAATCAAAATAAAATAAGAACAAGAACATAAAGGGAAAGAACAAGACACAATCTAAGTCTAAAGATAAAGACAAAGAACATAGATCAAAGAAAAACAACAAAGACAAGGGTACAAAGACTAACGTAGAACAGAACATCCAGATATTTTCAATCCACTGCTGCCCCCGAACTCAGAATTGTACAATTTAATAGCCCGAGGAATGAATGAGTCCTTGAGTCTATTTGTTCTGCACCTGGGAAGGAGCATTCGTGCACTCATGATGTCCTTCAGCCTGACATACTGTGGTCGATCAGTAAGATAATCCGTAATCCAGGAGACCAGACCAGGGTCCACATGCATCTGTGTCAATTTGTCCTGCAGCAGAGTGGGCTGGATGGTGTTGAAGGCACTAGAAAAGTCCAGCAACAGGATCCTCACTGAACCGCTTCCTTTATCCAGGTGGGAGTAGGTCCGATGCAGGAGGTGAAGGATGGCATCTTCAGCACCAACTGCTGGCCGGTATGCAAACTGCAGGGGGTCTTGCGCATGCTGGACTTGTGGCCTGAGATGTTTGAGGACCAGCCGCTCCAGTGTCTTCATCAGCTGCGAAGTCAGTGCCACCGGTCTGTAATCGTTCAGCACGCTCGGTCGGATCTTTTTCGGGACTGGAACGATACAAGAAGTCTTCCACAGAGTTGGTACTTTCCCCAGACGTAGACTGAGGTTGAAGACATGCTGGAGTGGCTCAGCTAGTTCAGCCGCACAGGTGTTTAGCAGTCGATCAGACAACTTATCAGGACCAGCAGCCTTCCCTGGACGAATCCTCCGAAGTACATCGTGTACCTGGAGTGAGGTGAAGCTGGGAAGTGGTTGTGTGGAGCTTGGGGGGGCACAGGAAGGTGGGGCAGGTCCTGAAGGGAGCAGCATTGAGGGTGAGGTGACCTGCTCAAACCTGTTAAAAAAGTTGTTTAGTCCGTTTGCCTCCTCCACCGTGTCCACTGCAGTCAGAGAGGCCTTGGTCTTGTGTCCAGTGATGGTTTTAACACCATCCCAGACCTCTTTTATTTCTTCTCGGCTTAGCTTCTCCTCCAACCTCCTCCTGTAGGTATCCTTCGGCTCCCTCAAGCATCGCTTCACCTCCTGCTGTGTGGATCTCATGGCCGCCCTTGTCTCTGCTCCTGAAAGCCACTTTCTTCCTGTTAAGGACATCCTTGACCTCCTTTGTTACCCACGGTTTATTATTAGGGTAACAGCGGACAGTCTTAGTAGGGGCAACAACGTCCAAGCAGAAATTTAAATAATCTGTTAGACAGTGTGTCTGATCCTCGATGTCCTCACCATGAGACTTCAGCAGCACATCCCAGTCTGTGGTGTCAAAGCAGTCTCTGATGGCATCCTCCACAGCTGGTGTCCACTTTCTGATAGATATCTGATATCTGAAAACCTTGTCTTAAATAAAGTAGTCGTCGAGAAGAGCATGAATTGCTTTTAACAGGGTAATCAAACACACGAAACATTTCAGCAGTGAACAAGGTAAAAGAGTTCAGCACAGGTGACTAAGATTTCCACACAGACGGGGCCCATTCAGCAGCTTTACCACAGAGCAAATTAATAACAAAGGCAATCTTAGTACGGTCAGAGGAAAAAGAAACTGGCTACAGATCAAACACTGAATTACACTGTAAAACAAACGTAGAACATTTACCTCTAGGCTCTCTGAGAGACACAAATGAATCCTGACCACTAGCTGCTTGACAGTCTCCGCTCGGCCTGGAAGAGGAAGTTAACTGTTCAATTAAAGTAAGTAAGTAATTTTTATTTGTATAGCGCTTTTCCAGACCAGGGTCACAAAGCGCTTAAACAATCAAAACAATATTCAATAAAGTATATACTTTAAAGATCACTGATAACACAACAGGAGTTCCAGAAGATCAAAGAAAAGCCTGAACAAATAGAAACGTCTTAAGATGTTTCTTAAAGGAGTCAGTAGACTCCATCAAGCGCAAAGAAAGAGGAAGATCGTTCCAAAGCTTAGGAGCAACAGCCTGAAAAGATTGCTCTCCTCTGGTCCTGAACCGTGTGCGAGGAACCATAAGTAGATTCTGATCCACAGACCTCAGAGCCCGAGCTGGGGTGTAAGGCTGGATCAGATCAGTGATGTAAGGAGGAGCCTGACCATGAATAGCTCTGAAAGTAAGAACCAGAATTTTAAAGTTGATCCTGAAAGAAACTGGAAGCCAGTGAAGAGTTTTAAGGATCGGAGAAATGAGTTCTTCTACTAGAGCGAGTTAGAATTCTCGCTGCAGAGTTCTGAATCAACTGCAGGCGAGACAGCTCCTTCTTGTTAAGACATGAAAACAAACTGTTACAATAGTCCAGACGAGAAGAAACAAACGCATGGATTACAAGCTCCAGATCATGTTCCGACAACATTTTCCTAATGTAGCAGGACGAGGTTGTTTGCGTTCCAGCCAATCCCGTCTTAGCCTGCTGGTTAAAAGGGGGCGGTGCGCACACTTCTCTCTCGCTCTGAATGGCTGGAGGCTGAGTTCCCACCTCAATCAGCGTCCTACGCTTCCGCTTCCGGGGTCAGAGGTAGGCTGTTGGCGACGGCGTGTTTCTCTCGTTGTGTTCTGTCCAGCTCTGTGGTAAGCTCATTGATCCTTTTGATAGATTCCTCTCTGGGTGTGTGCTTGGCTGCGTGTTGCTTCCCCTCTGCAACTTCTTTACGAAGTGGGTGACGCCGTTTCGTGCCGTGCTCCCCAAGAATATTTTGATCGGTATGTGGCTAGGTGATTGGCACGTATTGAGCTTTCCTCCTCCGGTTTTTTAGTTTATTTTTAACTCTGCTTTTATTGATCGCCCTAGGTCACTTAGCGCAGCCTCCGCTAAGACCACCCGCTTAACTCACTGCTGTTTTGTCTTGGGTTGTTTATTTAATCTTCACCCGGAACTGCTGGGACGGATCGGATGTAACGATTTGCCCCTCCCGACCACCTCCGTGTCCCGACGGCCGACTGTACGTGTGTGTGATTGGCTAATCGCACTAAGTCGAGCGAGCGACAGCGGACTGAGGCTCTGTGTCGCAGTTCACCCCGGACTCTTGAGTTCTTACTTGTGTTCATTTTTGTTTACGTTTTTTTCAACTGTGTCTGTTTCATTCCGTGTGACTATTTTGATCATTCTGTGATTTTCTGATTTGTCATTTGTTTAGTTTTACAGTTAAAGTATATTCATTTGTATTTTGTTCGTCGTTGTCGTCACTCATTGTTGAAGTTTCTCAGGAGCTGCCATACTGCGGCATCGGATTGGTGTCCCGGTGGTGGTGTTTCCCCCCCTTCTTTTGCACGTGGGTTTTGTTTGTTTTGTAGTGTTCCCAGGGATCCCCCCTTTTCGTCGGACATCTCTCACCGTAGGTGTCAGCCCTGAGCAAGGTAGTCGTAACCAGCATTGTTTTTCTATTGTGGTAAAATAATATAAATAATAAATATTCTTACTGAATTACTGTCTCTGCTCCTTTCCCACACATTAATATCCTTTGGGTGAAATTCCCAGGGTGTCGTTGTTGATGAACACACAATTACATAAGCAATACTGTATCCGTGCTCGTGCCGCCACACTAAGTTTAGAGATTTCTCAGTTGAAGGAAACAGTTTCTGGTCAGTTTTCTGCAGTGTTGAACAAGAGACATGTCTTTATGAAATACAACACCCAGGTTTCTCAGGCTCAGTTTGACAGACTGACCTAAGTCACCCAACCACTGACTCAACCCTGGAACCTTATCATCACGAGCAATCACCAGAGTTTCAGTTTTGTCCACATTTAGCTGTAGAGTGTTTTCACTCAGCCATTGTTTGATTTCTAGCAAACAATTGACTAAGCTGTCCAGCCTCTGGGGCTCAGTTGGATCAAAAGAGCAGTAGAGCTGGATGTCATCGGCAAAAATGTGATAAGAAACATCAGGAAATCTCTGAATGATTTTACCGAGGGGAATCAAGTACAGCAAAAACAATAAAGGACCCAGAACAGAAATTTGAGGGACTCCACACAACAGATCTGCCGATTCAGACCTCATTTGATTGGCAGATACACTAAAACTGCATCCAGAAAGGTAAGATGAGAACCATTTTAACACAGACCCAGACAGTCCCACTTCATCCCTCAGTCTTCTCAGCAGGATCTGGTGATCAACTGTGTCAAAGGCTGAGGACAGATCCAAGAGAACCAGAACAGTGAATTTACCAGAGTCAGCCGACATCATGATGTCACTGGACACTTTCAATAAAGCCGTCTCCGTAGAGTGATGTTTACGGAAGCCAGACTGAAACTTCTCATGGATGTCGCTCTGATCCAGGAACAAAGACAGCTGCTCAGACACCACCTTCTCCAAGATCTTGGACAAGAAAGGGAGCTTAGAAATAGGCCTGAAATTACTGAGGTCAGTTGGGTCCAAGCCTGGTTTTTTGAGCAGAGGCTCCACAATGGCATGTTTAAATGCATTGGGAAAAACTCCTGTGGAAAGGGAGAGGTTCACCATATTGGTAACCCAGGGGCCAATTACATCAAATACTTTAATAAAAAGCCTACAAGGAAGGACGTCATCTGAGCAAGAGGAGGGTTTCGTCTTGTTCACTAGTGCTGAAATATCACCCAAAGATACAGCAGTGAAGGAGGACCAAGAGGAGGAGAGGGGCTCAGAGACAGTAGGGGTTCCAAACAAAGGGGGATAGATTTTCTCTTTGATCAATTTAATTTTGTCAATGAAAAATCTCAACAATGCATTGCTGTCAGCTTCACAGAAGACAGGCGTGATTTGAGGAGCAGGAGACACGAGAGAATTAATCGTGTCAAACAAAACTTTGGGGGTTTTCTTATTTGCTGCTAGCAGTTTCTACCATCTCATTGTAAGAAGACATTAGATCCCTGAGATGAAGTCTGTGCACCTCAAGTTTAGTGGACTTCCAGAGACGCTCAGACTTTCATCAAAGTCTCTTCAGACTCAGGAGATCTTCATTTATCCAAGGGCACTGTTTTTTCTGAATTTAAGTTTGATTTAACAGGTGCCACTTGATCCAGTATTTCAACACAATAAGTAGTGAAACAGTGAACCAAACTGTCCACGTCTAAGCAATCATCAAAGGAAAGAGCGTCAAACATAGCAGAAAAACTGTCTGCAGTATCAGCTTAGATGACACGTCTCTGAGACCTAACTTTCAAAGGCTTAGGTTCAGGGATGTAGTCCAGGTTAAACAAGACAAGAGAATGATCACTCAGATGGACATCATGTACAGATCTTGCTCAAAATGATAGGCTTCTGTTAAAGTTAAAAGTTCTTTAGCAGAACAAGATGTGACGTCATCAACATGAAGATTAAAGTCTCCAAGAATAAGAACAGATTCAATTTGAAAATGGAAGATAAGAAGTCACTGAAGTCTTTCAAGAACACCGCAGCAGGACCAGGCGGGCGGTAGATGACACACAATAGAAAGGTCTTGTAGAACCAACCAAGATCATCTGAGACTCAAAAGAAGTGAATTCCTGTGTCTGAATCACTTTGCAAGAACAATTCTCCCTAAAAACAGTAGCAAGACCTCCTCCACGACCAGAGAGGCGAGGCTTCCCCAGGACAGCGCTCCCTACTGGACAGAGTTCGTTCAGATGAATAAACTCTTCCTCTCTCTGCCAGGTCTCAGAAAGACATAATAAATCCAAATTAACTCTTGTGAAAAGATTAAGAATAAAGGATTTATTAGTAATGGAGCGAACATTTAAAAGTCCTACATTCATTTAATTTAAGCAGTCAATGTCTGAAGCTGTTCAAAATAGGCCTGAGCCCCCTTCTCCTAGTTAGAAACCTGTGAAGCCTGGTTAAAGAGAGCCTGCTGGAGACTCTCAATCGCTGAGTCCATGTTGTGGCCAGCGATTTTCTACCCAAATTTGCCTGGGTGACCCAACCAGGCACCCATGTGGCCCACAAGTGCTTCAACTAAGGATTTTAAATTTTCATTCCATTCGATGACCGAATGAAGCTAATTTAGTTTATGGGGGGCCTGGGAATGATAGCAATACAACAGCACATGAAACAATACAAAACATGATGAATATCATGGAGCAGGAAAAAATACTGAAGTAAACCTCAATCTGCAGA
Source organism: Callionymus lyra (assembly GCF_982586985.1). NCBI lineage: Eukaryota > Metazoa > Chordata > Actinopteri > Syngnathiformes > Callionymidae > Callionymus > Callionymus lyra. Next base: position 39,976,425 of record NC_141820.1, on the reverse strand, counting down.
GAAGCACTGGAGACCATTGATGTGGAACAATGTTTTTAAAGCATGTTCTTGAGAGTACAGATGTGTCAGGGTGCAGAACGAAGAAACCCAGGCGCAGAGTTCAATTGTAGAAACTTGATTTTAATTCCGAGGGGGAAGGCAAAGACGTAATCCCACACAAAAACAGGCAGGAAAGAGGTACGAGTACTTAGCGTGAACATACGGGTACTATACGAAGATGCCGTCAAGACGAGGACGTGACAGAGAGTGGGGGTTTAAGTAGACAGGGGAGCAATCAGCAACAGCTGGGGGCGGGACTAACAAGACACAGCTGGGAACAATTACAACTCAGACAGGGGGGAAGTAAGACTAGCACAGACACAGAAGGGAGCTGATTTCACAATAAAACCGGAAACACAAGGAGGAACATGTAGACTCATGACAGTACCCCCTCTCAATGGACCGCCTCCGGCGGACCTAGGCCAGCCGGGCCGCCCAAAGAGAGGGGGACACGGGGGGACAAGACCGACAAGGTGAGAAAACAAAACAGAACAAAAGGCCAGGGACACACAAAACAAAAAAAACAAGAGAGAGTGTCGGAGCTAGCTCCTTTTACTCTTATCTTTGACCCTGGACTTATACTGCTCGATAAGGACTTATACTGCTCGATAAGTCCAGGGTCCAGGATGTCCCGACCTGGAACCCACGACCTCTCCTCCGGTCCATAACCCTCCCAGTCCACCAGGAATTGAAATCCTCGGCCCACGCGTCTGGAGTCAATTATCTTTTTCACGGTGTACACAGTCTCACCCTCAATAACACGGGGAGGCCTGGAAGCCGGAACCAGAGGGGAGGTCTTAGCCGGTCTTAACTTGGACACATGAAACGTAGGGTGGATGCGCATGGTCTTAGGTAGACGTAAACGTACTGAGACAGGGTTAACAATCTTTACAATTGAAAAAGGACCAATGTAGCAGGGCGACAGTTTACGACACGGGTGATCGAGTTTAATGTCCTTAGTGCACAACCACACACAGTCTCCCTCTTTGTAGGGAGGAGTCTCTGAGCGCCGGCGGTCGGCTGCAGTCTTATAAGCCGAGGTAGCGTTCTGGAACTTCATGCGTGCTTTGGCCCAGGTGTCCCGACAACGCTGAACCAGCGCCGCTGCCGATGGCACCTGGACTTCCCCTTCCAGGTCCGGGAAGAGTGGGGGCTGATAGCCGTAGGCGCACTCGAACGGGCTAAGTCCGGTTGAAGAGCAGGTCAGTGAGTTGTGGGCGTACTCCACCCAGGGCAGGTCCTTGGCCCAGGCGGAGGGGGAACGGGAAACCAGGCAGCGCAGGGAGGTCTCTAGGTCCTGGTTTACCCGTTCGGTCTGTCCATTGAGCACCGATGAGGCGACAGAACTCTGCCCAGAACCGGGAAGAAAACTGGGGGCCCCGATCCGAGACAATGTCCCTTGGTAGGCCATGCAGGCGGAAAACGTGGTTCAGGACCGCTTCCCAGTCTCTCTGACGTCGGGAAGCTTGGGTAGGGGCACGAAGTGAGCCATCTTTGAGAAGCGGTCAACGATGGTGAGGACAGTAGTCATGCCCTCGGACAGCGGGAACCCGGTGACGAAGTCCATCGAGATGTGGGACCATGGTCGGTCGGGTATCGGCAGGGGCTGGAGCTTCCCCGTGGGTTGAGCTGTCGACGGCTTGTTGGCAGCACAGATGGGACACGCCGCCACGTACTCGCACACGTCCCGCTGTAGACCAGGCCACCAGAACCGCCGCCGGATGAGCGTCAGGGTGCGTTGCTGCCCCGGGTGACAGGACCACCTGGCCGAATGGCACCAATGCAGTACCTGCTTACGGAGAGTTTCAGGCACAAACAGGCGGTTAGTGGGGCAGGAGGCCGGAGGAGGAGTCTGCCGCAAGGCCCTCCTGACCCTCTCCTCGACCTCCCAGACCAGGGACCCGACCACCAAGTCGGAAGGCAGCACAGTCTCAGGGGCTTGATCGGAGTTCAGCAAGTCGTACATCCGAGATAGGGCGTCTGCCTTAATGTTCTTGGTACCAGGCCGGAAGTTCACAACAAAATTAAACCTAGCAAAAAACAAGGAACAGCGGGACTGGCGAGGTCTCAGGCGTCGTGCAGTGCGTATATATTCCAAGTTCTTATGATCTGTCCATACCACAAAGGGGTTTTCCGCTCCCTCCAACCAGTGACGCTACTCCTCCAAGGCACCCTTGATGGCCAGCAGTTCTCTGTCTCCCACATCGTAGTTCCTCTCCGCCTGGTTCAGTTTGCGGGAGAAGAATGCACAGGGGTGGACCTTACCGTCTGTGCTAGAGCGTTGGGAGAGGATGGCCCCGACCCCTGTGCTAGAGGCGTCCACCTCGACCAGGAACTGCTGGTGGGGATCAGGCTGGCGGAGAATCGGGGCAGAGGTAAACCGTTCCTTCAGTTCCCGGAATGCTCTCTCTGCGGTCGGGCTCCAGTGGAAAGGCTGCAAGTCAGAGGTCAGGACACAGAGGAGAGAACATATAGAACTAAAATTTCTAATGAACCTTCGATAAAAGTTTGCAAAACCTAAAAACCGTTGGAGTGGCTTTCGGTTATCGGGAGAGGGCCAGTCAGCGACAGCCTGAACCTTAGCTGGGTCCATGGCTATCCTACCGGGACTAATTACATAACCAAGGAAGGAGACGGTCGTAGCATGAGACTCACACTTCTCGGCCTTGACGAACAGTTGGTTAGCAAGTAGCTTGTTTAACACTAGACGCACTTGTTGGTGGTGTGACTGCTTGTCTGGCGAAAAAATGAGAATGTCGTCAAGATAAACAAAAACGAACCGATTAAGAAATTCTCTCAGGACGTTATTAACTAGGCTTTGAAATACGGCAGTGGCGTTAGTGAGACCGAAAGGCATTACCAGATACTCGTAGTGGCCAGAGTGAGTGTTAAAAGCGGTCTTCCATTGATTGTCTAGCCCCTCCGGGAGCTAGAGGGGAATGAGCATAGTCCGTAGGCGCGGGGAGAGACCCTCGAGGAAGGGAACCGGATAGCGTAGTCACTCACGTGCTGGGACCCTTGGCGGAGACGGAGAAGAGCAGACGCCGCTTCTTCTCCCGGAACGATGCGTTGGAAGGTCTGCTGGAACGCCGTGGTGAACCGCTCCACAGAGTCGCAGAGAGGCGACCGGTTCCGCCACTCTGCCGCTCAGCAGCGAGATAATGTACGCCACTCTGGAGCGTTCGTTGGGAAAGGAGGTGGAGTTCAGCTCGAAGTGGAGACTACACATGGTTAGAAAGCCCCGACAATCTCCAGAGTCACCGGAGAAACACTTGGGCCGTTGCAGGATGATCATGGAGGAGTGTGGAACCGGGACGGCGACCTGGACCAGCTCTCCGGTGGAGGCTGAAGTCGGTGCGGTGGCCGGACTAGCCGAAGCAGGAGGTGGTGTTGCGGTTCCGTTAGCGGCCGTCAAGAGCTGGAGTTGGGCGACCATAGCCGACATCTGGTGTCCCAGACTCTGGAGGATGGCGCCGTGCTGCGCCGCCATGGTTTCCATGCCTAGCTGCAGTGTGGCTAGGTTGGAAGTGTTCCTCACCGTCTGCTCGTGGTGAGTACGTGGAGCATCGGGCAGAGGACTCTCTGCTGGGTTCATCTTGGTCTTGACGTACTGTCAGGGTGCAGAACGGAGCAACCCAGAGTTGCAGAGTTCAATTGTAGAAACTTGATTTTAATTCCGAGGGGGAAGGCAAAGACGTAATCCAACACAAAAACAGGCAGGAAAGAGGTACGAGTACTTAGCGTGAACATACAGGTAACATACGGGTACTATGTTCAATACTCACTTTTCACTTTGATGCGTCTTAGATGCTGGTCTGCACTATGCAGATTCAGTGAATCACTGTTTGTAAAGTACTTTGTGTGTAGTAGGAGAAACATATAATAAATGCAGATCATTATTCTCTTTCGTTCGTGGATTTATGTGGAAGTTCTGCTCATGCTGAGGGGTATTCTTCACAGGGATGAAAGCAAGTGACATTGAAACACTTGAAAGATTCCTGAAACTGAAATGGAGAAAGCGTTCGTCGAACAGAAGGCAGGTGGGTCTGCAAGAGGATAGGAGCAACTGTCTTCCTGATTAGGTTCACCTTGTCATGTTTCTGTCATTCGTGTTTTATTTTGAAGGTGTGTTTCCGTTTTTTGTACGTGTCCTCTGTTTTGTCTTGACAGACGCTGGCAGGTGCGCGGCTGGGGATGATTGAATGGCGGGTTCTTCCCACAGATAAGGAGCATCGCTACCCGGAAGAACTCGCCAGAGTATTCAGTTTCCTGATCAGGTTGGCATCTCAGATCTCTCCGTGCTCGTGTTCTAAATGAACAGTCTTTTGAAGACCCCCTGACGTTGTCAGCGATTTAGTTTCTCACGTGAGTCTTTTTCCCTCTTTTGTTTTTAGTTGCTGTTCGAGACCCCGATCTCCAGCCGCATCCTGCCTCCGTCCCGAGCGCCTGTTATGTTTTTTGTTTCGGTCCTTTCCGACCGTGTGGATAATTAAAAGACTTTGTTCTGAACATTTCCTCCGAGGATTATTCACTTCCGCATCTGGGTCTCCTGCCGTGTTCCACCCGTGACAGAATACTCTGGCCACCAGATGGATCCAGCGGAAGTTAAGGAGCTCCGCCGAGCCCTCGGTTCTCAAGGAACAAGACTTTGCTCTCTCGAGGAAGTGACACGGGACAGTCACGCAGCGCTCGTCCAGCTGTCAGCTGCTGTGGGTGAGCTCACTCTTCGTTTGGCCCCTCCCGCACCTGTTGCAGCCGCTGCAGCCTCTGTGCGCGCACAGACTGTCTCCGCTCCTGCTCAACCTGAGAGACTGCCGGCTCTACGCGAACCCACGATACCCACGCCGGGACATTATAGTGGAGAAGTGGGTGGTTGTGCACGTTTTTTACTCCAGATCCAGTTAGTGTTTAGCCAGCAGCCCTCCTCGTTTTCCACGGGTCGCGCCCAGATCGCGTATCTGATAAATCTCCTCCGGGGTAGAGCAGCGGACTGGGCTACTTCTCTGTGGGAGTCTAACTCTCCGGCTCTAGCGAATTATGACGGTGTTACTGACGAGATGCGCCGGGTTTTTGACCTACCACATCGCTCTCCCGCTGTGTCCTCTCGCAAGCTACTTAGGTTAAGACAGGGAGAGGAGTCTGTGGGGCATTACTCTGTAGATTTCCGTATTTTAGCCGCCGAGAGTGGTTGGAATGAGCCCACACTTATAACCGCGTTTACCCAGGGGTTAAGTAGCTCCGTTAGGGATCAACTCGCCACCCGGGAGGAACCAGAGGGGTTAGAGGCTCTTATCAGCCTAGCCATCAGGATCGATAATAGGTTGAGGGAACGCCGCAGGGAACGTGGCAAGGACGTTTTTTCTTCTTCTTTTTCCCTTGTTGACCGACCAGCTCCCCAGTTGACTCCTGAGACTCCGACGCCGCCACCCGATGAGCCGATGCAGCTGGGTCGTACACGTTTGTCTCCCGAACAGCGCTCCCACAGGCTCACGAGGGTACTGTGGCGAGCCTGGTCATCTACTACGTGTCTGCCCTAGTCGCCCTAAGGTTAGTGCTCGGGTGGGGCACACCCGCTCGTCTCATGACCCCACTCACCGGATCATTCTACCTGGACTTTTGACTGTTGACATGACTTCGACTGCTGAAGCTGTTCTGATCGACTCTGGCGCTGACGACAACTTCATTGACCGAGACTTCGCCCTGTCCCTTAACATTCCCCTGGTTGGACTAGACGTTCCCCACCCGGTCTGCGCCATAGATGGCCGACCGCTCCTTGACGTGACTCACCAGACCACTCCCCTTTCCCTCACAATTTCGGGTAACCACTCTGAGGTAATTTGTTTTCTTCTCATTTTATCTCCCTCTTCTCCTATAGTTCTCGGTCTCCCCTGGCTTCGTATCCATAATCCTCACTTTGATTGGGTGAACTCCACGGTACTTGGTTGGAGCCCTCATTGTCATTCACAGTGTCTCCGGTCTGCACCTACTACCTCTCGTCCTCCACTTCCCATTTCTCCCCCTCCTGATCTTTCCTCTGTTCCTCCGGAGTATTATTAGATTATTTTTTATTAGTAAGAAGGACAAGTCCCTGAGACCTTGTATAGACTACCGGGGGTCAAACAGCATAACCGTCAAGAATCGTTATCCCCTCCCACTCATAGACCCGTCTTTTGATCCTCTGAACAAGGCCATGAACTTCACTAAACTGGACCTTAGAAGTGCATATCACTTGGTTCGTGTTAGAGAGGTGTTCGTGGTGTGTTATTCTTTTACTAAAGGTGACCTTCAGGCAACATGTGAAGGTGACTATAATCAAGAGAAGTGGCCAAACAACAACAAACACTTGTCACTAGATGAATTGTTGATTGAAGGTTATTGTGTTGCTACAAAATAAGTAGTTTGGACATAACTGATACCTTCATTTTCTGATGATAATTCCTTCATAATTGCAGTGGGGCTGGAGCCTCTACCAGCTGCTTAGGGATAAAGACAGTTGACACCCTGAACCGGTCACTAGCATTTATGAATTTGGAAAAACAATCAACCTTTGTATATTTTACAGCTGGGTGGGAGAAAACCAGTGCCTGGAAGACCAGAGTGCCTTGAGTAAACTCATGCAGGCTCATAGCGATAAAAGTGAGGTGAGTGCTGTGAGGCAGTTGTACTAATCACTATACCACTATGTGCCTTAAAAATATTAAAATTTATTTCAAAGACCAAATAAATTAAAGATTTGGATCTGTACTTTTGAAGTCACTAAGTAAAATAAATGTGTGAGTGGACACTTATTCTCAGCCAGCCTAGTAGTTTAGTTCGGGATCATGTTGTCTGGAGAGTATCGGCAGAATAATAGAAGTGTTCACAGATGTTTGGATGCAGATGTTTAACCCTTATGTAACAACAAGCAGCTGTGTGATCAGGTGCGGCCAAACATACAAGCTCCTGGGTGAGATGTCAGCTAGGAGTTAATGAAGAAGACAATCAATCACCCCGTCTCCTGATCAAGGTCACAGACACGTCTTTCTCTCATTTTACTCTTTACTCACCTCTGTAATGACTATGTTGTTTATTTGACGCCAATTTTACCCTAAACGTCCAAAGAAGTGGATTTCAAGACCATTATAGTTTGTGTGTGCTTTATCTAGATTCCTTTTTTTATGTGAGGTAATCAACCGTTGGTGAGTGGAAGGTGAATCAATCAAAATGTTTGTTTTTCTTAAATCAGCTGAGTGAAGAGAAAGTAATTGGTGTAAGAAAAATCTTCAGAAATCTCTTCTTCATCTATGTGACTTCAGGTGTGAATCATGTTTATCTTTCAGTCTCTTTTCTCTTCTTTCTTTAGTTCACACAGAGTCGGACTCTCTTTATTCTGCCCTCTCACCTGTCCAGTCACGCTTGTCTCACTCTGTTTCCATCAATGACAACACTTTGCTTTTTCCTCTTTTCTTTCTGATAACATCTCATCTTCTTCTCTATACTTTTTACTTTTGCTCACTCTATTTCTTCGTCTATGTTTCTCAACACACTTATTTTCTTATCTCTCTTTTTTGTTTTCTCTTTATTTTTTACTCTAAATTCAAACTTTAGCTTTTCTTTGCTTCTGGTCTTTCAATTTTATGTGATTGTTGTCACGTCCTCTAACAGTACTTCCTTTACTCCTTCATCACTTTGTTCCTTCATTCTACTCAGTCTATCCATCTCTTTCCTTCCTCTCTTTCTAATGTGTTCTTTTTCATCTATCAATTATTTTTCTATTTCACCTCTTTTCTCTTTGTCTCAGTTTTCCTTCATTCACCTTTTCTTATAACTCTATAAGACTCTTATAAAACCTGGCCTAAATATTCTTCCTTCTGTTTCCAACTGCTTCACCTTCCATCTTCCCGTTATTTTTCATTCCCCTCTATCTGCCCATTTCTTTTGCCTTCCTCGTCCTGCCGTCCCTTCTTTTCTCACCGACTGAGGTGTCTGAGCCCTATGACCTTATTGCACATCAGTATGCATCAGGAATAGAGAGCCATCAAAATGTAAATGATTACTGTCCAGAGAAAAGGGAGAAATGCTGCGGTTAACTGGCGATGAGCAGAGCACTTGGGGTCTGTGTAATTCAGTGAGAAGCTCTGAGGGCTCAGTGTTTGGCAGAAGCTTGCGCGTGTGATAAAGAAATGCCTGGACTTCCACTTCCACCTGATTTCTCAACACAACAATAAAAAGGGGATGGATGACTTTATGGCGGCCAAATTAAGAGATTCAACACACAATTTTCTCAAAATAGGAAATTGTCTGTCTGTCTACCATTTATAAAAGAGAAAAATGTTTAAATCAAACAATGTATACTGAAAAAGCCAAAGATTCTAACAGACTTCTGAACAACTTTTTTTTGTATTCTGCTGATAGAAGAGAAACGTGTGATAAACTAACATCTTCAACACTATTATGGATACATTTTTCACTAGAACTGCCTCTAATCTGTGCCCTGACTCTGTTTTACATGAATTGGCTCATTACATTTCTGCCAGCAGGACGTCACTGAGACGAATATACTGATATATACTGATACCGATAAACTGTGATCTTCTGGTTCACTGGAGCATTTGAGAAGGTGGGACAAAGAATGCGCTGTACATTAGATGTCGATGTTAGAGAATTTTTTTTGACTTTGCATGAATCAGTGGCCTGAAACCTACTCCAGCAAAATTTTAGAATCAACAAAGAAGAAAATGTATACGTTTACTTGATAACCTGTGAGAGATTACTATCGTTGATTAAGCACCATGATGAGTCATCAAAATATCAAGAGTAGTAATTATAAATCAATTAAATCTTTAAGTTTTATTTTTCCATTAATAGTTTCACATGTTCTCTGTAACATATAAGCAGTATCTATGTAAATAATGGGGCTCCTAAGGGTGGAAATGCCTGAACAAATGGCAATTAGCATTGAGTCATGCTGCCCCCGGCAAAATGAGTTTACAGTTTTTTAAATTGTGGGATACATGTAGAAAGGGGGTTGAAAAATGGACACCCACCATTTGAATTCACTTTGTTTTATTTAGATTGTTTTTTTTGTTTGTCATGTGCGAGGCTCCTCGATCAACCGTGAAGTGGTGTTAGTTGGCAGCAGTTGACATTTTTAAACGGGCAACGGCCGGGAAAGCGACCCTCTGGCAGGCTTCTGATTAGGCAGCTGAGTCAGGGTCCTGATCAGTTCTAAAGATCGGCGCGAGTTTGTAGTGAAAAATGTCTTCTGTTGTTACAGGTGAGTGACTGTGTAGTAAAAGGGGTGCAGTGAGAGTGAAAATGCAGCTGAGAGTTGAGAGTGTAAATAAGAACCGGATATGTTCTAAAGATGGTGCGATTAGTATGTAGTGAAAAAAATGTCTTCTATTGTTACAGAATAAACTAATGAAACCAACACACAGACTCATCTTTGACAAGTGTGCAACAAAATTTAGCGAGCTAGCCAGGAGCAGCAGCGCGCTTTAACGTCGACCAGAAAGACGACACTGAGGGAAACTGGCCGGGCCGGATTGCAGGACAGATTTGGAGAAAAGCTTCTCGACCTAAATGTGCAGCAATTAAAAGTGTGCCAGAGGATCAAAGTGTCACTGGGACTGTGGACTTGATTCATTTGGCAGGAGATTTGAAAAAAGGTAATCAACAAGAAAATGAAAGTGAACGAGTGAAGATGCAGCAGCTGATGAACTTGCAACTCTACAAAAACAGTATGCAGAGTTACAGTTAAACTTTCAGTCATCTGCACAAGTGATAAGTGATCAAATGAACCAACTAAGTGAACAATTACAACAGAGTAAAACAAGTCACTTACCTAAAAGACATGCTGGAGTGAAACAACAATTAAACAGACTTCCTGATGTTACCATAAAAAGAGAATTCAGAATTCAGGGGCAGATCGGTGAGAGAGGTCAGAAAGATAAACTTTCATTTACAAATCTGATGCACCAGATCGACATTGGACTGAGTAACGGCAATCAAGAAGCTGAAATATTTGAAGTAGTAATAAAAGCCATCAGTCCAGGCCTCAGAATTAGGGACTTGTAGCTTGTAGTGCGTTTGTCTGCTTCAAGAAATTAGGGGAGTTGAGTCTCAGGAATTTGTAAGAGGAACTGGACACCTGTGACCTTGAAGGATATAATCTTGAACTAGAAGAGACAGAAGTGTGTGTCTTGGCAATTGACACTTGTCTTGACACCAATCTATAAAACCAAAACAATAAACCATTTATAAACTATGTGAAAACCTACAATTCCAAAAACAGTTACAATTATAGCCTTGATAAACATTTTAAATGTTTCCATCATTGTGTCGAGAAAACAATTAAAAGTTACATAGTTATTGTCGTGTAAATCATTTGAATACAGAAACAGGAAGAAAAATAAAATATATTTGTAAAAGTTGAGAATGTTTATTGATAACTTTTCTTAACCCGTACCTTTTACTTTAAAGTCTGCATTATTCAAGTTTTTTGGTCATAGTTTGTAAAAGAAAAAGAACAACAGAAAAGAAAAAAAAAACACAGCACATTGAATTGTTCTAAGGAAATGTTTACAATTGCATAAGATTTAAAAAAAATCTTGTGTTAAAGAGACGTGTGTTACACCATGACTCAATTCTGCCCAACAATGAGCGGAACTTGTTTTACTTTAATGTGGTAGAATTCATTTTCATCTTTAACAGTTAGTTTAACCCTAGCTGTGTCATTATTACATATCAGATGTGTAGTTATTGTAGCCTAGAACAAAAACACTTTCCTATATCAGTCACTTATGCTCACTCCATTCATGTCAGGTTCTGACCCCTGCACGATTCTAAAATTCTAAACTATGTTCATAACGGTTACTGGATCAGTCATTTTACTCTAAACCTTTGTTTAACTTTTGGTAGCACCACATACTGACGCTATGAGAATCAAATGTCTTTAAGAGGTTTGTGAATAAGACAGTTGGAAAACGTTGTTACACTATTGTAAGAAGTTGATATTTTGACTTTAAAAAGAAAACACACAGAGGTGTACTCTGTAAGAACAAATGTCTTTAAGATATGTGTAAATAACATTTGACAAAAGTTTCACGGAGGTTCTGGTTTCAGCTGTGAGATAAGAAAATTAACGACAAAGCCCACTCAGTCTTACCAGACAGAAATTATCCGGGGACTATAAATGTTCTGTTTTTGTATTTGTAGAAGCTCTGAGGTCTAAAGGGAGGTATTTTTCATTGTGAGTGTAACATTCCACTCACGAGAGGCGAAAAAGAGGAGAGATTTTTTGAGCTAGTTGCGATTGACTTCCTGCATCTTGAGGGATGTAAAGGCGGATATGAATACGTGTTAGTGGTGATGGATCACTTTACCCGTTTTTCCTAAGCCTATGCTTGCAGGAATAATCATCAAAGACAGCAGCTGAGAAGGTGCAACCAAATTGCACCACGACCAGGGAAGAGAGTTCCTTGTAAAACTATTTTTAAGTGGAATTTGCGTCCTAGTTGTCATGCCTGGTGCAGGCCCTGATTTTGAAATGCAAATAAATACATTTCTTCAAAAGAAATAAAAAGAAATATATCAAATTATAGTAACTTACCTGCTTGAACAAGAGGCTTCTACAAAGTTAATATACATACTGTATATATATAGAAATAGAAATAGATAGAAATAAAGTGCAAGTAAAAAAAGAAATAATAAAAGAGATAATAAAATAAAATAAAACGATCTTAAAAATATACAAATTATTTACAATATTAGAAAATTAACACTATTAACAAAATAAAATTAAATACAATTATATTAAAATAAAAACAAAAAATAAAAACACACAAGAAGAAAAACACACTACGGATTAACATCAGGATATTTAAAGTAAAGAGTTAAATATCCTGACACCAGTTGGGATGAAGGACCTTCTATAACGCTCCGTCCTACACTTGGGGTGCCTGAGCCTGCCACTGAAGGAGCTGGCCAGCTCCTCCACGGTCAGGTGCAGTGGGTGAAGAGTGTTGTCCATGATGGAGGATAGTCTGGAAAGTGTCCTCCTCTCTCCCACCTCCTCCACCGAGTCTAGCGAGCGGCCTGCTCCCCAGCAGACCACAGCGTAGTGGATAGCAGAGGCTACCACGGAGTCATAGAAAGTCCTTAATAGTGGTCTGCACACTCCGAAGGACCTCAGTCTCCCCAGGAGGTGGAGGCGACTTCGGCCCTTCTTATACACGGCGTTAATATGTGTGGACCAGTTCAGTTTATTGTTGAGGTGAACACCCACATTTGAAGCTGTCCACCAGCTCAATGTCCGAGCCCTGGATGCTCACCGGTTGATGTGGTGGGGACTTTTTCCTGAAGTCAATCACCATCTCCCTTGTCTTACCGGTGTTTAAGCAGAGGTAGTTGCTCTCACACCAGTCAACAAAGTCCTTGATGACTGACCTGTACTCCAGCTCGCCCCCCCCAGACACACAGCCCACAATGGCTGAGTCGTCAGAAAACTTCTGGAGGTGACAGCTGCTGGAGTCATAAGTAAAGTACGCCGTGTGGAGGGAAAAAAGGAAAGGTGACAGCACTGTCCCTTGAGGCACCCCGGTGCTGCAGATGGTCACCTCAGACCTGCAGTCCTGCAGCCTCGCATACTGCGGCCTGTTGGTGAGGTAGTCCATCGTCCATGCTGCCAGCTATGTCCCAACTCCTGCGTCCTCCATCTTCTTCCTTAGCAGCGCCGGCTGGATGGTGTTGAAAGCACTTGAGAAGTCAAAAAACATGACTCTCACAGTGCTACCGGCGGCTTCCAGATGAGTCAGTGCCCGGTGCTGCAGGTAGATGACGGCGTCATCCACCCCCATCTTTGGCCTGTAGGCGAACTGCAGCGGATCCAACGCAGAGCTCACCGTCGTGCGTAGATGACGGAGTACCAGCCTCTCCAAGGTCTTCATCAGATGGGAGGTCAGGGCGACTGGTCTGAAGTGGCTTGGCTCCTTCGCTTGCACTGCCTTGGGAACCGGAACCACACAGGAGGTCTTCCACTGGACCGGGACCTTCTCCAGTTTGAGGCTCAGGTTGAAGATGTGTGTGACCAGCTCACAAAGTTGATCAGCACAGTCCCTGAGCAGTCTGGGGCTGAGTCCATCTATATATATATATTTATATATATATATATACAGTATATATATATATATATATATATATTAACACAAAAAATTAAGATTAACAGTTTGATCTTGCCCTTTAAAGTATATACTTTATTGAATATTGTTTTGATTGTTTAAGCGCTTTGTGACCCTGGTCTGGAAAAGCGCTATACAAATAAAAATTACTTACTTACTTAAATTAATCTTTGCTAAAGATGCATTTTCAGTTTGACTGTCATGTAATCAAGTAATGCAGTGGATTGTTGTTGAAGTATCTGTTTACTATCCAATTTCTCTGATACATTTACACACACTTATAATGACACTGTTCTAACTCTGTGACCTTTGGGGTTGTTTCTGCAATAGACATCCACAATAAGCTTTTTATAACTGATCATATCCCCTTTCTTTTTTATGTAGATATTAAATATTACATTTCAAACATTAAACTGTTGATCTTCTGCTTATCTGGTACCTGGAACAGAAATGTGAATGTAAAATTTTATGAACATTTTATACCTCTCTGGACCACTAACCGAATTCAATTCAATTCAATTTTATTTAAAGTGTCTTATCATAACAAAGTTATCTCAAGACACTATACAGTTGAAATAAGACTACAGTTGATTAAGGAAAAATAGATCCCAGCAATTCAACAAAGAGCAAGAAACAAAACACTGTACAGTGAGCTGTACAGTGAGCAATGGCGAGGAAAAACTTCCTTTTAGAAGGCAGAAACCTCGAGCGGAACCCGACTCATTGTTGACGGCCTGCCGCTTTGACCGGCTGGGAGGAAGGATGGGGGGGTAGACAGATGGATAAGGAGAGGAGTGAGGGAGGATATAGTGAGAGAAAAGAGGAGAGTGTAGGAGGGTCCATGGGGGTGCTGGAGAGAACTCGGGATCTGATGACGTGGTGAAGATCCTGGATCAGCAGCAGCTCTGGAGGTGGATCCCTGGATCAGCAACAGCTCTGGAGGTGGATCCCTGGATCAGCAGCAGCTCTGGAGGTGGATCCCTGGGGCTCCGGGAGAGAAATAAAAAGGTGTGGGTTTGGGACAAATGTAGACAATACACAGGTATACAGACTCCGGTGACGGGTGAATATATATAGAGGGGAGAGGGGGAGGGGGGGGGGGGTTGAAATAGCCAGGCCAGAAGAAGAACCAGTCAGGGGATAGGGCCCCGGGGCCAGGCCGGGCGACGGAGGACCCCCAGACCGTCAGGCCGCCACCAAGTCCATAGCAGGGGACCGAGTCAAGGAGATGGGGACCCACCACAGCAGCGGCGGCGGAACCCCCCCCAATACCCTGCGGACACGGCCAGTAGCCGGGTTGAGTGCCACCGCATGAGCCCGGGGGAGCAATGGCCAGGCACCGGCCCAGGTCCCCCGGGTCACAGGGGGGCCACGGTTGTGCGGGCAGGGCGGGGGCAATGGGGCTGCAGCCGTCCGGGAACGGCCCCCAGTCTTTTAACTGTAGACCGTCCCAAACAGCCGCAGCCCACCTCCCCATGAGGGAAGTTTGGGGGGCCAGCAGTATTCGATGGGCAGTCCACGGTCTCTAAGGTGCCGAGGCCCCGCCCATCACATGTACTGACCCCCAGCCACCGCCCCCACCCACCATGCAGCACCCAGGGGGACAGCAGCACTTGCATGGGCGGTACATGGTCACTACGGTAACATGGGTCCCGCCCAGTGTGGCCCCCCCCACCCGGGAAGCCCCCGAAAGACCGACCAGCCCGGCCACGAACCCCCAGGACCAAGGGCGACAAACCCCCCGACCACGGCACATGCCACACAGGGCGGGTAGAGGACCACAGCCACCGCTGCAGCAGACACCCACCCCAAGACAGGCCCCCCACCACAGACCAGGTGAAGCCATCGGTGCCGGAAGGTCATCCAGCAACCCCCCAGCCCCAGCACCGCCCCCAGCGCAACCCCCCATCCACCACCCCAGCCACCCCCGCCAGCAACCGCCCCCACGCACCATCAAAAACCCCCCGGAAGCGGGCCACCCCCCCGCCGGCGCACGGGGCCATCGCGGTACCAGCGGTCACCACCACCAGGCCCAAGGCACCCACAGGCCCCACCCGCTGGACCCCCACACCCGAACCGGCCAAGCCAGAACGGCCCCGGCGAGAAAAGAAGGATATACAGAGCTCGGTGTCTAAAACTAAAACTAAAACTCCTCCAGCATTCTCAGCCTATAGCAGCTAAGATAAACAGTTTTGTTAGTTATGACAGCTAGAGATAAACAGTCAAGTTAATTATAGGCTTTATCGAAAAGTAAGGTTTTAAGATTATTTTTAAACATAGAGAGGGTGTCTGCCCTCCGGACTGAAGCCGGTAGTTTGTTCCACAGTAGAGGGGCTTGAAAACTGAAGGCCCTGGCTCCGAATCTACATTTAGAGATTTGTGGTATAACTAGTAGATCAGAGTTTAGGGATCGTAAGATCCTTGAGGGTTGGTAAGTTTGGATTAAATCTTTAATGTATGTTGGTGCTAGACCATGTAAGGCTTTATAGGTTAGGAGAAGGATTTTAAATTGTATTCTAAATTCTACAGGAAGCCAATGTAGGGAAGACAGTACAGGGGAAATGTGTTCGCGCCTCTTAGTCTTAGTCAGGACACGAGCTGCAGAGTTCTGAATGAGCTGAAGAGTTCTGAGAGACTTTCGAGTTCGGGGGCAGGAGTGGAGTGAGAGTATCTGGATGTTCTGTTCTATGTTAGTCTTTGTATCCTTTGTCTTTGTTGTTTTTCTTTGATCTATGTTCTTTGTCTTTATCTTTAGACTTAGATTGTGTCATCTTGTTCTTTCTCTTTATGTTCTTCTTCTTATTTTATTTTTCATGTATTATTTTTTTATTGTTTATGAAAAATTGCTGGCTATTGGAAAAAACAATTTCCCGAAGGAGACCTCCTGAGGGATCAATAAAGTTTTACCTTACCTTACCTTACCTTAAGAGTCACTCAGAGTCTGCAAAGACTTGTACAGAGACCAGGTCTATGGCTGGGGCTCTCAAACTGAAGTCTATGTGCAGAACCAACTGTAACAATGATGTCTGTGATCCGGCAAAATATAGAGGTCTGTGTATAGTTTGTATTGTGTTAGTGTTGTGAGTGTGTGTTTATTTTCAGGTATGAACAAGTTTCTTTTAACTGTTGTTTCTGAATCTGGGAAACTCCAAAACTTTATTAAGATACAATGTTTTGGTCTAGCATGGGTCAACAAATGACAACACCGGTAGGCCCTAATGTAAGCACATATTGAGATACACAATTTATCCTTTACACAAAAATGTAATTCTTGAAGTTAAAACTGTTTGTGTGTTTCTTGTCCAACATTAGTGGGTAACCTGAATAATCAAGGTGTGCTGTTGGGACTGCTGCAATAAAACACCTGGATAAAACAGTCTGCCCAACTTATGTTGGACAAGAAACTTGAAGAAACAAGTGGCTTTTCAGGAAGTAGTGTAGCTGTGAAAATAAGAAATGTAAAATAAATGACAGGTAGGTAATAGTGCTAACAAATGAACAGAGCAGTCTCTTCCTCAGCATCAGTGTACGACCTAATCCTGGGGGTTTTCAGTTCCTGCAACACACAAAAAGAAGAGAGGATGAATGTATGGCATGGGAAGAGATAGGAAAAAGCAGCAAAGGAAGTTAAGAGGGATACAAGTATAGGACAGGAGAAGGAAAAAGAGGTTGAGATGGAAAATAATAGGTTATCAATGTTAATAACAGTAGAAAAATAAAGATATTGCAGTAGAAGAAATGAAGAAACACATTAAATACTGAAAATAATAACATTACGTTTTTTCACAGGAAGTGATTTCCATATTACTTTGAACCTTATTTTAAGAAGAGTGCCGACCATCTTTGAATATCAGGCTCAAATTGAGTTAGCAAGGGTTCCATGTTCACTTTTGCAAGGTCTCTTAATCTTGTTGGGAAAGTTATTCCAAGATACTTGATTCCATAATTCGGCCAAGTCAGGTTACCCTGGAACAAGGACCTTGTCCAATTGACTTTGTAGCCAGTTAGATATGAAAATGTGCTTATGATCCTGTATAATGCAGGCGAAGAGAGCATTTGTTTTGAAAACAATAAAAAGAACAACGTGTTAATAAAAAGAACAAAGTCCAAGGGATAACAGATTGCAAATATAAAGAAAATACTGTAGATAAAAGGAAATAACACAAAAAAAGGATACAAAGATAACATATAACAACATTCCTTCACTCCGCTCCTGCCCCCAATATCATAACAATAAAGTCTAACAGCACGAGGAATGAATGATTCCCTGAGTCAATTAGTGTTGCATCTGGGAAGGAGCATTCATGCACTCCATCTGCTTCTCTGTTTCCTAATGACAGTGTTCAGAGGATGACTGTCATAATCCATGATGGACGGTAGTTTGTCTCCTCTCTTCAACTGTCATCAGTGAGTCCAGCCCTCCTGATCAAACTGTCCAACCTGTTGACACTCCTCTTGGACGAATTCCCACCCCAACACACCACAGCATAGAACAGGACACTGGCCACCACAGACTGGTAGAACATGCAGAAGAGCTTCCTGCAGTTGTTAAACGATCGAAGCCTCCTCAGAAAGTACAGTCTACTCTGAACTTTCTTATACACTTGGTCTGTGTTGCAGAACCAGTCCAGTTTACTGTCCAGCCACACACCTAGGTACTTATAGTTGTGAACTATCTCCACTGGACTTGGCTTTGTCCTGGACCTCCCAAAGTACAAGACCAGCTCTTTGGTCTTTGAGTTATTTAGCTTGTAATTTAATTTATTTTTGTTTCTAATTTTACAAAGTATTTACACAAGATCTTAAATTGGATACTTAAACATGAGTGGAGTGTCATCTCACCTTCAGGAGGAAGCACACCTTATGGCTTGATAATCATAATGTGTAGTACATTCTTAGCCAAACCAATATCTTCATAATTTGATCTGACAGAAGAGATTAGCCACATCCTTGACTCATTAGCCAGTTTATTCGATCCTCATTAGAGCTAAAGTTTAAATTCACCAAAATCACCAGGTGAGCTTCCATGTCAATTCCACTCAACTCTTGCGTCTTCTCTAAGTGGTAATTTAAGAAATCCGCTTCACATCCAATAGTCTGCTTCCTGTGACACATTTGTCATAATATATCAAAGAAAGATATTATATATTTAGGGCTTAGACTGTAACAACACTCAGCCTACTTATGCTGGAAAAATGCTCTGATATAGGAGGAGACGATTGATCTACATGATTGGTCTGTTTGAATGACTGCGGGAGGGAAACAGAACGCAGATTGTTTAACCTATAAATCCCCCAAGACACCTTGAGGAAACACACAAAAATGACGGAAGTCAAACACAATTGAAAAGTGATCTTGTATTGAAACTAAACCCGAGCACAGTACGGCTGCGCAGACGCGTGTCATTCATCAACACATTCACACACACCCGAACACCGAACGTATATCGTTCTCCACTGAGACGTGATGAATCGCGAGAAAGAGTCACAAAAATGGTAGTTTGTGTAATGGAATCTGGTGAAAAGCCGCAGAGGGCACAGAGTACTTGCGGTTTCCACGATATTCTCCCCTCGGACCGTTAAGCTGCAGGAGCCTCAAGAATATATTCCACAACAGTTGTAGCGGGGTCAGAACTCTGCTGGAAAGAATGTCCCATTCCTGTTGGCGATCCTCTGAAAGTTGTCCATCCTTCCACCTGCCGGTGCGCACCTGACGATTCTCGCTTTTCACTTCCTCCTAACCTAAAGTTGGGCCTCCCCAATTAACCAATCACATAATTGCAGTGGCGGGCCGTGCACTTCACACGTAGGCCATACACCACAGGGATCTGACTGTTAAAGGTCAATACGACGTTTAGATCATCATCAAATGAACACAAAATCAGTGCATTATATCAAGGTATCACTCCGACTACAGTCTGTGTGGTTTCCATGGCCACGACACACACACTCTGTATCGAAACTTAGTAACAGAACAACACACAGAGGAACAACAACAGCTAGAATTTAATCAGCAGCTACGTCACGTTGAGAGTCGCAGATATATCAATGATCGACACACAACAGCCCAGACCAAAGCGTCTCTGACACCCAGGAATGCGAACCAAGGAATGTGCGTTTCAGCACCACCTCTAGCCTTTCTAGGTGTTGCTGAAAGGTAGAATAAAACATCCCAATGTCGTCAAGATACAATAACAAAGACTTGCACTGCTGGTAGCCGAAAATCCTTTGCATTAGCCGCTGAAAGCTGCTTGGTGCATTACAAAGCCCAAAAGGCATACGGTTTCACTCAAAGAGCCCAAAAGGAGTGCAGAATGCAGACTTTGGTCGATCTGCCACGGCCACTGGAAACTGAATATACCCAATAGCCAAATCCGTAGTGATCCATCAGCCGGGGGGGTCTTTGAGAACCTGCAGCCCGCACCCTGGAAATGAGCTGCTGCAAAGCATCACATCCAGTTCAAGATATCCCAAGTAGGGAATGGACAATCGATTAGCTGCCCTTGGTTCCAGCCAATGGCAGAAGTGAAGCCTCTCATGATCCCACATCTTGAAATGTTGCCGAAAGAAACTTTTTGTAATAGTGGACACCATTGACCTGTGTTCACCAAGCAAGGAACCACTATTCCTCCCATTACAAAGTCTATGTGTGGGCAAGTAGCAATTAGCTTAGCTTGTTCTCCACCCTTTACAATATAATTCGAGCCGGTAGTCACTCCCTCCTAACCTTGGCTCCGCAGTCCGGTGGGCACTAGTTTCCCTGGCAGGGCTGGGTCATGTGGCCCGTTTACCTAAGAGAATTTTAGCACGATGGTGAAGGGCGACAAGAAGCATGTCCCTCCCTACACTGCCGGGCAAAGTGGCCAGGTTGCTGGCACTGCATGCAAATTACCGGGCCTCTATACGGAGGACAAGGATGCTGCTGGCTAGCCTGAAGATTAGTAAGTGTATCAGTGAGCATATTAAGCTGCTCCTGCTGAAGCCTTAACATCTCCCTCATCTCCGACAATGCGCTAGCCTGGGGTGAAGTAACTGCTGAGCTGGACTGCTGGACCCCATACTGCAACCCCAAAAAAGAAGGAACTGAATGTTTTCGCCCTCTCACTCCTCCTGGTATTCCTACCCTCTCCCACCTAATGGCCTCTGACCGTACCCCCAGCAGAGGAACCATAGGCTGCCTATGTATAAGCTATAAGCTCAAGTCAAAGCGATTCCATCTAACACATTCTCCACGAATTAATCACGCAGTAAGACATCATCAAACTCATTAAAGTGGGAGAGAACTCGGAACGTCTCTCCCTCCCTTTGTCGTCGCAAAAAATGCCTCTTGCAGCGCAAAATACGAATCTGAGCAGCCATAAAGCTCGCGCAAGATGGCATTAATATTTGTAGGATAATTTCTCTCCATGCTAGAACGATATTTGCTGCTATCAACTGGGCCACCAACTCCCTCAATTCCTGTAGCTCTGCCTCCATTTCTCTCTACAACTATGGCTGGGATAAATATTTTTAGTTAAAAAAGTTTTACGAAACCCACTGCTGCTGTGTCAAAACCCACTGCTGTCACCAGCAAATGAATATGTACAGATCAATAGTACCAAGCCATACACCAAGAACACATGTTTCTGCCTCAAGCAGGTAAGATCCTGCCAACAACGTCAGAATGTGGCGATGCTAGGGTGGTGGAGGTTTTTGATGAATGGTTTTGAAATTAACCTAAGAGGTGGAATGTCAAACAACGCCACCCAGGGAATTAACCTAAGAGGCATGTAGGGACACCTTACAATGAGAGGCAAGAGACGTGGGTCAAGGTCTTTAAAAATAGTTCTTAATGTTTATTTTAATCACAATAACTTTTTTAAATCACTTTCAATATCGGATCCAAATCGAAGGGGAACAGAGGAGTCCAGACTTAAGGCGATCTAAAATACAAAAATCAGCGACTAGGAAGGCTGTAACAAAAAGCACTGGCAACGCCAGGAAGTAGATACTAATAAAAAATAAAATAAAAAATAATAATAATAATAATAAATAAAAAAATAAAAAAAATCGAGGTAGCAACGGAACGATCTGGAAAAAACTTTACCATGTGTCGAGAAGCGATCTTTGATTGCCCAATTACCTGCAGCTGGTGATTCCTCCTCTGCAACAAAAAACAAAAGAACCTACTACGGGAAAAATAAACCTAGAACTATGACAGAAAGCACCCCACTCTTTCTTGCACCGCACCACTCCAGTGAAACTATTCCAACCGAGGACTCACTGCACACGAAAACAAGCTGCCACCACCTAGAACTCCACCACTATTGGCGCCAGAGGGCTAAAGAAACACGAAAGACAGAATATTAATCCAGGAGACCAAATAAATCTATTAACAGGAAGCAAGCAGGGTTAATTCCTAAATAAACATTCAACACAAGCAACTGTCTCTGGCCAGAGATAACGATACAAAGAATGAGAAATGAATATAATTGAAATCAACACATTAAATGAGAGTACAAATACAAGAATACACAAGAATACAAATAACAATTACAAAATAACCAAAATAAATGAAATGACCTGGATTAACTAAATATAAACAGGTATAAAATTAAAACCCAGCAGCCAGTGTTCCCTGGCAGAGTCCACCCAGCGAAGCAGCTGTCCGGATCTCCATCCACGTCTTTTTAACAAGTAGTGCAGGAGAAGAGAAGATCAGACGAGAAGATGCGAAGAGAGGAGACCCAGGCTTGCTCCCCAGCGGACGACGTTACCGTGGCACGCCGGTGATGCGTTTAGGGCCTTCGATTACAGCCTGTGAGCATTTATGGCAGCAGTTGTAAGTCATCCAGACCACCTCCACCTTGACGGTTAATTTTGTGGCAAACAGAGCTGAGGGACCACAAGGCCAAAAGGCAGGAGTTATTCGAACCAGAAAGTGAGAGCGTAGCAGGGCTTTACGTCTTTTTATTTACCCCTCCCATATTTACACAAACAAACAAATTTCTACCTATTTGCTAATTCGGCTCACCTGACTGACTGATGCCAGGCAGGTGTAGCCACTCCCCTGCCTCAAACAGGCTGCACATCATCCCGTCACATATATATATAAGGTAAGGTATAACTTTATTGATCCCTCAGGAGGCCTCCTTTGGGAAATTGTTTAAACAGTCAGTACTTTAATTTACAACTTGTTTCATTTTCCATTCCCTCCAGGAGCTTTTGTCACAGGCTATATAAGTATAAGAGAGATGATTAGACCAATCAAGCTGCTGAGAGTCGACGAAATAAGACGGCAAGCTAATTCTTAGCTCATAATATCCTATGCTTAATGTTGTAATGGTTGGTTGTTATTGGTATTAAAATGTTTTGAGTTTTGACAACTAAACATATTTCTTACTTCAATAATTATTGCTGTTAAAAATATCCAGATAAATCTGGTAGCATAAAAATAATAATTTGTTAATATACTGTATATGTAAAATAAAGACCCTTACCTCTCTGCCTCGTTAGCCGGACACATCAAGGGCTCTCCAGCGCTCAGCTGATAGCGAACTCAGATATTAAGGACAGTTGGAAGCTGGACTGTGGAGCTACAGCACCGTGAGACCAAAGACAGAGTTGTCAGCCGTTTGGAAATGGTGAAACAGTGTCCATGTTCTCTGACAATAGGAGAGAGATGTTCATGGCCAGACCATGAATGTTATGCACAAACATTCATTCAAAACTAAAATGGAAGGTCAAGGTCAATTGATCCTTCTTCTACTCTCCTCCACTCGCCCTCTCTCCTGGTCACTTTAGAAAGCTTTATTCTCCAATTTCATGTGTGTTCGTGGTGATTCATTCAGAGACAGCTAAACTTATAATCACTGATGAAATAAAACATGAGGCATTAAACTTGTCTCGTCCGTTGTCTTCAACTTCACCAGTTGGATATGGTGACACAAAAAGGAGTGGACCTCATTCATGGACGGAACAGCTTTTCTTGTGGACGTACTCCAATGTGATTCTTCCTGCAGTGTTCCTTTCAAGGTTTGTTGCTTATGCCAGTAGCATCTGAGTCACCTCAGTTCAGCAGTCAGCGATGTAACAATTTAAGTACCGACTTGGCTTGTTTGGAACCACAGCAGAGCAGATACTTACAAAAGTACCTTTTCTCATGTAAACGTAGAGTTGAGTCGAGGTAAAGCCAGCTAGAGGTAAAGGGCCATCAGTGAAAACAAAGTCTGTAGAATCTAGAAAAAAGTTTGATGATGTCGTGGAAGGAGGGCCCAGAGAGACGGAGACGACCAAAGGAGCGGGATGAGCTGATCATTCATTTATTGATTAATAACCTAGCATCATCGACAATTTCTTTGATTCAAGACATTTTATTTATCGTTCACAGTAGGCAGTCCTTGGTAGGCGTTTACTTCCCTGTAGTTACATGATTTATTGACAATACCATTTCTGTCCTTTTCTTGGCCTTGGTCCTAACTGTCCTCTTTTGGGGTAAACACATCCCAAGTCATGTTGATTCTCGATCAGAGTGACATTGCTAAATGTAGAGCTTGACCACGTTCTCTTTTTCTTTGTACAACAATCGTTTTTTCACACCAGCATTGTTTAATTCAATTCAATTCAATTTTATTTAAAGTGTCTTATCATAACAAAGTTATCTCAAGACACTATACAGTTGAAATAAGACTACAGTTGATTAAGGAAAAATAGATCCCAGCAATTCAACAAAGAGCAAGAAACAAAACACTGTACAGTGAGCTGTGCAGTGAGCAATGGCGAGGAAAAACTTCCTTTTAGAAGGCAGAAACCTCGAGCGGAACCAGACTCATTGTTGACGGCCTGCCGCTTTGACCGGCTGGGAGGAAGGATGGGGGGGTAGACAGATGGATAAGGAGAGGAGTGAGGGAGGATATAGTGAGAGAAAAGAGGAGAGTGTAGGAGGGTCCATGGGGGTGCTGGAGAGAACTCGGGATCTGATGACGTGGTGAAGATCCTGGATCAGCAGCAGCTCTGGAGGTGGATCCCTGGGGCTCCGGGAGAGAAATAAAAAGGTGTGGGTTTGGGACAAATGTATACAATACACAGGTATACAGACTCTGGTGACGGGTGAAGATATATAGAGGGGAGAGGGGGGGGGGAGGTTGAAATAGCCAGGCCAGAGGGCACATACCTAGCACAGCAGGATCCAGACACAGGGGCCCAAGCCGCGGCAGGAACCCAAGCCGCGGCAGGAACCCGCGGGAGACCAGGACCCGGCAGGCGAGATAACCACCAGAGCCGACCCCAAACACCAGCGAGAAGGCGGACCACCATCGGGGGCGCGAGAGGGCAAGCACAGGCGAGGACGACCGAGGAAGCAGAGAGGGGGAGGCACCAGGCGCAGGCACCGAGGCAGAGGGGCAGCCAGAAGAACCAGTCAGGGGATAGAGCCCCGGGGCCAGGCCGGGCCACGGAAGACCCCCAGACCGTCAGGCTGCCACCAAGTCCATAGCAGGGGACCGAGTCAAGGAGATAGGGATCCACCACAGCAGCGACCCCCCCAATACCCTGCGGACACGGCCAGTAGCCGGGTCGAGTGCCACCGCATGAGCCCGGGGGAGCAATGGCCAGGCACCGGCCCAGGTCCCCCGGGTCACATGGGGGCCACGGTTGTGCGGGCAGGGCGGGGGCAATGGGGCTGCAGCCGTCCGGGAACGGCCCCCAATCCTTGAACTGTAGACCGTCCCCAACAGCCGCAGCCCACCTCCCCCATGTCATGAGGGAAGTTTGGGGGGCCAGCAGTATTTCATGGGCGGTCCACGGTCTCTAAGGTGCAGACCCCCAGCCCCCGCCCCCACCCACCATGCAGCACCCAGGGGGACAGCAGCACTTGCATGGGCGGTACATGGTCTCTACGGTAACATGGGTCCGCCCAATGCCTCCGCCGTCCCCCCAATGTGGCCCCCCCCCCACCCGGGAAGCCCCCGAAAGACCGACCAACCCGGCCACGAACCCCCAGGACCAAGGGCGACAAACTCCCCGACCACAGCACATGCCACACAGGGCGGGTAGAGGACCACAGCCACCGCTGCAGCAGACACCCACCCCAAGACAGGCCCCCCACCACAGACCAGCCGAAGCCATCGGGGCCGGAAGGCCATCCAGAACACCCCGCCAGCACCAGCCCCCACACACCACCAAAGACCCCCCGGAAGCAGGCCACCCCCCCGCCGGCACACAGGGCCATCGCGGCATCAGCGGTCACCACCACCAGGCCCAAGGCACCCACAGGCCCCACCCGCCGGGCCCCTCACACCCGAATCGGCCAAGCCAGAACGGCCCCGGCGAGAAAAGAAGGATATACAGAGCTCGTGTCTAAAACTAAAACTCCTCCAGCATTCTCAGCCTATAGCAGCTAAGATAAACAGTTTTGTTAGTTATGACAGCTAGAGATAAACAGTCAAGTTAATTATAGGCTTTATCGAAAAGTAAGGTTTTAAGATTATTTTTAAACATAGAGAGGGTGTCTGCCCTCCGGACTGAAGCCGGTAGTTTGTTCCACAGCAGAGGGGCTTGAAAACTAAAGGCCCTGGCTCCGAATCTACATTTAGAGATTTGTGGTATAACTAGTAGATCAGAGTTTAGGGATCGTAAGGTCCTTGAGGGTTGGTAAGTTTGGATTAAATCTTTAATGTATGTTGGTGCTAGACCATGTAAGGCTTTATAGGTTAGGAGAAGGATTTTAAATTGTATTCTAAATTCTACAGGAAGCCAATGTAGGGAAGACAGTACAGGGAAATGTGTTCGCGCCTCTTAGTCTTAGTCAGGACACGAGCTGCAGAGTTCTGAGAGACTTTTTAGAACAGCCTGATAGAAGAGAGTTACAATAGTCCAGCCTGGAGGTAACAAAAGCATGGATGAGCTTCTCAGCAGCATCTAAAGGAAGGAAGTGCCTAATTTTTGAAATGTTACGAAGGTGGAAGTAAGCAGTCCGTGAGATTTGTTTTATGTGTGAGTTAAATGATAAGTCCTCGTCAAAGCATACACCCAGATTCTTTACAGTGGTGCTAGTAGCAGGAGCAAGTCCATTTTGTAAAGCTAGATCATTAGTTAATGATTGTCTGAGATGTTGCGGACCAACTAGTAAAACCTCAGTCTTTTCCGAGTTCAGTAGGAGGAAGTTTTTGCTCATCCATGACTTGATATCTGTGATACAGGACTGTAATTGTGTTAGCTGATTTCTTTCATCTGGCTTCATGGACAAGTAAAGTTGGGTGTCATCAGCATAACAGTGAAAATGTAAAGAGTGTCTTCTAATCAAGTCCCCTAGTGGGAGCATATAGATTGTGAATAGTATTGGACCAAGAACAGAACCTTGTGGGACACCATAGCTGACCTTAGTGTGTGTCGATGAGAGGTGGTTGACATGTATGTAGCACTTACTACAAATATTAATAATGACTTGTTGTGGGACTAGAAACTAGGTTCGTATGAAGAGCAGTAAACTGGCTAAAATAATGATTGACAAAAGAAAACACCACAGACCAAACGTTTAGTTTAGATTGCCGGCTTTATCTAATGAGAACGAAAATAGTAGTTAGAAAAAATGGATCCTTTAGACATTTACAGACATGACATACATACAACATAGGAACACAAACATTTGCATAAATGTTTGTGAATTCGAAAGAACCTGAGTTTTACTCAGTTACCTGTTAGATTAAGAAACCTTTTTGAATTCTTCAGTCTCAAGTTAACTTAACCTTAGTTAGGTTCAGTAGTCTAGTTATTATTTCGGAGCTCTTTTGTATTCTAGTTTTAATTGTTATCCAGTAAGTTTGAAGTTATTTTGACATAACTTGTTTCTTCCAAGTATTACAATCATGAACCACAGGGCATCTCACAAAACCCACATGAGAAAATGCAGTTGCAATCAACATTTCAGTTCAAACATTCAAAATATGCACCATAGTATGAGACATAAAATAAAAAAACTGTTCAAGTGTCTATTCAATCAGTTTTTTTAGTGCTAAACAGTCCGTTAGCAGGTAATCCAGAGGGGAAAATGCGGGTTAAACTGGAACAGTCTTACCGCGGTCCTGGAGAGTATCCCTCGGCAGGGAAAGGGGGGAAAAACTTAAACAACGGGAACGCGATGTCCACTCTCCCAAAACACGAGAGAAAAGTGTCTCTTCCAACGTCCAAAACACACAGTTCAGTCGTAGCTCCTAGTTGGGTTAGCTCGCCATCCACTGTTCACGAGCACGCGCTGGGTGCGTGAGCTTCAAAAGAAAAACTTTTCCTCCGCGGGTTTCGTCAATGACTCAAAACTAAAACGGTAAACAAAACCACAGTCTATCCACATAGACAGAAAGGTAAAGAAACACTTGCAATAGGAAAATAAATCGTCAAAACACGTCTCTGCTCTTTTCTTAGCGTTTTCTTCTCCGGAGTTCTACACAAGCGAGTGCACCTGCATCTCACTTCCTGGATTCGGGTCCGCGTCACCAACTATCAGCGCTGTGATTCGCTAATAGATATACCTCTTAACCAATGAAAAACAACAAAATACCGCGCCATGAAATAATGTTTTAAATCGTATTTATCTATTTTAGATGTTTTAATGTCAGTAATGTAACTTATTTAAATGATGAATTTCATGTATTTATTTATTCTAATTGATTAACTATTTATTAACCTAAGACTAATTTCACCTGGGTTACACCCTCCCCTCTTAAATCTATGCAAGTCCCTTTGCATTATGTAAAAGGTTACACTACTTCTGGCTCAGGAAGTAGGCTTAACTTGGGTTCTACCAGGGAATTTGTAATGGCTGAACTCAAAGACTGGAATAAGTTTTGGACAATAGCCACTAAGGGATTCCCTAGCTCAGGATAGGTAAGTCGTCTGGGGGGTCCTCTGTGTCTTGTAGATCTTCGCAGTTCACTCTGGTTTTCATCTTTGTCTTGAGTATTTTGTACTTCATCAGTCTGTTTCATTCTGATTCTCAGGTAAGTTTCCAGCATCAGCTGTAACCGTTTCCAGTTCAGTTTCTTCAACAGGTTGGTCTGCTGATGGTTCAGGTAAGTTCTCTCTTTCAAGTTGGTCATTTATGATCGCAGTTTCCACTTCAGGGGTGTGTTGTGTCTCCAATGAGGTTAAGTTTTCAGATGAGGCTGGATCCGGTTCTTCTGGAGTGCTGCAGTAAACTGTAGAATCTTTTTTTTTTTCTTTTATTTTATTTTTTTATTTTATTTTATTTTTTTTATTTTTTTTTTTAGAATCCCTTATTAGTCCCGCGAGGGGAAATTCAACCATTCACACATACTGATGTGAGTAGGCATGCACACTTGCGCCAAGTTCACCATCAGGAGCAATCAGGGTGAAGTGTCTTGCTCAGGGACACAACGACACAAGCTTGTCTGGAGCTGGGATTGAACCTGCAACCTTTTGGACTGCAGGCACCACTCTACCATCTGAGCTATGTCGCCCTGGGCAGGTAAGTACAACAGGAGAACGGGTCTTTTCTCTGGCAGGCAAAGGCACAACAGATTCCTGTGTGGACCTTGTGGTTCTGATGACTGGATCTTGAAATGAATAGACAAAGTCATGTTCTTCATCAGAGTTGGACTCCAGCTCTGGTTCGGCAGTGTCAGGATTTGGACATTGACGGGTGCATGGCCTTCGAGGTTTAGGCACAGTAGGGGGTTCTTCATTAGTGACTGGCAAGAACCCACAGGGTAGCAGGAGGTCCCTGTGCAGCGTTCGGAGAGGACCGTCTTTGTTCTCGGGGTTGACGGAGTAGACTGGGAGGTCACCTTTCCGACTCACGACGACATACACAGTTCCTTCCCACTTGTCCGCTAACTTGTGCTTTCCTCGTAAACGTACATTTCGTACAAGCACTCTGTCACCTACATCCAAGGTAGATTCAGTGACACATCTGTCGAACCAAACTTTGTTTCTTTCTGCTGCTTTTGCAGCGTTCTTCCTTGCAAGCTGGTAACTCTCCTGAAGGTGGTTTTCAGGGTTTGTACGTACTGGGAGTGAGACTTCTGCTCCTTGTTGTTCAATGGAACATTAAAGGCAAGATCAATGGGTAACCGGGGATGTCGCCCAAACATCAGTTCATAGGGCGTGAACCCGGTTGTGTCATGTTTAGTGCAATTGTATGCGTGCACTAGGGGCTTTACAAAGTCTCGCCAGTGGGTCTTGTCTTCAGCTTTGAGTGTACCAAGCATGCTTAACAGTGTACGATTGAATCTCTCCACAGGGTTACCCCTGGGATGGTAAGGTGTTGTTCTTACTTTGTGTATGCCTGCAAGATCACAGAGTTCTTGAATGGTCTTGGATTTGAAGTCTGGCCCTTGATCACTGTGCAACTTTTCAGGGAACCCATAATGGATAATGAAATTCTCCCAAAGACACTTGGCTACTGTTCGGGCTTTTTGATTCGGAGTTGGTATTGCCACTGCGTATTTGGTGAAGTAATCTGTGATTACAAGTACATCCTTTGTGTTGCTCCGGTCTGGTTCGATTGAAAGAAAGTCCATACAGACTAGCTCCAGGGGTCTGGTGACTTGGATGTTGACCAACGGCGCTGCCTTCTCCGGCAGGGTTTTACGATGAACACAGCGACTGCAAAGCTTGATCTTCTTTTCGACGTCATTAGCCATTCTTGGCCAGAAGAATCTGGATCTGGTGAGGTCAATGGTTCGGTCAAAACCTAAATGACCCATGTCATCGTGAAGGCTTGTCAAGACCATGTCTCGGTACTTCTCAGGCAAAACTATTTGGTAGTGAGTTTCATCGGCAATCTGTCTTGTCCTGTAGAGGATGTCATCCCTCAACTCCAGCTTGTTCATCTCTCGCAGATAGATGGGAAGGTCAAGCAGCTCTTTCTTGACAGTTGGAGAAGGCGTCTCCCCAGTGTCCATCAGATGGAGGATTTCGCAGATGGCAGGATCTGCTCGCTGTTGTTGTCGCAAATCTTCCTCTGATATACTGGGAATGACAGGAAAACCCTCACAGCTCTACAAGCTCTCGGGAATAGCTGTAGCCGTCATGGCAAGAGATAGGACAAGAGGGATGATAGGATTTCTCTCGCTGGTTCCTGCAGGTGGGCAGACAAGATGCTTCTCACATACTGCACTAACAGTCCTGGTGGAGAGACGAGTGAACTCATCAGATTCAGGTAAGTGATGGTGAATGAACTGACGTATTCGCTCCTCTTCCTTCTGGGACACCAAGTCATTGACAGGTTCAGCGTGTGGACGTCGTGAGAGGCCATCGGCATCAAGATTGCGTTTCCCTGTTCGGTACTGAAGCTGGAATCTGAAGTTTGAGAGGGCAGACAGCCAGCGATAGCTCGTTGCATCCAACTTAGCTGTGGTGAGCAGGTAAGTTAATGGGTTGCTGTCTGGAACAACTGTAAAAGAGACGCCATACAGGTAATCTGCGAACTTCTCTGATACAGCCCATTTCAGCGCGAGGAACTCCAGTTTGTGAGCTGGGTAACGCGATTCGCTCTTCGACAGTCCACGGCTGGCGTATGCAATAACTCGCATGACTCCCTCCTGCTCCTGATAGAAATAGAAATAGAAATAGAAAAGCTTTATTCATCCCCAGAGGGGAAACACACTTTCACAACAGCGCAGTTGGAAAAAGATAAAGTGCAAGGAAAGAAATAATAAAAGAGATAATACAAAATAAAATAAAAACGATCTTAAAAATATACAAATTATTTAC
Organism: Callionymus lyra; assembly: GCF_982586985.1. NCBI lineage: Eukaryota > Metazoa > Chordata > Actinopteri > Syngnathiformes > Callionymidae > Callionymus > Callionymus lyra. The sequence continues at coordinate 39,945,518 of NC_141820.1, read as the reverse complement.
AAAATTAGAAATTGACACTATTAACAAAATAAAATAGAATAAAAATAAAATAAAATAGAAATAAAAATGGAAAAAAACAAAATAAAAAACACACGAGAAGAAAAACACACTACGGATTAGCATCAGGATATTTAAAGTAGAGAGTTAAATATCCTGACACCAGTTGGGATGAAGGACCTTCTATAACGCTCCGTCCTACACTGGGGGTGCCTGAGCCTGCCACTGAAGGAGCTGGCCAGCTCCTCCACGGTCAGGTGCAGTGGGTGGAGAGCGTTGTCCCTGATGGAGGATAGTCTGGAGAGTGTCCTCCTCTCTCCCACCTCCTCCACCGAGTCCAGCGAGCGGCCCAGGACAGAGCCGGCCCTCGTGACCAGCCTGTTCAGTCTCTTCCTGTCCCGGTCCGTGCTGCCTGCTCCCCAGCAGACCACAGCGTAGTGGATAGCAGAGGCTACCACAGAGTCATAAAAGGTCCTTAAAAGTGGTCTGCACACTCCGAAGGACCTCAGTCTCCCCAGGAGGTGGAGGCGACTTCGGCCCTTCTTATACACGGCGTTGATGTGTGTGGACCAGTTCAGTTTATTGTTGAGGTGAACACCCAGGTATTTGAAGCTGTCCACCAGCTCAATGTCCGAGCCCTGGATGCTCACCGGTTGATGTGGTGGAGACTTTTTCCTGAAGTCAATCACCATCTCCCTTGTCTTACCGGTGTTTAAGCAGAGGTAGTTGCTCTCACACCAGTCAACAAAGTCCTTGATGACTGACCTGTACTCCAGCTCGCCCGCCCCAGACACGCAGCCCACAATGGCCGAGTCGTCAGAAAACTTCTGGAGGTGACAGCTGCTGGAGTCATAGGTAAAGTCCGCCGTGTAGAGGGAAAAAAGGAAAGGTGACAGCACTGTCCCTTGAGGCACCCCGGTGCTGCAGATGGTCACCTCAGACCTGCAGTCCTGCAGCCTCACATACTGCGGCCTGTTGGTGAGGTAGTCCATTGTCCATGCTGCCAGCTGTGTCCCAACTCCTGCGTCCTCCATCTTCTTCCTTAGCAGCGCCGGCTGGATGGTGTTGAAAGCACTTGAGAAGTCAAAAAACATGACTCTCACAGTGCTACCGGCGGCTTCCAGATGAGTCAGTGCCCGGTGCTGCAGGTAGATGACGGCGTCGTCCACCCCCATCTTTGGCCTGTAGGCGAACTGCAGCGGATCCAACGCAGAGCTCACCGTCGTGCGTAGCTCGCGGAGTACCAGCCTCTCCAAGGTCTTCATCAGATGGGAGGTCAGGGCGACTGGTCTGAAGTGGCTCGGCTCCTTCGCGTGTACCGCCTTGGGAACCGGAACCACACAGGAGGTCTTCCACTGGACCGGGACCTTCTCCAGTTTGAGGCTCAGGTTGAAGATGTGTGTGACCAACTCACAAAGTTGATCAGCACAGTCCCTGAGCAGTCTGGGGCTGAGTCCATCTGGTCCAGCAGCTTTCCTGATCTTCAGTCGCCTTAATTCTCTCCTCACCTGTTCAGATGTAACAGAGAGAGGTGGCTGTGGGGGGTTGGGCAGCTGAGGCAGTAGGGCGTGTTGGGGGGGAGAAAGGTGGCTTGGAGGTGAGAACAGTTAGGGGGAGGGAGCTGAAGCAGGGGAAAAACAGCTTTGTGAAGAGTGGGGGGAAGAGGTGGAGGGGGGAGGGGGGCCCTGATCAAACCGGTTGAAATACTGGTTCAGTTCAGTGGCCCATCTTTGGTCTCCCCCTGCTGTGGCTCTGGCTCCACTCTGGCCATGACCTGAGATGTTCTTCAGGCCTTTCCACACATCCCTTGTGTTGCCCTGCGCCAGTTGCTCCTCCAGTTTCCTCTTGTATTCGTCCTTGGCCATCCTGATCGCCTTCTTGAGCTCTCGCTGGACCTCTTTAAGCTCCTCTCTGCTCCCTGAAGTAAACACCCTCTTCTTCTTGTTCAGCAGAACTTGAAGTTGAGGGGTCACCCATGGCTTGGTGTTGGCAAAGCACCGCACCTTGCGGGTCGGCGTGACGTTGCCCTCACAGAACTTAATGTAATCCGTGGAATGGTCATTGAAGGTGTCGATGTCATCACCATGAGAGAACACGCTCCAGTCCGTAGACTCAAAGCAGTCTCTCAGCCTCTCCTTGGCTTCATCATTCCACATCTTAACAGTTCTTTTCTGTGCAGGCTGTCTCCTCACCATGGGAGTGTATTCAGGTCGCAGACGTATCAGGTTGTGATCAGAGCGGCTGAGGGGGGGCAGGGCGGTGGAGGTGTAGGCACCTTTTACATTTGCATATAAAAGGTCCAGAGTCTTGTCCTCCCGGGTGTGGCACTTCACGTATTGTGTGAAGGTGGGAAGAATGGAGGAGAGTGAGGCATGGTTGAAATCCCCGTTAATGAGCAGGAGAGAGTTCGGGTGTTTGAGCTGCAGGTCCGACACTGAGGCGCTCAGCCTCTCGCTCGCTGCGGCTGCGTCCGCAGAGGGAGGAATGTAAACAGTGAACACAATCACATGTGAGAACTCCCTCGGGATGTAATACGGGCGGATGCCCACCGCAACAAACTCTATGTCCTTAGTGCACACTTGTTCTTTAATGGAGACATGAGCGGGATCGCTCCATCTCTCATTAATAAACAGCGCCACTCCTCCTCCTCTCCTCTTTCCATCCATGTCCCGGTCCGCACGAACCATCTTGAACCCCTCCAGGGAAACAACAGATTCTGGGATCTTCTCCGTCAGCCAGGTCTCCGTGAAACATAGAAGGCTGCTCTCCCGGAAATCTCTCTGATGCCGGGTCAGCGCAGCAAGCTCGTCCGTTTTATTCACGATCGAACGTACATTTCCCATGATGATCGATGGAATAAAGGGACGGAACCTACGTTTCTTCTCTTGTTTCACCCGACCTGCTCTGCATCAGCGTCTTTTTCTCTTGATTTCCATGGGAATCGTCCATTCCGCGCTGAGAGAGAGAGCGGTGTTGCGCAACCCCAACAGCTGATCCCTTGTGTAAACAATAGACCCGCTGAGCGTGTCTGCCGACGGAGTTCCCAAAAGTGACGAAAATAGCAGAAAACCGTATGCAAAAGTTGTAAAAGTGGTCTCGTTTTGTGCACAACGGCAACAAGATCCGACCACTCTAAAGAAAAAATTAAAAAGACGCCAAAAAAAAGGAAAAAGTGTAATAAAAAGTAAGAAGAAAGAGGGAGCTGTTGTAACCAGCTGCTGCTCGTGCGGCGCCATCTTGATAGAGCGCTGGGGTTGGCGAATCCTAACACAGGGGCAGTAGTGAGCTTGTCAATGAGGGTCTCGAACGCAGTCTGGCAGGTATCCGTCCATCTTTGTCCAAACGGCTCTCTCGGCTTGAAGTATTCACCACTGTTCCCTTTCGGCTTGTCAGTCTTTCTGAGTGGTGGGTACCCAGCTGTGAGGTCGTTCAGTGGCTTTACGATCTTTGAGAAGTTCTGGATAAACCGCCGGTAATATCCAGCGAATCCCAAGAATGAGCGTAGCTCTTTCAGGTTTGTTGGGCTGGGCCAGGTCTTCAAGGCCTCGATCTTCTCGGGGTCAGTTTCGACACCATCCTGGGACACAATATGTCCTAAGTACCGAACTGACGTTTGGAAAAATTTGCATTTCTCCAAGGAGAGTTTCAACCCGTAGTCCTTCAACCGGTTCAGGACATGAAGAAGGCGCTTCTCATGCTCTTCAATAGTGTCGGAGAACACTATCAGATCATCCAGGAATACGAGGACTTCTTTGAGGTTGATGTCTCCCATGCACCGCTCCATCAGCCTTTGAAAAGTACTGGGGGCATTAGTAACGCCCTGGGGCATCCTATTAAACTCCCA